>NC_142027.1:91965994-92268109 GCF_982192425.1 Myodes glareolus | reverse complement strand
AACTGTGAGCCAAAATAACCTTTCTTTCCTTAAACTGTTTGGCCGGTGTTTTTAGTCACTGTGATGACAAAACTGGCTAATATAAGTGACAAAGGAAAATAAAAGGTGTAAATCTGTTCACCATTGGGGAGATTCTGAGGGGACCATCACAGAGCACGATGTTTAAGATTGATGGACAATTTGTCAGAATCTGTAGGCATAATCTTTGCAGGATTATCTCAACTTGGTAGAGTGTGGTAATGCAAATACTCCTCAAATTATTCCACACAATAGAAACAGAGGGAACATTGCCAAACTCTTTTTATGAGTCTACAACTACAGTGATACCCAAGCCACAGAAAGACATTACCAAGAAAAAGAATTACAGACCAGTCTCACTCATGAACATTGATGCAAAAATACTAAATAAAATACTGGCAAATCAAATCCAAGAACACATCAGAACCATCATCCACCATGATCAAGTCAGCTTCATCCCACAGATGCAGCAATGGTTCAATTACAAAAATCTGTCATCATAATCCACCAAAAAAACAAGCTGAAAAATAAAAACCACATGATCATCTCATTAGATACCGAAAAAGCATTTGACAAAATACAACCTCCCTTCATGATAAAGGTCTTAGAGAGAGAGCAGGGACACAAGGAACATACCTAAACATAATTAAGGCACTATACAACAAGCAAACAGCCAACATTAAACTAAATGGAGAGAAACTTCCAGCGATTCCACTGAAATCAGGAATAAGACAAGGTTGTCCACTCTCTCCATACCTATTCGATATAGTTCTTGAGGTCCTAGCTAGAACAATAAGACACCAAAGGGAGATCAAGGGGATCCAAATTGGAAAAGAAGAAGTCAAACTCTCACTGTTTGCTGATGATATGACAGTTTACATAAGTGATCCCAAAAATTGTACCAAGGAACTTCTACAACTCATAAATACCTTCAGCAATGTAGCAGGATACAAGATTAACTCAAAAAAAGTCAGTAGCCCTCCTGTACACGGATGATAAAAGGGCTGGGAAAGAAATCAGAATCAAGACCCTTCACAATAGCCACAAATAGCATAAACTATCTCAGAGTAACTCTAACCAAACAAGTGGAAGACTTGTATTACAAAAACTTTAAATCTTTGAAGAAAGAAATTGAAGAAGACACCAGAAAGTGGAAAGATATCCCATGCTCTTGGGTAGACAGAATTAACATAGTAAAAATGGCAATCTTACCAAAAACAGTCTACAGACTCAATGCAATGCCCAGCAAAATTCTTCAAAGACCTCGAAAGAACAGTACTCAACTTCATATGGAAAAGCAAAAAATCCAAGATAGCCAAAACAGCCCTTTACAATAAAAGAACTTCTGGAGGCATTACAATCCCTGACTTCAAACTCTACTACAGAGCTACAGTACTGAAAACAGCCTGGTATTGGCATAAAAACAGACAGGAGGACCAATGGAACTGAATAGAAGACCCAGATATCAATCCACACATCTTTGAACACCTGATCTTTGATAAAGAAGCAAAAATATCAAATGGAAAAAAGAAAGCATATTTAACAAGGGGTTCTGGCATAACTGGATATCAACCTGTAGAAGAATGAAAGTAGACCCATATCTATCACCATGCACAAAACTCAAGTCCAAATGGATCAAAGACCTCAACATAAAGCCAGCCACACTGAACCTTATAGAAGAGAAAGTCGGAAGTACACTGGCACAGGGAACCGCTTTCTAAATAGAACCCCAGCAGCACAGACACTGAGAGAAACAATTAATAAATGAGACCTCCTGAAACTGAAAAGCTTCTGTAAAGCAAAGGACATGGTCACCAAGACAAAACAACAGCCTACAGAATGGGAAAAGATCTTCTCTAACCCCACATCAGACAAGGTCTGATCTCCAAAATATACAAAGAACTCAAGAAATTGGACACCAAAAGAACACATAATCCAATAAAAAATGGAGTACAGACCTAAACAGAGAACTATCAACAGAGTAATCTAAAATGGCTGAAAGACACTTAAGGAAATGTTCAACATCCTTAGTCATCAGAGAAATGCAAATCAAAACAACTCTGAGATTCCATCTTACACTTGTAAGAATGGCCAAGATCAAAAACACTGATGACAACTTATGCTGGAGAGGTTGTGGGGAAAAGGGAACACTTCTGCATTGCTGGTTGGAATGCAAGATGTTCTAACCCCTTTGGATATCAGTGTGGTGATTTCTCAGAAAATTAGGAAACAACCTTCCTCAAGACCCAGCAATACCACTTTTGGGTATATATCCAAAGGATGCTCAATAGTGCCACAAGGACATGTGTTTAACTATGTTCATAGCAGCATTATTTGTCATAGCCAGAACCTGGAAACAACCTAAATGCCCCTTGACCGAAGATTGGATAAGGAAAATGTGGTACATTTACACAATGGAGTACTACACAGAAAAACAACAGCAGCAACAACAACAAAACAACCCAAAAAACAAAAAATGACAGCTTGAATTTTGCAGGAAAATAGATGGAGCTAGAAAACATTATTTTGAGTGAAGTAAGCTAGACACAGAAAGACAATTATCACATATACTCACTCACAGGTGATTTTTAAACATAAAGCAAAGAAAACCAGCCTACAAACCACAATCCCAGAGAACTTAGACAACAACGCAGACACACACAGACACACACACAGACACACACACAGACACACACACAGACACACACACACACACACACACACACGTTCCTCCACATTCCACTAATTGATCTGTGTCTTCTTCTCCTAACCCCAGACGACTGTTGATCTTTTTATTATTCTGTGTTTTTCAAGATGTCTTAGATTTGGAGCTAAAGCCTTTCACAGCCTTCTCAAACTGACTTTTACTTAATATGCACACGTTTCCTCCATTTCTATTTATTTACTTACTTATTTATATAATTTTAATTAAATTGAAATCTTCTTTACTTATTTTTTAACAATTTATTTATTTTTATTTTATGTGCATTGGTGTTTTGTCCATATGTATATCTTTGTGAGGGTATCAGATCTTGGAGTTATAGAAAGTTTTGAGCTGGGTTTTGGGTGCTGGGAATTGAACATTTGGGAGATAATAGAGCATTTTTTTTCATTTAATATTTTTAATTAATTTTTTAAACAATATCTTCTCATTTTACATACCTACCCCAGTTCCCACTGCCTCCCCTCCTCCCACTTCCCCCACCTTCTCTCTACTCCAGCCCCCCATCCACTCCTCAGAGAGGGTAAAGCTTCCCAAGGTGAGTCAACAAAGTCTGACACATCACTTTGAGGCTGGACCAAGGCCCTCCCCACTATATCTAGGCTGAACAAGGTATTCCTCCAAAAAGAATGGATTCCAAAAAGCCAGTTCAAGAATCAAGCATTAGTGATAAATCCTGGTCCCACTGCTAGTGGCCGCACAGACTGCCCAAGTCACATAGCTGTCACCCACGTTCAATGGACCTAGTTTGGGCCTATACAGGTTCACCTGCTATCAGTCCAGAGTCAGTGAGCTTTCACTAGCTCAGGTCAACTGTTTCTGTGGGTATTCCCATTATGGTCTTGACCCCTTTGCTCATATTATTGCTTCTTCCTCTCTTTGACTGGTCTCCAGAAGCTTGGTCCAGTGCTTAGCTGTGAATTTCTGCATCTGCTTCCCTCAGAAGGTTCTATGATGACTATTAAGGTAATCATCAATCTGATTACCAGGGCAAGGCCAGTTCAGGCACTGTTGCTTAGGGTCTTAGCTAGGGTCATTCTTGTGGACTCCTGAGAATTTTCCTAGTGCCAGGTTTCTTGCTAGATCCATAATGGCTCCCTCAATCAAGATATCTCTTTCCTTGCTCTCCCACTCCATCCCCCATCTCAACTATCCTGTTCCCTCATGTCCTCCTCCTGCTCCACCCTCTCCTTCTCCCATCTCCCACTGCTTCTGCCCTCCCCCATACACTCCCAGTTTTCTCAGGAGATCTTGTCTAATTCCCCTTCCCAAAGGAATCCATGTATGTCTCTCTTAGGGTTCTCCTTGTAGCCTAGCTTCTCTGGGTCACGAACTATAGGCTGGTTATCCTTTGCTTTGTGTCAGTACTGAGAAGTCAAGGTCACTGTCCTAGTGAGAGACAGCAGTGTGGTCAATGTACTGTGACCAACTAGGGAAGAAGGAGGAAGAGGAAGAGGGAGGAGGAAAGGAAAGGAGAGGAGAAAGACAAGCAGGCCAGTGTCTGAGGCCTCATTTAGTTGGAGGTCTGTGTTTGCTCGGACTTACCTACCAGGGCCCTAGAGTGTGTCCAAGGATGCTGTGATTTTGAGTGATCCAGTGAGAAACCAGCCCCTTGACCTTCTCTGGTAGCTTTTACCCCTGGATCTATGCGTCTTTACTTGACTTCTGGTTTCCAGGGATTTTCCATCATTCTTCTGAGTCCAAGGTTGTACCTCTGGCACATTTCCTGTGTGCTGGGCCCTGAGGTTTGCTCATGGGTCCTCTAAGAGTGACCCCATTTTCAGAGAAGACAAATGAAAGGGAGGCATGGGTCGGGTCAGCGAAAAGGTCCTAAGTCCCCATTTATCAGAAGTTCCAGAGCAGGAATAGAAATGAGGAAGGAGAAGGAGCCTGCTTCTTACTGAAGCAATAGGAATAGAGAAGAAGAGAGGAAATCTGTTGACCTTGTACTCTGTGCCCATCTTGCCTGGCTGTGGGCCCAAGCCTCTGACTCACTCCCTGCTCTGTAGGCCCTTTCTTTTCTTCTTCATAGTTGCATAGTGCCCCTGGTCTGTGAGCATCTTGACCTTGTGTCAGCTTCCTGGGGACGGATATTGAATCCTTTCCCCAGCCATATAGTCTTATAATTTCAAATGCACTGGGATGAAGGTAGGAGGGGTGATGATGGGATGGTGTGAGGCCATATGCTAGTCATGTGGCCCTTTCCTTGGTCATGGCAGAAGCTCATAGCTAGGCTTTGAACCAGCTCAGAATTGTTCCTCAGCGTCACCCTGTCCCATGTCAGTGTGGCTGTGCTTTGTCCAGCCTATGCTCAGATCCTTTAAGTTCCTATCACAGAGCAACACGAGGTCCACTGCAGCCCACAAGGCTCTGACGGCTGCCTACCGGCTCACCCATCCTGTGCCTTCACCTTGCTCACCGTGACCTCACCTGTGGGACCTGGCTGCCCATGGACCTGGCTGCCTGTGGGACTGTCCAGCTCATCTTCTCATGTTTTGTATTGTATTTATGTATGGTGCATTCCTGTGCACTCATGCCTGTGTGTGTGCGCATGTACATGCATGCATATGTGTGTGTGTGTGTGTGTGTGTGTGTGTGTGTGTGTGTGTGTGTGTGTACAGAGGCCAGAAGAGACACTGGGTGTCCGGCTCTGTCATTCTTTCCTATTCCCCTGAGACAGGTCTCTCTTAGACCCTGGAGCTGGGCATGTACGTGCCAGCATGTGCCACAGTGTACTAAGGAGGCCAGAGTAGAACTTTCAGGCGTTGATTCTCCTTCCACCATGTGGGCCCCTGGGCACAAAGTCAGGTCATTGGGGTGAGTGGCAATTGCCCTTCCTACTGAGTTATCTCAGCAGTCTGCTTTCCTGGAATTGCTTTGGGTAAGTGTACTATGATGTGAGTTCCCATGCAGCTTTATTTTCTCTTGGAAACAGCACCTTGATCCACTTTGCTCGTTATCTGGTAGCACTTACCCCTTATCAGCTTGGGAACACTTCACGTAGCACAGGTCTGAATTCTCTTTGCAGCTGGCTTAATGAATGTTCTCTGCTTAGGGCCCTGTTTAGTCTTTTTTTTTTTTTAATGGTGACAATTGTCTTTTTCCCCTCACCTCCCTCCTTCCTCTCTACCCTAACATACCAAACATAAAACAATTATAGGAAGCAATATTTTGAGCTGAATGAGCCTAGATAGCAAAAAGAGAGTGTGGTAAGAAATACAAAACTGTAATTATTAAAACACCAAGTGCCAGTGAGAACACAAATAGCACCAAAAATCTTTAACACGATGACCACAGCTAACAAATGTGTTTCATTAATAACTTTAAATATCAGAGGTCTCAATTCTCCAATTAAAAGATACTGGTTGACTCAATGAATCAAGAAACAAAATCCATCCATCCGTTTCCCCTATAATCAGATTGGTGAATACACCAACTATCATCATAGAGCCTTCATCCAGTAACGGATAGAAGCAGACGCAGAGCTCCACAGCCAAGCACCAGGCTGAGCTCCGAGAAACCAGTGGAGGAGAGGGAGGAGGGAATATATGAGCCAGGGAGGTTAAGGGCATGGTGGAGAAATCTACAGAGACAGCTAAATCAAGTTTATAGAAACTCGTGAACTCTAGATTGACAGCTGTGGAGCCTCCATGGGACTGAACGAGGCTCTCCATAGGTGGGAGACAGTGGTGGAGCTTGGACTATCTGTGGGACCCCTGGCAGTGGGACCAGTGTCTATCACTGGTGCATGAGCTAGCTTGTTAGAACCCATTCCCTATGGTGGGATGCCATGCTCAGCTTTAATGCATGGGGGGAGGGGCTTGGTCCTGCCCCATCTTCATGTGCCAGGTTTTGTTGACTCCCTGTGGGAGCCCTTATCTGTTGAGAGAAGTGGATGGGGGTGGGCTGGGAGGGAGGAATGGGGAGTGGGAGGAGGGAAGGGAGGGAGAACTGTGGTTGGAATGTAGAATGAAATTTAAATAAATAAAAAAAGAAACACATCTTAGTTCTAAAGATAGGCACTGCCTTAGAGTAAGAGGATGGACAAAAGTTTTCTATTCAGATGGGACCAGGAAGCGAGCAGGACCCGCGATCCTAATATCTGACAAAACAGACTTCAAATTAAAACTAATCAGAAGAGTTGAAGAGGGACATCCCATTCTAACCAAGGGAACGGTTAACCTAGAAGGTATTACTGTCCTAAGCATATATGCACCAAACTTGAGGACACCAAAATTCATCTGAAAAAAGTATCATTTTTATCCTGTAGTAACTACAGAAGCCAGAAAATAAAACAGAACCATTGTCAGGATTGGGGGTTGGGAACAAAAAAAGGGGAGGCGAACAGCAGGGTACAGGTGATCTGATAGGGGAAATGGGAAAAGGAGGGCCTCTGTAGTGAGGCAGGAGGGAGGTCAATATAGAAGAAGGAGGAAGAAATGTAAAATAAAAGCAAATACGTATAAAAACTCATAAAGAATTATAGTATTAGCTATTTACCTAATAAAAAACCCCCATAACACACATAATCCTGTATAGAAATATACGCATATAGTTCGAATGGCACTTTTCTTCCAGACTGACAATGCTTCCTCCAAGCACCAAAACACCAGCTAGCAGAAAGTCCAATACCAAGCATGAGAAGATCTCCTTTGAGATTTTTGATCAAGGTTGTCCAAGAGACTCTCAAACCATTCAGCCTATGGCTATTACCCTTGGTTACTCCCCAGAGTTGGAAGATAAATCCCTATTGCTGAAGCAACCATGTACTTCAGAGACAGGACCCAGAAGCCTCTGAGCTGGAACTGACCTGAATGCCTCCTCCCCAAGGACTAGTTTTCATGGTATCAGAAGGCACCATGAGAACTTCCAAAGAGAAGAGGCTACCAATAGTGCCATCCAGTGATGGTGCCTGTGAACCACCTCAACCAGGATGGCATGATAGACCTAAAGGTACACTAGTAGCATATATATTTTGGCGGCAACAAACATCTCTCTTATTGGACTTAAGACCTGCTTAACAAGAGGGAGACCATGTTGGAAACTGACCCAACTACTCAGCACTAGTGAACTCATGGTTACTGGAGAAGAATCTACGACCACTACTTTATTAAACCAATATAATCCCTAACAACAATCTATAAACATTTATCATTATACCCACAGATAAGTTTGATCTTCAACCCTCACCTAGGAAACTTCCCTTTGCAACAGGTGAAAGCCATGACAGAAAACCACAACCAATCAAAATACAGAGTTGTGAAGTCCAGTCCCAATGGCACAAAGCCAAAGCACCTAAAGCTCGGGGAATAGTGTGGAAAGGGGCATGGGAAGATTGTAGGAGTCAGAAGATCAGGGAGTTGGTGGTGAGATTGTGTCTCCTGGGAATGTCAGAAGTTACACCTACAGAGTCTTACGAACATGACTGCACACATGTGAGCAGAACAAAGACAATAGGCATGCCTAGTGGATGGGGTGAAGTCCTCAAGGCCCCAACCCCCTCAAAAGAACTATAGGCAACCTAGGAATGCTAAATGGGAAAAATAGTCTTCTCCAGGGTTAGTCCTGAAGACAAGCATGTGAGTAGCCTTGTTCAGGCTGAGCAGGTTAAGTTTGTGAACTGATGTGTATATACATACACGCACACACATACACAGACATATACATACATACATACATACATATGCATTTGTGTGTGCATATATAGATGCATGTAGCAACAATTAAAAGCAGGAGAGGTAATGAATTAGGAAGAGAACAAAGAGGGGTTCATAGGAGTGTTTGGAGACAGGAAATTTAGGGGAGAAATGATGCAACTATCTTATAATCTCAAAAATGAAAAAATACACATAAGAAAGACACAGAGACAATACGAAGTTGGTGGCATAGAGGTTTAAATGAGAATGCCCCCCCTCCCTTATAGGTTAATATATTCTTGCTTCTTCTTCAGTTGGTGGAACTGTTTGGAAAGGATTATTGAGGTGTGCCACTGGGGGTAGGCTTTGAGGTTTAAAAAGCCCCCATCCTTCCCTGCTAGCCTCTCTGTCTGCTTTGTGGTTATTGTCTTAACATGTGAACTGTCAGCTACTGCTCCAGCACCATGTCTGCCTGCTGCCTTGCTCCCCACCATTATGACCATGGACTCACTTTCAGAAAATATAAGCAAGTCGCCGCCAGCTCTTCCTTTTGTAAATTGCCTTGGTGCTTTGTCACAGAAATTGAAAGTTACTAAGACAGTTAGGTGTAGAGAGAAGCTGGTGAAGCCGAGAGTTAGGAAAGGGGTGTGAATATGATTAAAGATACATTGTATGATTTTTCTCAAAAAAGTGCTTGCCCAGTATGCATGAAGCTGCGGGTTCCATTCTTAGCAGCACATGAACCAGGCATGGCGGTGCACATCTGTCAGCCCAGGACCCTGGAATTGGAGACAGGACAAGGAGTTCAAGGTTATTCTTGACTGGATAGTGAGTTTGAAGCAGCCTGGGCTACATGAGGTGCTGTGTTTAAAAAGAAGAAAAGGAAAAGAACAAAGGAACAGCCATCAAGATGTGTGTGCTATGGTATTCTACAGAAAATGTTTCCACTTTGTTTCTCTACAATGGAAAAGCAATTTTACTTTAATGATAAAACTTCACATAGCAATTTACATTAAGATCGGAGAATTTCCTTCGGTGCTGGGGGCAGGGCTATGGGTCAAATGTAAGGCTCTAGGAAGCTGTTGAGTAATAACACCAGCTGCAAAGAATTTTTTTTTATTAATCATGTTATCCCCCTCAAAAAAAAAATTCACTTGGCTGTAGGTTTTCTTTTCTTCTGTTTGTGGGCCCGCCACCCAGCTCTCAAATAAACACACAGAGGCTTATTCTTACTTACGAATGACTGACCTTAGCTTGGCTTGTTTGTTGTCTTTATTTATTCTATATATCGTTCATTCTTTCCTTCTTACCTTCTTACTGTGAGTCTGGGTGGCTGTCCCATGGTGTCCTTTTTTTATTATTTATTTATTTATTTATTTATTTATTTATTTATTTATTTTTGCTTTTCTCTCTTCCCTAGATGATTTCTCCTCCTATTTATTCTCTCTGCCTGCCAGCCCTGCCTATCCTTTCTCCTACCTTGCTATTGGCTGTTCAGCTCTTTATTAGATCAATCAGGTGTTTTAGACAGGCAAAGTAACACAGCTTTATAGAGTTAAACAAATGCAACATAAAAGAATGAAATACACTTTTGCATCATTAAACAAAAACCCCATGGCATAAATGAATGTAACACATCTTAAAATAATATTTCACAACCCTGGGCTGGTGCCATTAGGATTTTGGATGCAGAAAAAACGGTTGTGGTGCATGCATAGCAGAACACTCTTAGCAATGGATTAGATCACACAGAAGTTAATGGAAGGAAAAAAGGAGTTGGAGAGAGTTGGGAGGAAGAAGGAAGAGGAAAGGAGGGTGGCAGAGGAGAGAGGGAGGAGAAATAAACCCAGGTTTGGGGCTGCAGAGATGGCTCAGCAGTTAATAGCATGGGATGCTCTTTCAGAGGGTGAGGGCTCAGTCACCAGAACCCATATGGCAGCCCACAACTATATATAATTCTAGTCCAGGTGATCCAATGCCTTTTTCTTGCCTATAGGGGCACTGTACACATATGGTGCACAGATATACTTGCAGGCAACTTCTACCCCCAACACACAAAATAATCGAATAAAGTATTTTTTTAAATCAAAAAGAAAGTCAGACTTGAATGTACAGCCCTGTTGTCCTGGTTAGCTTCTTTTTCCTTCCTTCCTTCCTTCCTTCCTTCCTTCCTTCCTTCCTTCCTTTCTTGCTTGCTTTTTTTTTTTTTTTGTCAACTTGACAGGGTCTTCTGGGAAGAAGGAATCTAACTGAGAAGATGGCTCCATAAGACAATCATGTGCATTGTGGGCAAATCTGTAGGGGCATGTTCTTGACTGATGATTGCTGTGGGAGGGCCCAGCTCACTGTGGGTGGTGCCACCCCTGGACCACCCCTGGTGATCCTGGGTTGTTTAAAAGAAGCAAGGTGAGCATGTCATGGGAGCAAGCTAGTAGCAGTGTTCTTTGATGCCCTGTGCTTCAGCTCCTGACTCCAAGTTCTTGGGTTGAGTTCCTGCTTCAACTTACCTCAGTGATGGAGTGTGACCTGAGAGTTATAAGCTGAAACAAACCCTTTCCTCCCCAAATTTCTTTTGGTCATGGTGTTTTATCACAGTCATAGAAACCACAGCTTAGACATCAGAGGCCTATGTAAAAGTACCATAAATTCAAAGCTAGCCTGGGCTACCGAGTGAGTTCAAGGCCAGCCTGAATAACTTAGTGAGGTCCTGATACACCCACAAAAAGATGGCAGCCTACTTGCCCACCATGTGCAAGGTCCTGTGTTCAATGTGCAAATACAAACAAATAAACAAACATATGAATAAATAAATAAAAGTAGGTGTATTGAATGAATCATGAAAATGTCCTTATACATCCCACCCAGAAGCATGGACAAGGAATCTACATCAATTAAGATAAATATTAAAATGCCACATAACTCTGGTAAAAGCGTTTGTCACTCACACCCAGTGGCCTGAGTTGGGATCCATAATTCATTTAAAGGTAGAAGGAAAGAACTGACCCCACCATACTGTCCTCAGACTTCCACATGTAAGTTTAAAAAAAAACCCTTCCCAAGGATCCAACATGAAAAACTTAAGACTAAAAATGCTGGGCCAATGCACTATGTATACACACAACAATTAATAATAATAAAAAATAAAGGAACTCTGTTTCTGGACTGGGCCTATGGCTTAGTCAGCAAAGTGTTTCCCTTCCAAGAATGAGGACCTGAGCTCAATCCCCAGCATCCATGTGAAAAGGCCATGTGTAGTGGTATTTGATTTTAACTCTGTAAGTCAGGAGGTGGAGACAGGAGGATCTTTGGGGTTTGCTGGCCAGCCAGCCTTCCGCCCGGGCGAGAAATCCTGCCTCAGGAAACAGAAAAGTTGATGGCTCTCAGGAAGTGACACCTAAGGTTGACTGCTGGCCCCACCCGCATGTTCACAAATGTGTACACACCAGGAATAAGCACACCAAGAGATAACTTTCAAATGGCACCAATGTTTGATAAAGCCCCATGAAATATATTATTTTATATTTTATATATATGTAAATATAGATACTGATATAATACACACACACACACACACACACACACACACACATATATATATATGAAGGTATGCCACTTGAAGTGACAATGCAATGCTCCCCAAAAGAGTCATAGACCATGTAACAAAAATCCTGGTACCAGACATGAGAAAACTCCATTTGAATTGTTGGTCGGGGTGGGGGGGAGTCTAAGTGATTCCCCCAAACAATATGTGCTATTGCCGTTGCCCTTGGTTACCTCAAAGAGAATGAAGGTAAGTCTCTCTTACTGAAGACACTGCATACTTGGGACACAGAACTTGGAAAATTCATTCTTGATTTGACCTGAAAGCCTCTTCCTGCAGTCCAGCTTTGGCCATACAGAAGGTATTATGCAAGCTGCTAAGAGAGGGAGTACCCGACAGTCCCACCCACCTGTGAAATCAATGAATTATAACAGACATGATAAGATACACCTAAATGTGCAACAGTGTCATTCAGACAGCAACCAACAGCTGTCTAATTAGATGAAAGGTCCACTCAGTAGGCCGGAAGTCATCTCTGGTGCTAGCTGGGGCTCGTGAGGTCATGGATCTTAGGAGAGAATCTGTTATCAGGACTTTGGTAGATCAACATAATTCCTAACGACGTTCTAAAACTTATACGTAAGCCCACAGGTCAGTGTAATGCTCACCTCTCACCAAAGAAGCACCTCTACAGTAAATAGAGACTATTGCAGAAAAACCAAAAGAGATCATAATACACAAATCGAACTGTGTGGAGCACAGTCCTAATGGCTATATCTACTACACAAGCCCTGCGCCTAAGGCTCAGGGAATATCAAGGAAAGAAGGGTAGAAGATTGTAAAAGCCAGAAGACCAGGAAGTCTGCTGTGAAACTGTATCTTCAAGAGGTGTCAAGGAAGCTACACACCCATGATACTTCAACAGTATAGCTGTGCAAACAAGACCTGAACAAGGGCAGTATCAATAGACACACTAACTTGAAAGGGGGCAGACTCATGTGGTACAACCCCTAGACAAAGCACCATAGACAACTAATGAGAGCTGAGAGTGGGGGAACCACTCTTCTTCAGGGACGAGTCTCCTATCCAGCACCAAGTGGTCAGTCTGAAATCACACACACACCAGCTACCCTAAATGTGCTCAACAGGCTATAGTTATGCATTCATATATGTAACAATAACTAAACAGAGGCCATCAATTTGCGTGATAGGAAAGGGGCATGGGATGTGTTTGAGAGAGGGGACATGGAAGAAGACAGAGGGAGAGAGAGAGAGAGAGAGAGCGCGCACAAACTCTTTGGGATCAGAACAGACTAATTACAAAGCATCCTCTGCCTTACAGAAATTTCAAACCCTGATTGTATTTCCCCAAAGCTTCAAATAAAGTCCATGGGGAAAATAGGAGAAAAGTCACCTATTTTCCTACTAAGTTGTAGCTATAAATTACTAATGAAAAGATGTTGGAAGATGAAGAGAGACAGAACAAAGCAAAAAAAAAAAAAAAACCCTGTGAATATCGCAGGAGTAATGCAAGTTATTTGTTGAAAGTGATTATCAAATCAAACCCCCACCCCACAATGTCACACTCCAGCCAGGACACTTAAACAAGAACCACTGTGAGGAAGAATTCGATGAAGAAAATGTAACTTTTAACCCTGGTCCCAGTGACTGAGGAGTCCACCACAGAATATCCTATGGAATCAAATGTTTCTTCCCCTGAAAACCTCAAACCACCAGTTCCTCCTCTGCAGACTTCTGAGCAACTCTAAGCCTCAAGGATATCCAGAGCCCTTCCTGCAGGAAAGCTGTCCTGCCTCCTATTAAGGGTGTGTCCTGGAAAACTGTTTGGGACTGGTGTTATCATGACTTGAATACGAATGGCAAGAAAATTGAGGTTTGTTTGAGACTTCAGAGACATTCATATTCTAAACAAAAATGTTATATTCCTAACACATTGCTTGAGGCCGGAATGAATCTGTTTCCCAAGAAACCCAAGATAGTCACCAAAGGATCCAGGCCTCAAGAAAATAACAAAAGTATGAAGAGAGAGGAGAGTGGTGTAGTTGAAGTTGTAACCAGTCCAGGAGTCCCTGTTTGCAGCCTGGGGAAGAATTCCTAAGAGAACCGGTCAGCCTGGGGCTGTGGTTCATGTCCTCCTGCATCTGTGGAGGCCTTCCTGCTATAAGCCTCCTGATCCAGGTGGTGTGTCCTCCACAGCAGGCTGCTCCCTGCAGATAGAACAGGCTGGGTTCGCCTGCAATTTGACACTGGTCGGAATTTTGTTTGACACTGGTCAGACATTCCCCAAAGGATGATTTCTCTCTTCCTGTTGCCAGCCTGTGTTTTCCAGGAGTGGAAGCTAAAATGCCGTGTCCTGAATGTGTTCAAAGCAAGATCATGAGACACTTTACAAGAGAGAGAAACTTATGGGGTATTACAATATGCTATCCCCAAATATGCCGCCTTAGACAATGTCTATTTATTCTGATCTAAAGGGAGTGGAAGAAGCAAAGAGAAACTCTTTGTGTTCTCTATAATGGCTAAAAATCAGAACATCAATCTTCAGAAGTCCCTCCTCCCCCTTCTTTACCAGGATCGTGGAATCTACAGACAAGCCAGCATCTAGCTATCTAACAACACATTGCTGAATCCTATCATCTTGGGCATGTCCTGATGGTTGATGGCCTTTTGTTGGACTTGTTAAAGGCTGTATGTTTTTTCTTATCTTTTTTTTGGGGGGGGGTAGTTTCAAATTAGTAAAACAGAAAGTACATACACTATGCCTCAAGCTTTTTCTATAAAAATGACATCATGATACTTTATAAAACAAACAAACAAACAAAATGAAAACCAAACCAAAACAAAAATGTGTGAATGGATCAGATATTTCTGTGGTGTGTGTAAATGAGTGTGTAGGTCATGTGCATTTGCACTTGAAGGCCAAATGCCAACCTTAGGTGTCATACCCTAGAAGCTGATCCCCTTATTTTATTTCTTAGTATTTGTTTTTATTTATGTGCATGCCTCTGTGTATGGATGGGTGTAGTGCCCTCTGAAGACAGAAGAGGGAGATGGGTATCATGGGACAGGAGTTACTGATCCTTGTGAGCCACTTGACATGGGTGCTTTGAAACACTGAGCCATTGTCTCTCCAGATCTCCCCTCCCACATTAATTCTGAGACAGGGTCTCTCACTGGGAACTGGTCCTTGCCCACTTGACTAGGTTGACAAGCCAGTGAGCCACAGAGACCTCCGTGCTTGCCCCTGGCTCTGGGAATTCAAGTACACATTGCCAAGCAAAGATTTTCCTCCAAAGAAGACAGAAGACAAATGGGCACAAAATAATGTCTATCTGCAATTCGCTTCAACTTCCAAGCGCTGACCACTGACAAAACTGCCTATCATCTAAACTGAAGATCATCAGACAGTGGAAAAAATTGTTGGAATTGACAGCTTAGCTGCTCAGGTCAAGGTAGGCTTGTCTTCCTACAGATTTCTTAGCCCACAGGATCTTCTGAAGCCTGACAGGTCCTGCACTAAACAGCAAAAGCAAATACGACCTTCAGCAACCATGGAGGACCCTGAGGAGTAGCTCTAGGTACCAACCAAGTTCTGTTTTTAAATCAATAATTCAAGCAAAATTTTATCCTTCTCAAAGATCTCTGAGTGATGTAGGTGGCTCTTCTATCTATCTGTTGCTTTCATTGGTTAATTAATAAAGAAAACTGCTTGGCCTGATAGGTCAGAACATAGGTAGGTGGGGAAGACAGAATAGAATGATGGGAGAAAGAAGGCAGAGACAGAGAACCACCGGCCATGAAGCTGCCAGGTCAGACATGCTGAATCTTTCCTGTTAAGCCATGACCTCGTGGTGCTACACAGATTATTAGAAATGGGTTGAGTCAAGATGTGAGAGTTAGCCAATAAGAGGCTACAGATAATGGGCCAGGCAGTGTTTAAAAGAATATAATTTCTGTGTAATTATTTCAGGGATAAGCTAGCCGGGATCCGGGTGAGAATGCAGCCTGCTGCTCCTTCTACATCTGATACAGTTTGACAGCTGAGGGTTTTTTTTTATCAGTTTAAAAGGACAACCTCATCAAACAAATTTCAGTAAAACATAAATACAAGTTATTAAGCTATGCACCTGCAAGTTGTAAAGGTGTGAGGACAAATGTAAGTTATCAAATTTCTCTCTCATGTTGCCTTCCATAGTCTTAAAGAAACTTTTCATTGTACAAAAACATCTGTCATAATCATTCTAATATAAATATGCTGCTGTTTAATTTTTCACAAACTCACAAAATTCTTGTGAGTTCCAGGGAGTTGAATTGAAGGATCTACCTTAAACAGGTCATATACACCCCTCTCAATTCCCCGGTCCTAAAAGATTTTTTCCTAAACTTAACTTTGTCCTCTGTTCTGCCAATACCTTAAACAGGTGTAAGAGACACCAGACATTTCCATACCACAAACACCGGACAAGAACAAAGAGACCAGCTGCCCCAGGATATGACCAGCACCCAGCCTTCTTAGGTTCCCTTCCTAAGACGATGCCCACAAATAAACAGGAAACAGTCTTGGGAATTTGCAATCCCAATTCCTTTAACCTGTTGCGCCTAACTTCCCACTTTTTTTATTATAAAAAAGAGATGGGAATATAATGGTCTGTCCTCTCCCTTTAAGAGACAAGCCCTGCCTACTCCCTCCCCTGTCCACCATCTACCACCCAGGCAAGCAGATCTATCTTCCTTCCTGCCTGCAGTCCAAGACCCTTCCTTTCTGTGTCTCTCTCTCTGGAAGAGGCAGCTTCTGCCTAGCTCTCTTCTCCCCACTTCTCCCCTCCCCCCCATGTTTCTCTTTCTCTCTGCCTCTCTCTGCTCTTCTCCCTTCTCCCCTTCTCCTCTTCCCCCGCTTTCCTTTTCCCTCCATAACCTACTAAATAAATACCCACTTTCTCTTCATGGTGTGCCTATCCATGTCTCTGTCTCTCACCCACCATGTGGCTCCCTGCCTGGGACCAGCTGCCTTCAGAGACCTGTGGTGTGGTCTCGTGGCATGCCTGTCCTTCTTTCTCTCCTCAGGGGACTGCCTGCCCAGCTGAAGTCTCTCAGGTCTCACCTGTCATGCAGCTCTCTGCCTGGGATCTGCTTCATGACCTGTGGGCCACTCAGGGACCTGCAGCACTTTACTTAAACCGTAACACTGTGGACAAAGTTATTTGAGGACATTGTACATTTCTTGGGGGGAAAGTAAGTGTTTAGATTATTTGTGGGTTTGGCTCTATTAAGTTATACATGTGAATTCTTGTAAACCCTTTCCTCCTCCAAAAACAAATCTGTGTGGTAAAGTAAATATCTTGAAGTGATATCAGTGGGTGAAGGAGTTAATGCAATTTATTTTTTGAAGGTAGTTGTTAAATCACCCCTAGCAATTGGACCTATCTACTTATTTGTTTATCTTCCAAGACAGGGTCTCATGTAGCCCATGCTGGCTTCAAACTCAGCATGTTGTATTAAGTTTTTGATCTTCCTGACTCTACTTCCTGAATACTGGGATGACAGGTGTGAGCCACCATACTCAGTTATGTGCTGCTGAGGATGGAGCCTTGGGCTATGTGGATGTGAGGCAAGCGCTATACCTTTCTATATCTCCAGCTCCTGACTGAACCAACTTAAAGACGGAAGGTAGGAAACTGCCTTCCCCATGCCTTTGTGCTGTGTCCCCTGTACTTTGAGTTGTTGATTCATGTCTTTAATCCTAGCAGTCAGAAGGCAGAGTCAGGAGCATCTCTGTGAATTTGAGATCAGCCTACTTTATTTATTTTTTTTAATTAAAAATTTCCACCTCCTCCCCTCCTCCCACTTCCCTCCCTTCCTCTCCCCCTACTCCTTCTCCCCCTTCTTCTCCAGGCCAAAGAGCAGTCAGGGTTCCCTACCCTATGGGAAGTCCAAGGTCCTCCCCACTGCCTCCCAGGTCCAGGAAGGTGAGCATCCAAACAGACAAGGCTCCCACAAAGCCCATTTATGCAGTAGAATCAAAAGCCAGTGCCATTGTCCTTGGCTTCTCAGTCAGCCTCCATGGTCAGCCACAATCAGAGAGTCCGATTTAATCACATGCTCCATCAGTCCCATTCCAACTGGCCTTGGTGAGCTCCCATTAGATCTGTCCCACTATCTCAGTGGGTGAACGCACCCCTCGCGGTCCTGAGTTCCTTTCTCATGTTCTGTCTCCTTCTGCTCCTCATTGGGACCTTGGGAGCTCAGTCCAGTGCTCCAATGTGGGTCTCTGTCTCTATCTCCATCCATCACCAGATGAAGGTTCTATGGTAATATGCAAGATATTCATCAGTGTGGCTATAGGACAAGGGCAGTTCAGGCACCCTTTCCTCTGCTGCCCAAGGAACAAGCTGGGGACATCTCTTTGGACACCTGGGAACCCCTCTAGAGTCAAGTCTCTTGCCAACCCTAAAATGGCTCCCTTAATTAAGATATATACTTCCCTGGATCAGCCTACTTTATATAGTTGGCTTCAGGCCAGCCAGGGCTATATACTAAGACCCTGTCACAAAACCAAACAAGTTTTTCAAAATCATGTGTATTTCTGTGTGTGAGTGCAGTGCTTCCAGAAGCCAGAAGGGGCGCCAGATCTACATGGAGCTGGAATGAAGGCCGCTGTGAAAGCTGACCACTGAGCTGAGGTCTCTTGGAAGAGGACTCTTAGAAGCTGACCCATCATCTCTCCAGCCCTGAGGATCCTAAAATTTTAATTTTCTGATGTTTGTAGTGCAATTGCCTGTGTGTGCATGTGTATATTGAAGCCAGAAGTAGGCATCGGGAATCTGCCTCTGCTTACTGAGGTGGGTTCTCTTGATGAAACTAAGTTTATGGATTCTGGCTAGTTTAGATAGCCAGTTTGTCTCAGGAGTGTTGGGGCTACAGGTGGCTGTCACTCCTTCCTGTCTTTGGGTGCCGGGTATTCAAACCCTGATTCTCATGCTTGCACGGTCAACATTTCATCCACTGTGCTGTTTTCTACAATCTTAATTTTTCTATAGTCATATATATTATTTTAAACTGTAATTTTGAGCCAGGACCTTATTGTGTAGGTAGCCCGTGCTAGCCTTAAACTCTGGATCCCGCCGCCACAGCCAATAATACTGACATTATGGGTATGTGCCACGCACCCAGTTACTTTTGAAATTTAAACTGAGGACTCATGTCTTGGTTAAGCAAACCTTCTCTTCATATGCAATAAAATCTTATTCTGCCATATTAAAAACAGAATAGACAAACCCTGAATTTGTGACATTTACATGGAAATAGATCGGACTGTAAATCATTATGTTAAGTGAAATACACCAGACTGAGAAAGGTAAATGATCTTGGAAAGAGGACCAGCAAGCCCCAGACCCACTTCTCCTCTCCCCCCTGGCTGGGTGACAGGAGCATGCTGCCATGCTTTCGTGTGGGTGATCTGAACTCAGGTCCTTGCCCTTGCTCAATCAATGCTTTACTCAGCAAGCCACTTTTTTTTTTTTTTTTTTTTTTTAATGTTCTCTGTCGTGCGTGTTTACTGTTTGGATACGGCACTCAGCATAGTGTTGCGTTAGTAGAGAGTGTTTGGTGTACAGTGTTTTGAAGCTTGTTGCCTGGTAATGACAGGCTGCGCCATACACCCCAGGCTGTACTATCTGGGCTTGTACAAATATACTCTGTGACGTTTGCACAAGGACAAAAATCTCCCAGTGATGCAACTCTCAGCACAAAGCCAAGTCATTGATTGCATATTGCAGACAGAGGCGCAAGGATGATGCTATTGCCGTTAGCCCTCACAGACAGCCCTTCTGAATCAGTCACCGGCAAGATTACAAGGTGCTACCAGTCTCCTTCCATCTCAGTGACTGACCCATGAGACTCCTAGCCCTCTTTTCGCTTTTTGTTTGGGGACAGGGCATCACTAAGCTACCCGTGTTGGCTTTGCACTCGCTCTGAAGCCCAGGTAGTCCTTGAACTTCAATCCTCCTGCCTCAGCTTCCTCAGGAGCCGGGATGACAAATCACCAGGCTCAGATCTTTTGTTGTTGTTGTTTTTGATTTTTGAGAGTCTGCTCTCAGACTTGCTGCGTAGGGAAGGATAACCTTGAAGTCCCTGTCTTCCTGCCGCCACCTACTCGGTACTGATATCAACAAGGCACATTCCATCCCCCAGGGTAGAGTTGCTAGGATGGGATCCAGGGGTTCCTGGATGTTCCACAGTTGCTCTACCACCTGAGCTCCAGCACTGGCCCAAAGCAACGGCTCTAAAAGTAAATAAGGAAATAGTTTATTATGAACCAAAGAAGAGTGATCACATGTGCCATTGTGCATATGTGGAGGGCAGAGAACAACCTCTGCTGCTGATCCTCGCCTTCCACCTTATGTGAGACAGTTTCTTGTTTACCACTGAAGATGCCAGTTTAGCTGTCCTTTGCCTTTCTGAGTGAGCTTTTACCTATCGAGGCAACTCTGCGACCCTCGCATGAGCTTGGATGCAGGCAGAGAAAGAAACAAGCTGTCAGTTACTGTGTGTACCTGTTACATTAGTGGTAACATCAGATAATCAGGCCCCAACAACAAAATGAAATCTCTTTGGGTGTGAGACGGTCTACAGCATTCTTAGCCTTAGGGTAGGTGGAAGCTGGAGATGTGCTGAGAATGGCTTATTCTTTAAAGTTTATCTGTTCCTTGGGTCAGGGGCAGAAGTTAAGCTAGATGATTATTCGGGATCTAAGACAGTCGAAGATCAGTGTGGCTCATGATCTATGCCATTCCAGCACTGCAGTGTCCTCACTGACTAAGGTCAAGTCATCTGCAGTCTGGCTGTCTCTGGAAAGCACTGGCTCATACTCCTAGCATGTTGCTTTCAGCATTTGGTGCCCACCTGGTGTGAGTGTTAATTAGTGTGTGTGTGTGTGTGTGTGTGCTGGTCAGAGGACAACTTGTGGGAGTCAGCTGTCCTTTTACTATCTGGGTCCTGAGGACTTAGTTCAGGTTGTCCAGCTTGTCAGCATGGTTTCTGACTCCAGTGAACACCACTCCTCTTCTGGTCTCTTCTGGTTTTGGCATCTGCTCATGCTCTTCCCCAGCCCCATAAATAAAATTAAGGTTGGACGTGGTGGTGCATGCCTGTAGTCCCGAACCCTGGGAGGCAGAGGCAGGTGGTTAACCCAGGCTATCCAGTGGGACTTTATCTCAAAAGTGAACAAGCAAAACAAGCAAACAAACAAATAAGAAAATAAAAAAAAACAAAAAAAGCACAAACCAGTCTCTGAGTAAATGGCTGAGTGTTGGTCTTTTAAGAATGAAGCGCTGAGCTGAGGTCCCCAGAACTCATATAGAAAACTGGCACACGGACTGTGGTCCAAACCAGCGATCCCAGTGCTTGGAAGGCAGAGATGAAAGTATCCCCAAGGCTCACTGGCTTACTGGTGAATTACAGGCTTGGGGAGAGATCCTATCTCAAAAAAAAAAGGGTTGTAGACTGATGTAGGGAGACACCCAATGTTCACCTGTGTGGCCTGTAGAAGCACAGGTGCGCTTGCACACGCATACCCAAACATGCTACAGTCACAGGTGCACACATGTACACATAAACACACAAATCAAGCACATCCTGATGTGGTGGTTGAGCATCTGCACCTTCTCATTCCTACCCATGACATCGAGTTCTCTCTCCCCTCTCTGTACTCACAGCACCCGAAAGCCCCACGGCCACCACATAAGCCCTTCACTCCAGGAGGACATTTTCTCCCAGCTTCTTTTGGCTGGCATCCTTCTCTTCAGATCTCAGCATCCAAGGATTTCCTCCGCAGATACTTTTATATCTACTTCCTGCTGCGACACAGAACACAGGACATACATGCAGTCTACAAGAAAACATACCATGTTGATTTTGTTTACTGAGAATCCCTTATTACAAGGGTCTTGTTGATTCTTCCTCTGAACAAATATTTATTAGCCAATACGTATGTCAGGCACGGTGTGCAGGGGCAGACTGATAAGCAACGATATGCAAGATAATAAATAAAAATTTCACAGAGGGATATGCGCATGATGGAAAGGACTGGGGAAGGGAGTATAGGGACTGAAAGGCGTTTGCAAACTCTAGTCAGGGGAGAATGCTCATTGGAGCAGAGACTCAGCGAGGAGGAGTGACAGTGGGGGCAAAATTGGGGTAAGGCGATAAGGAAGGAGTGCATTTGCATAATGCAAAAACCATGATCCCAGTTCTTAGTAAGGGTTTTGTTTTTTGGTCTTACAGGTTAAACCCAGGGTCTCATGTATGCTGAGCAAGTGCTCTACTAAGGAACCACAGCTCTAGGCTACCACTTAAAAGTAATTTTGAAAGCACTTACATTTATTTATTTACTTAGTATGTGTGTGCATACCCTGTGGGACCTTAGGGTGGTTGAATTCAGGTCTTCAGACTTGGCAACAAGTGCCTTTACCTGCTGAGTCATCTTGTCGTCCCAACTGTTTTATTTTAAAGACAGGATCTCATGTGCTCCAGGCTAAGTTCAAACTCCAGATTCTCTCTCTCTCTCTCTCTCTCTCTCTCTCTCTCTCTCTCTCTCTCTCTTTCTCTGCCAAAAGTTGATCTTGAGTGTCTTCAATTGCTTGCTATTTTATTTTTATTTTTGCTTTTTACAGATATTATTAAACCATAGACCATCAGCTCCAGATATGGTGGTAATCTATCCGAATGGACACCGGAAGTGAAGGATAGAGGCCTCTGGACTTCACATATTTAGAATGTCCAGACAGGGCTAGACTGAAGATGGTTGAGCAGGACTGTTAGTAAATGACTAACATTTTTAGACATTTATACAGCCACCTACAGGTATGCATGTTGAAAACGGAATACAGCTATCCGGGTCCTATATGAAGTTTCCAGAGTTTTTCTAGAAGTCTTGTTACGTTCTTCTAGGAGTCATTTCTTTATTGTTTTTCCCTGGAATCCAGTGCTGCGTAGAGAGGGGCTCAGGCCAGGGAACACAGGCGGCCAGCGTTGTGGACACGTGGCTGTGTCCTGGAAGTTGGTGTGGGTCACGCTGCTGGGAGGAAGCTCATTGGGGAGGGAACTTGTGGGGCGCCCACTAGCTCCTAGAGAGATCCACGACCGGGGAAATCCAGCCAGGCATTAATCCTAGAGGCTGCAAAGAAAAAAACAGTCAGGAGTAAAGAATTAAAGTGAATTCTCCATAGGAGACAAAAATAGTGAAAAATGTAAAGACAGGGTCTGTTTGGTTGAGTCTTGCATCTGGGGGCACCTTAGGGGGCACCCATGTTGCCATCGAAGTCATAGGGATATTTGGGAGGGCGTTAGAGTAAGACATTGGGGTCTTAGAGTTGTTTGGGGTGTTCATGTCCCGAGGAATCTGGGGACACTTCCAGGCTTTTAAATAGTTATTTCGGGCCTGTTTGGGGTGTCCGGATCAGGCGGAGATCTGGAGCACGCTCCAGACCTTTAAATTGGAACCTTGGTGTTATTTGGGTTTGCTGCTGTCAGAAGAGGATCTGGGACGTTCCGAGCTTTTATATTGGAACCTCAAGTCTGTTTATTGATGTTCGAGTCGGGTGAGGATTTGGGGCGCCCCAGATATTTAAACTGGAACCTCGAGGCTATTTGGGGGCGTTCGAGTCAGGCGCGGAGCTGGGCAGCTCCCGAGATCTGACGTGGGATTCCCAGAGCTGTTTCGGGCATTCATGTCAGACTAATATCTGGGGACATTTCCAAGCTTTTAAGTCGTAGCCTTTTTTAAATAGGCATTTTGGGGTGTCGGAGTTGGGAGAATCTGAGGTGCGCCCCGGGCCTCCCAAGCTGGGGGCGCCACACGAGGAGACGAGGAGGCGGGGCATTGCAAGCTCTGGCCACGCCTCCTGGCGCTCTGCTGGCTTTCCCCCCCACCCCCCTCCGCGGGCCTCACTTGAGCGCACAGTCCCTTCCCAGCTTCAATCCGCGCCACCTTTTCCCTCGGCCCGCGCGGGGCCCAGCTGACGGGCCGCGTTGTTTACGGGCCGGAGTCGAGCCCTCTCTCCCGCCGCCGCCACCAGCCCAGGTGCCCGCCCGTTCGCGCGTCCCTCTGTTTCAGACTCCGCAGAACGCGACCCACCCAGAGCTGCACCGGGCGAAGAAACAGGAGGCCTGGAAAGGGGGCGCACGGCGGTGAGCTCTGGACCCTGCGATTGCAGGCACGGGACCGGGCCTGGGTGACCCGGGGCCGTAGTCTGCGGGCCGCGCCACCTCGTTGGTTGAAGCCGAGGCCTCTGTGCTCTTCCCGGGGCTGTCCCCAGGGCCCTCTCGCCTGGAGAGCTGCAGCCCGCGAGCTACCGGCGTGGAAGAGACGGACGCGTGGCCACTAGAGCCTCTCCGGCGACCTCCTCGCGGACTATGTCCCCAGCGGGACGGCGTGGCGTGCTCTGATCGCCGGGGTCCCTGCGCTTCTACAGCCATGGGCTCCGGGAAACGACGTGAGACAACGGCTGTGCCGTTGTTGGTGGCCGTGGCCGCGTTGCTGGTGGGCGCAGCCGGCCACCTGTACCCTGGCGAGGGTAAGTCTGGGGTGAAATCAGTGTGTCGGGGACACTCCCCCCATCGCGCCAGACAACTTAGAGCCCCCACCCTAAGGAGTGAGGGTCAGGAACACCCCTCTCCACCGCCGCAGCCAACCTAGAGAACTCTTCCCTTTGACTGAGTGTTGGGGACACCTCTCCCATCGCCCCATACAACTTAGAGTCACCCGCCCCCCCAAAGAACCCATGGTTATGGACACCCATCTCACCATTCCAGCAATATAGACCTATAGACCTTCCACTGAGGATTAAGGGTTGTGGACATCCCTTTTTTTCCCCAGGCCAACTTAGAGCTCCCCAAGGACTGAGGGTTGAGGACGCCCTTAGTCTGTGTAGAGTCCTCTACCTAAAGACTGATCGTCTTTCCCCTGGGGAAGGGGTAGTAGTGAATTTGGTGGCTCTGGCCCTGCAGAAGCCAGCTGACCTTGGCCTTTGCCCGCTGGACTTGTGGCTCTGCACCCCGCATGTACCCAACTCGGGTCTGAGGAACCTTGCCCTAGTGCCCGCCCAGCCTTTGGGTGTCTGTCCCCATTGTGCCTCTCAACCGTGTTTGTTCTTTTCTCTATACCCAAACCTGCCCTCCCACCCCATGCTCTTTGGGGTCGCCTTAAGGAAATAGAGTTAACAACAGATTTAGGAAGCCAAACACGTAAAGGGTTTAAAGCCAAAGCCAGGGTGACCTCACTGATGGAAGACACTTGTTGGAGAATCGACACCCTGCGTGTAAGATCATGGTTGCTATGTTTATAATTCTCTACTTCCAGATGTCTAGTGGCAAACTCTACATACCTTCGGCCCGCAGCAATCATAGTAGCAGTAGGGACAGCTTTCGGGATGGTTATAATTAGAATGATTATGAGCCTCCAGGTCCTTAGCTCATTTCTCTAGAACCTCCCAGTGTCCCCTGGAGGCCAAAATTGTTGCATGCCCATTTCAGAGAGGGCTAAAGCGAGGCACATTTAGGATGTGTTACCTCACTTGTTCTGAGGTCGTCCTTACTAGCTTTCTGTGTCTGATTATGGCCAAGGTAGGAGGATGGTGAGTTTAAGGCTAGTCCAGATACTGGGTTTGAGGCCAGCCCGGGCAATGTTAGATCTGTTTCAAAACACATACAATGAAAAATATCTTCTGAATTACTGGCTCAGATTCCTCCGCAAAAGGAAATTAATTACAGTGAGGAAGGGGTCAAGGAAGGAAGGAAAAGCAGTTCGTTTGGGGTCAGTGAGGGGAGGAACTGCAGTTTGTGAATGAGGGAGGTGTGTGTGTGTGTGCTCCCCAAGGCTCCTGGGATCCTCTATGCTGCTCCCCAAGGCTCCTGGGATCCCCTATGCTTTTCCCCAAGGCTCCTGGGATCACCTAGGTTGCTCCCAGAGACTCCTTGGAATTGCCTTAAGGAGGTAGGGTTACTTTGTGTGTGTAGCGCTGTGCACTTGGGCACACAAGTTGGTTCCTTGAGTTCTGTTTTTGCATTTTTGGTAATTGTTCATCTGTACCTGTACTTCCTGTGCTCAGGAAATGGAGCTTCTGTGGCTTTTTGTATACAGGCCGTGTTCACAAGGACAGGGCCTTGTATTTGTTCCTCACTGATGTCAGAGCCTGAGTAGTGCCTAGTGAATTGCAGGTCTGTATAGGTATTTTTTCCGTAATGGCATACAGGTACGAAGACATTGGAGTTTATGCAGTAAGTGTGCACTATTAGGGCACTCCCTGGCCAAGCACATGGCTCAGTTAGTACAGTGCTTCCCAAGCATGCACGAAGCCCCTGTGTTTCATTCCTTGACATGCATAAACTAGATGTGGGGTCGTACACCCCGTTGGTTGTCACTGGACTCTGAAGGTGGAGGCGGAGGATCAGGAGTTCAAGGTCATTCTGGACTACGTAGTGAGTTTGAGGCCAGCCTGGGCTACAGGAGATCCTGTCTCAAACAACAACAAGAAAAACAAAAATCCTTTATTTCCTGGAAAATCCCCATACTTTGTAAACATGATCTCAGTGAGTCTTTGTCACATGCCTTCAAAGCAGTAGCCATCTGTTTCTGCATGAGAAGAAAGGGCAGGTTTATAAAGGCTGCCGACAGGCCACTTGGCTAGGACGGCAGTTACCTGCCTGCCTACTGGGTTTCTTTGTTTCCTTGTTTTTTTTTTTTAATTAAATTAATTAATTAATTAATCGCTCATCTTGAGACAGGGTTTTACTGTGTAGTCTTGAACTCCTTGTGTAGACCAGGCTGCCCTCTCACTCAGAGACCTGCCTGCCTCTGCCCCCAAAGTGCGAAGATCAAAGTCAGGCACCATTATGTCCAGATCTTTTGTTTCCTTATTTTTGAAATTTAATTTTATTTATTAAAATTGTGTGTATGTGGGGCCAGCATGCGTATATCACAGCTTCAGTGTTGGGGTCAGAGGACAGCTTTCTGGAGTCGGTTCCCTCTTTCCAGTCTGGGTCCTAGAAATTGGATGGAGGTCATGAGGCTTGGCAGCAAGCACCATTACCCATCTCGCTTGCCCTTGTACTGGATTTCTTAACAAACACTTGCTCTTTTGGGTTGGAAGCTCCCGCCCCTGCTTTGGGGTAATCGTTAACAAAATTCTGTTAAATAAACTAGTCCTGATGCCTCTTAGAGGCTTGGTGTGGGGTGAGGAACTTTCTAGAACTTGACTCTGTAAGGTCCATCCATCATGCTTGGGATTGGGGGGTGGCGGTGGTGATGAGGACCTATGCGGTGTTTAAGAAAGGAATGGGTCTTTATGGGGGGAGGTGTCCCTAAGGGCGGGGTACTCAGTTCATCTTTCAGTGGACTCTTGGTAGCTGGGCTCAACTAAGCAGTGGGTAGCTCTTCCATTTTTTTCCTTGATCAGGCTGGCTCTGGGCTGAGATAGCCCTCTGAGGACTGTGAAGTTAAGGACACGGCAGTGTGCAATGGCAACAATTGGAACCTTCTGAGCTTTAGGGGTATCTGTCGTGTTGACCTTTGGAGGTGTGTGTGTGTGTATGTGTTCATGTGTGTGAGTGGATGTGAGTGAGGCCAATACCAGGTACCTTCCTAAGTTGCTTTCCACCTTATTAATTATTCTAATTTAAAATTAATTTTCAAATTATTTGTTTTGTATATGTATGCCTGCCTGAGTGCATGCTGTGTGCACATGTGTGTTTGTGTGTGCTCCTTTGTGTCAGGGCATGTTTATGGAGGCCAGAGAACAACCTTGTGCAATCAGGTCTTTCTATCCATCTTTACATGTGTCTCAGGGATCACCTGCTGAGCTATCTTGCTAGACCCCAAGCAAGCTTCAAAACTTGGGGTGGGCTTATTCTGGATTGTAGGGGCTGCCCTGGCTCTGTTGATGTGTCTAGTGGACACCCTTGGTCTCTGCTAACTTGATGCCTGTGGTACCCGATTGTCTCTTAAGTTGTAACCAGGAAAAATAGCTCCAATCATGACAGATTGTCTCTAACACTTGCCTGAAGAGGCTGTGCTTTTCCTTCTCTCCTAGTTTTAGAATCTTTCACCCCACTGTAGCCCTTCTCTCTTTAGCCTATACTCAATATACTCTAAACTCCGTCTTCACTTTTGACCTCTAGTTCTGTTATTCTCCTTAGGGACATACTGTCACACTCTTGCTGTCTTGTCTGTTGGGCCTGGCAAAGTCCTTGCCCAAGGAAGGCATTTTCCCTTGTGGCTGGCTTTCCTGTGTTCTGCACCCCCCTCCAGCTGGGGTAAGCTTTTCTTTTCCCGTGTGCCGTGTGAAGACTGCCTGCCCTTCACCCCTCTCCTGACCCACTGTGTCAGTTCCATTTAGTCTAAGTCTTTTTCGACAAAAAGGGGTCAGTAAACTGTGGTGCTTGTGCTAAATTTACTGGTTTTGTAAATAAAGTTTTATTGGCACAGGACCACACACCTTTGTGTACTCCTTCTTGACACTCCTTTCATGCCCTAATCTTAGGGAGTTAAGTAGTAACAGCAACAACAACAAAATATTTACACTTCAGCTTTTCATCCACGGTTTTCTGGATCATGCTATTTTTTTGTTTGTTTGTTTTGTTTTGTTTTTTGGTTCTGGGGTTAGACGGAGGAACTTGAACATGGTACACAGTGCCCTGCCATTGAGCTATCGCCCCAGCCCTCTGCACCACCTTCTACCCTCACCTCCCTCCTTCTTCCCTTTTCTTCTGCTCCCTCTTTTCTCCCTCTTCCCCCTCTCCTTTCTTCCCTTTCTTCTTTATACTTCATCTCCTTTTCCACTTCCTTCTCCCACCTTCTCCTTCTTCCCCTCTAACTAACTTCTTTCTTTCTTTTCTTCGTTTCCGTTTTGGAGCGGGGTCTTATGTGACCCAGGCTGGCTTCAATTTCATTATGTAGCTGAGAGAATGTTCGACTCTCAGTCCTCTTGGTTCTGCCTCCTGAGTGCTGGCATGGCAGGTGTGAACCATCCCTCCTGGTTTATGCAGAGCTGGGGATCGAACCGAGGGCTTTGCTTTGCCAGGTGAGTACTGTAGCAATCGAGCCACATCCCCAGCCTCCTATTTAATAAACTTCACTAACTAGCATTTATCTGTCCTTCATCTGCCTGCTTATAACTTGCCACCATGAGAACTCAAAGTCCTTTCCCCTAGTCATTAAAAAAAAAAAAATACTGTCCTGGGGAGTGGGGATGTGGTTTGGTTGGTAAGGTGCTTGCTTAGGCATGGTGTGCGTGAAGCCCTGGATTCTATCCATAGTGCTGCTTGCACCCGGCATGGTCGTGTACTCTGCTAACCCCGGCACTGGGGAGGTATAGACAGAAGGATCAGGAACTTAAGGTTATCCTCAGCTACCCAGGGAGTCAAGGCCAGCCTGGGCTATATGAGGGAGAACCTGTCTCAAAACAAAGGGGGAAGGAGGGGTCTGGAGAGATGGCTCAGTGTTAAGGGTTGCTTTTTCCAGAGGCCCTGCGTTTGGTTCCCAACACCCAAGTCAGGAGGCTCTTAACTGTTTGTAGCTTCAGTTCCAGGGGGTGGGGGAGTCACTGAAGGAATGCACAGACAGACAGATAGACTCACACACACTTAAAACAACAACAGTTGGTTGTGATGTTGCTTGCTTGCCCTTAACCCCCAGCAACTTAGGAGGTAGAGGCAGGCAGATCTCTGTGAGTTCCAGGCCAGCCAGAGTTATATAATAAGATTTTATCTAAAAAGATAAACCAGAAAGAAAGCAAACAACCAGAATCCAAAAAACCCCCAACTCTCCCCCAAAACAACAAAAAACAAGCAACACCCCCAAACCAACCAAACAAAACTTAAAAATAAAGAATGACTGTTGCTGTTTGAAGATTCTCTGTGAGCTGGAGTGCTGTCCCTCATGAGTTCCCCCTCTTTCTAGTGAGGAGCAGGTGGACCTGTTCCTGCATAGCTGTGCACTTTCCCAAACACTCACCCCTTCCCTCTCACTCCTGTGATTCCAAAATTCCAGCCTGGCTAAAAATGAAAGGGTAGAAAGAAAATGATTTTTCTTTCTCTGTACTATGTTCTTTAAGGATTTTTTTTTTAAAAAGATGTATTTATTATGTATACAGTGTTCTGTCTGCATGTATGCCTGCAGGCCAGAAGAGGGCGCCAGATCTTACTACAAATAGTTGTGAGCCTCCATGTAGTTTCTGGGAATTGAACTCAGGACCTCTGGAAGAGCAGGAGCCATCTCTCCAGCCCCATCTATACTACGTTCTGTTTCGCTCCTCCCGTGCTGCTCTGTTCATGCCAACTACAAACCTAATTTCTCTATATAGTTACCTATTCTTTTATTTTTTTTAAGATTTTGTTTTTAATTATGTGTTGTTTGTGTGTGTTTGTGCATGTGAGTGCAGTGCCTGTGGAGACCAGTAGAGGGCACGAGGTCTCCCTGGAGCTGGAGTTCCACAGGTACTGGAACTGAACCCTGGTTGTCTGCAAGAGCCTACACACTCTTAGCCACTCAGCCATCTTTCCAGTCTTGTTTTTAGATTTTAAACCATCCTATAGAGAGGTGTGTATTTTTTTCCCCTGTGTTTTTTTTTTTTTTGTGACACGATTTCTATGTGTAGCTTTAGAACCTGTCCTGGAACTAGCTCTGTAGACCAGATTGGCCTTGAACTTAAAGAGATCTGCCTGCCTCTGCCTCCCGAGTGCTGCAATTCAAAGAGTGCACCATCACCGCCTGAGTACTGTTTTTATTTTTAATTAATTTATTAATCAAAAATTTTTTAAGGCAAACATTTACTGTGTAGCCCAGGCTGGCCTGGAACTTGTAGTGATTGTTCTGCCTTCAGAGTGCTGGGATAACAGGTATGTGCTACCTCTCTGATGGCATACCTCCATCCTTGTAATCTTTTTTTTTCCAGAATGAAAGAAAAAGTCCTATAATTAGATGCATTAATTCTTAAAACTGAAATATTTGGTCCTCTTAACCCCAGGCCCTGGGATTTATAAAGCTGCTTAGTTGCTGAAATTTATTTGGAACCTCTAGATTAATTCTTGTGACACACTTGTGGTTATTTGAGGATACTCAAAAAGTTGGAGCTTTGAATTTGCAGACCAGCAAGGTAACAATGCACCTTCAACACTAAGCTAGTCAGTTTATGCCGTGTTCATATCTGGAGATCATTGCAAGTGTGTTTTTCGCTGTGTGTGAATGTGTGTGTGTGTGTGTATGTGTGTATGTGTTTTTCCTTTTGAGGCAGTATCTCATGTAGTTCAGGCTGGCCTCAAATTCACTATGTAGCTAAGGCTGGTCTTGAACTCCTGATTCTCCTGCCTCCACATGCTGAGTGCTGGGATTACAGACACACACTTGCACACCGGGTTTGTGTTGGGGGTGGATCCCAGGGCTTTGTGTATGCTAGGCAAGTACTTTACCTACCAAGCTCCATCTGGGGCCTACAACTGTCTTTTCTGTGTGTGACATATCTGGCTTCCTGTTTGCTCATTTTAGTATATTTTGTTGGTGATCTGGCTGCTTAACATGACCCCTTTGCATATTTTGAAGGTACCATCTTTTATCCCTGAGGCATGAAGGCTGTGTCTCACTTTGAGAGGCTCTGTGCTCTGAGACACTTGGCCATTTGTGTTCCTTGCTACATTATGCAGAAGAGTCAAGATTGAGAACCAACCTAGATGTCCATTGACAATGGACAAAGAAAATATGGTCTGTAAATTGGAGTTAGGTGCATCCTTGAAGAAAAATGTAACCATGACACTTTCAGGATGGATATAACTAGAGATCATTATGTTAAGGGAAACAAGCCAGGTTCAGAAAGACAAACACCACCCACCTCATATCCTCTCTCATGTATGGAGCATAGATTAAGAAGTATGTGGTGTGTGTGCACGCACGCCTGTGTGTGTGTGGTATGTATCTGTGTATGTAGTGTGTCTCTGTGTGTGTGTGTTTGTGTGTGTTTATGTAGGGGATTGTGACGGGGAGAAAGTAGGAAATCAGTTGATGGACTGCCTGTGATAGAGTCAGAGTTGAGCTGGGGCTGCGCTCAGTGGGTCGAGTGCTTGCCTGGCATGCATTTGGGTTCCATCCCAGCACCACGTAAGCAAGACCTACACCTACACCTGCTGTCCCAGCACAGAGGAGGTGGAGGCAGGAGGATGTGAAGAATTTGTTGTCCTTGGCAACATGGTGAGTTTTAGGCCAGTTTGGGCTACCTGAGTATCTCAAAAGTAAATAAATAAATGATTGTGGGCAGTCACTCGGAGGAACCCAACCTGTTATCAGGCAATTTAGGGTGTTCCATGGAAAAGAACAGAAGCAATTGGCCATAGGTGCTCCCCATGACTGTGGTGTGACAGTTTAGTTGGTCAGTTTCCTATCTAGAATTCTTTGGAAATGCAAACAATTGTTTTTGCTAATATTTTCATCCTTGTGCAGATTCTTGGTTATACCTTCTGGAAAGTTCACTCAGTGGCTTGGGCCACTCCTGGCTTGAATTCCATTGAACATGTTGGACCCAGCTAGGGAGTACTTCACTTTCTTTGTTGTTTAACAAACTAGTTTAAAAAACTTTTAAACATTTATTTATTTTGTGCATCTGGGTGCTTGTGGAGGTCAGAGGGCAACTTACGGGAGTTGATTCTTTCCTTTCACCACTGTGGGTCCTGGAGTTCAAAATGAGGTCATCACACTTGGTGGCAAGCACCTGTACTCCCTGAGCCATTTTGCCAGCCTACAATTCCGAGCATTTAGAGATCAGTTTTGTTTCCAATGGGGGACATTTTCTGGTCTGCCTGCTGAAGGGCGTAGCTTGGCTTCCAGCTCCATTGCAGTGCAAAGAGACTTGTGCTAAGTCTTTTCTTTTGCTTTTGTGGGAATGTGGAAAGGGTCGGTGCTTTCTATAAGCTGTGTTGACTGGTCCAGAGTAGGAGAAGTTGACACTGGGACAGGAAGGAACAAACAACTACAACACTGGGCCTGTTAGTAGTACTAGTAGTGTGTGTGTGTGTGTGTGTGTGTGTGTGTGTGTGTGTGTATGTATGCGTGCGTGCGTGCCTGCCTGCCTGCTTGTCTACATTGTGGAATCCTGTTTTGTTGAGCCTGTCTTCCCTGGTAGATCTGAGTTCTGCAGAATCCGAGGATCTGTCTAGACTTTTGGCATCCTAAACCTGTCCCTGGAGGGTTGAGCATCTGTCTTCTGCCTCTGAGGTGAGGGAATTCTTTAGGGTTTTGAATATGCATTGTGTACTTGTGTATGTGTTTATGTGCATGTGTGTGTGTGTGTGTGTGTGTGTGTGTGTGTGTGTGCAGGCCAGATTTTGATATCAGATGTCTGTCCTATATTGTTCATATTGGTACAGTGTCTGTCATTTGACCCCAAAACTGACTGATTTGGCTAGTCTAGCTTGCCAGCTGGCTGTGGATCCCTCTTGTGATATTTCCTTGGACCTCTGAGATTGTAGGAGGCCACTTTGCCCATCCACAATTTAAATAGGTGCTGGAGATTTGAACTCTGGTCTTCACATTTCAGGGAAAGTGCTTTACTGGTTGTGACAGATAGCTTTGTCACCTTGACACAACGCAGAGTCACTTGGGAAGCGTCTCAAGGAGGAATTGTCTACATTGGACTGGCCTGGGGGAGCCTATGTGGGAGAGGGTTGCTTTAAATATATTGATATGGGAAGACCCATCCACTGTGGGTGACTCCGTTCCCTAGCAGGGGTCCTGAACTGTGTAAGAGAGGTGGAATTGAGCAAGCACGTGTATGTAAGCTGTTTGAAGTTCCTGCCTTGACCTCCTTCCTGCACGGATGACCTCTAACCTGGAGTTGTAAGCTGAAATAAACCCTTCCTGTGCCCTAAGCTGCTTTTTTTCAAGAATGAAAATAGGACACCCACTGAGCCATCTCCCCAGCCTCCAGAAGTTCTGAGGGACACCCTTGGAACCACTTGCTGGCTCTTGTTTGCTTTGAGAGGTCCTCTGGGCGCACGTGTCTGCATGCACAACAGCTGTGTGAGGAATTGCAGAAGGATGAAGGCCTGGGCGGGAAAGGCCTGTCATCACTCTCTCACCTTATGCTTGTCCTCGTTGCTTTTCCTTTTCTCTGTTGATAATAAAAGAGGAGCCCTACATCTGTTTGTGTCAGTCACCTGTCTCTTTGCTGCCATGAGTCATTTGAGGAAAGTGACTTAAGGAAGGATGAGGGGAGTATTTTGGCTCACAGTCCATCATGGCCGGGAAGGCGTGGCCGCAGGAGCTGGAGGTAGCGGTCACATTGCGTCCACAGCTAGGAAGCAGAGAGAGACAGAAGCTAGTGCTCAGCTGCTCCTTCTCGTTCAGTCTAGGATCCAGTCCCTGGGATGCTGCTGCTCACATTAGCACGGATCTCCCACCTCAGTTAACCCAGTCTAGAAACGGCGTCACAGATGTGCCTAGGCATTTCTTTCTGTGGTGATTCCAAAGCCTGTCCAATTAACAGCTAAAATCAACCATCTTAGGGCTGGGAAGATGGCTCACTGCTTAAAACACCTATGAGACCAGTCATGAAGACCAGATAATCGGATCCCCAGAAGGCTCAGAAACTCAAGGTGCTCTCTAGTCATTCCAGTCTGGGAAGGCAGAGAGAAGGCAACCATGTCATCTGGCCTGGGTTTGATTGACAGACCCTGCCTCAATGAATAAGCTGGAAGAGGGATCAGTTTTTATTCCTGACATCAACCTTAGGCTTCCACATGTACACGTAACTCCTCACGCACAAACATGCATGCACATACATATACATGCTTACTGTATACAAATACACATGAAAATGAGAAACAAAACAAAAAAGATTAACTCCATATTTTGCATCCAGGTAATATCATTTTCTTTCCTGGGCTCATGACTCATGAGTTGCTCAGAAGAGGACATAGGTGTAGAGAGGGTCAGGGCTTGCTTATGACCACATAGCTGGGAAAAGAAAGAGCTGGGTCTCGAACGCCCAAACTCACAAGTAGGAAGAGTTTTGGTAGTGAAAACTTTCCCAGGCAAGGTGATGGCTGTTGGTAAGACAATTTGCTATGCAAGTGTGAGGACCAGAGTTCAGTTCATCAACATTCGTGTAAAACAAAACAAAAGGAAAAACCAAACAAGAAGCAGTGTGCATCGGTATCTCCAGCACTGGAAGATGGAGACCGGGACACTGATTAGCTTTCTAGGGGGATACTCTTAGCATAGTCAGCTGCACATCTCATTATTTACCATGCACGCAGGTGATGTTGGATCCCTTGTACCTTGCTCTGATCAACATGTCTTGGAGATCTTCCTGTGTCACTGATGGGAGCTTTTGGTATCTTTTTATAGTATTCTATCACATCCACTCGCACAGATCCTGTTTTTATGTCATCCTCCTCCCCACCTGTCCTGCAAGGTGTGGGAACCATCTCTAGGTAGTTGAACAAAACCTCGAATTTCTCTTTCATAACACATGAAGCATGTAGTTTAAAGGCAATATCTATCTTTAAATTGTATTATATTTATTTGTGTGTGTGTGTGTGTGTGTGTGTGTGTGTGTGTAAGATACACAGGCAGAGGTCAGAGGACAGTTGTAGGAGTTGCTGTCTTCCTTCCATTATGCCTGGCCTGAGTCTTGAGCTCAGGTTGTCAGATGTGGTTACAAGCTCCTGTACCCATTGAGCCTTCTTGCTGGCTCAGGAGAAAGCAGTTTTACTACTAGAAAGAATTCAGAAGGGAACAACCAGGGCCCCAGAATAGGGGACCAGGGACGGTTCTGAAGACATCTGTGACTAAGGGACAGGGATGTGATGGTTGAAAGCAGAGACACTAAAAAATTCTGAGCATAGGGCGATACTTTGGGAATGTGCGGGCTGGGCACTGCCTTCCTCGCTCCTACCAGCACATCTCCTCCACTGTTCTCACAGTGGGGAGAAAGCCACAGAAGAAGACACTTCCATTATGGCTCTGGTGCTAGTTTTTCCTCCTTGTAGAGTTCTCAGGCTCCTGAAGCCAGAGATCAGTTCTTTGCAGTGAAGCATTCTGTTTTGAGGGTTGGGTTAGTGGCTCAATGGATGAGAGCTTGCCCTGAAACTGGGAAGGTCCCAGTTTACATCTTCAATATCCATCCAGGAGCAGGGCACGATAGGGCACGGTCCCGGGGCTCACTGGCCAGCAGCCAAGGTCTCCTGAAATAGTGAGGCTCGGTTTCACAGGAGTCGCTGCCGCGAGCAGTAGGTGCAGAGCGACGGAGGACGACATCTTCAGTAAGGCCTGCCCTGCGTGCTGGCACACGTTTTCGTCTTTGGCTCAGTCCATTATGGCAGCCCCTATCCACAGTCTTGGGTACTTGAAACTGGCCAGATTATATTTTGTCATTTTTTTTTTAATTTATTTTATTTACTTCTGTACGTGTATGTGCTCATGTCGAAGTCAGAGGGCACTGGAGGCATCACCCTTCACCATGTGGTTCCTGGGAATGGAGCTTTGGTCATCAGGCTGGGCAGCTCACCTTTACACACTGAGCCATGGTTTTAGCTCTTAAATAAAAAAAAAGTTTAACTAAAAAAAGTTAAATTATATGTGTCAGGCCCAGAGAAACTGTTTCTCCAAATTCCGATGGCTAGACAAAAGCCAGCAGTCCTCAGGAAGTTGTGAAGCTGCCTACCGGTATCAAAAGGAGCCATTTCCCTTAATCTCTGGCAGAGGGGCAAATGGCTGTGGTGCCTACCGGCAAACCAAGGTGCATGCTGGCCTCCAGGCTCCTTCAGTATCACAGGTACTCAGCTCGGTTGCCTTCTCCAGCTCCTGAGCTTTCCTCCCCGCAGCGGCGCGTTCTCCTTACAACCCTGCTATTTCCCTATGCTCTCTCTTGCTCTTCTCTTTTGCCCTCTCCTGGTCTGTTTGGGTTTCTCCTTTGCCTACACTGTCATCCTCTTATACTGTCCTTCTTTCTATGTTGTGTGTGTGTGTGTGTGTGTGTGTGTGTGTGTGTGTGTATGTGTGTGTGTCCCCGTTTCTCTCATGACCAGGTCCGCTACTTTCTCTCTTCCAGACACTTCTGGCTGCTCTCTCTCTCTTACCTACAGTAAAAACCTTCCCCTCAGCCGTGCTACGGGCGGTCATGTTGTTAGTTTATACAGTGCGCTTCCTTTTGGGCACGTGGCTGTATGTGCAGCTGCCCACGTGGCCGTGTGTGCAGCCCTGGGAGGTTGGAGGTGTTGGGCTCTCCCTTGGAGCTAGAGTTATAGCTGACTGTGATCCACCTAACAAGGGTGCTGGGAATCAAACTTAGATCTTCTGCAGGACCAAGCCGTCTCTTCAGCTTTTCTTTTTTCTTCAATGTGCTGCGTCTAGTCTTTGTATGTGTGAGCACATGTGTATGTGTGGAGGCCAAAGGTTTTCATCAGGATATCTTCTCTATAATCACTTTCCACTTTATTTGTTGACATGAGATTAGAGCTAACTGTTTCAGTTAGGTTCGACTGCCCAGTGACCCTCTGTGACATGCCTCTCTGTTTTCCAGTGCTGGGACCACAGGCATGTACTGCCATGCCTGACTTTTTTGTGGGTATGGGCTACTCTTGCCCATGCTGTATGCACTTTACCCACTGAACTCTTTCCCTAGTCCTTGGTGTGCATTTATTTGCTTTTTTAGTTTTGACACTGGGTCTCATGTAGCTCAGGCTTGTCTGAATTTCACTGTGTAGCAGGAAGCCCTGAGTGCTTGAATCCATGCCCCTCCTGTCCCACCTCCTGAGTGCTGGGATAATTTGCATGTACCACTGTGCCCAGTTGATGTGGTGCTTGGGGTGGCATCCAAGACATCACTGTATTCTAGGATCAGGAGTTGAAGGTCATCTTTGACTTTGTAAAAAGTTTGAGGTCAGCCTGACAGCTTCATGAAACTCTATCTCAGTATCATCATTATCAACAGCAGAAACAATAACTTTAAAGGAAAAACAAAAATGAAAACTGGGTAGGTGTGACACCGTAACTGTCACCCTACCTCTGAGGAGACTGAGCTAGGAGGATTTTGTTACGTAGCCTGGGCGACGTAACAGTCTCAACGACTGATTGCAAAAGAAAACAACATCAACAAACAACCACGGGTAGAGGGGTAAGCATGAGCAAGTGATGGGTCAGAGGCTGGGAGAATTGTAGTTGCCAATAGGACTTTCCTACTTCTTGCCTTCTGAACCTCCTTGTGAATCCCTTACAGCTTATTTAGATTTGATTAATTTTATCTTTGTGAATGGTTTGCCTGCATGTTTATCTGTACACCCTGTGTGTGCCTAGTGCTTGTGGAGGTCAGAAGAGGGTGTTGGATCCTCTGGGACTGGAGTTACAGAGCTGCCATGTGGGTGCTGGGAGTCAAACCAAGTCCTCCCTCTGCAAGAGCAGCTAGTGTTCTTCACTGCTGAGTCTTCTCCAGCCCCTTATTAAACCGTGAAATATCCCTCATTCCCACTCACTGGGGCAGAGTTGGGGCTGAAGCTGCTGGAATTCCTACAAGAATTTCTGATGCTGGTTCAGACATCTTCTGGATATTTTTTCTGTTCCAACAGTAAATTGCTCTATTGTTTTCAACTGGCAGGGACACATCAGGCTTTAATGAGTTAAGAGTTAGATTTACAGAGAGATTAAAACAGCAAAGTGCTTCTTTATTGCCCCTGCAATTAGATCCTTTTAATGTTTATTTATAGTAAGGTAAGTTTGTGTGCTATATAGTTCTTCCAGCTCAAGGCAGGCCCTGGTGGTTTTGATTGTAGTCACAGGATTGCGCAACAGTCCCTGCACTCTGTGTTACAACGGTTTCCTGTCCTTCAAAGAATTGCTGGCCCCTTGGCCCCCTCCCTGGCTCCTGCAGCCACTTGTCCACATCCTGATTCTCTGGGATTGGCTTCTTCTGGACACTTTATATAAATAGATCCACGGACTTTAGGACCCAGTTCTTCCATCAAGTGTATGATGTTTTTAAAGGTTCATTCACAGGGTAGTGCCCTTCGGAACTTTATTCCTCTTTATTGCCGATTAATATTCCTTTTGTATGGACATGCCACAAACATGAGTCCCTTAGTGGCATTTAGGTGCTATCCAGTTTTTGGTTAGTATGAAAAGTTCTGCTGTGCACATTTGTATACATGTTCTTTGTGTGAACATGCATTTTCTTTTCTCTTGGGTGCACAGGAATGGGATTTTATGATCTTTATCTATGCATGTGTGTGTGTGTGTGTATGTGTTCATGTGCACACATGTGTATGTGGAATCCAGAGGGCGCTTTTTTCTAAACGAAAAAAAATTTATATTGATTTTTATTGAGCTCTACATTTTTCTCTGCTCCCCTCCCTGCCTCCCCCCCCCCCCCCCCCGCAACCCTCCCTCAAGGTCCCCAAGCTCCCAATTTGATCAGGAGACCTTTTTCTACTTTCTACTTCCCATGTAGATTAGATCTATGTAAGTCTCTCTTAGTGTCCTCATTGTTGTCTAAGTTCTCTGGGATTGTGGGTTATAGACTGGTTTTCTTTGCTTTATGTTTAAAAATCACCTATGAATGAGTACATGTGATAGTTGTCTTTCTGTATCTGGGTTACCTCACTCAAAATAATGTTTTCTAGCTCCATCCATTTTCCTGCAAAATTCAAGATGTCATTTTTTTTCTGCTGTATAGTACTCCATTGTGTAAATGTACCACATTTTCCTTATCCATTCTTTGGTTGAGGGGCATTTAGGTTGTTTCCAGGTTCTGGCTATGACAAATAATGCTGCTATGAACACAGTTGAGCACATGTCTTTGTGGTATGGTTGAACATCCTTTGGATATATACCCAAAAGTGGTATTGTTGGGTCTTGAGGAAGGTTGTTTCCTAATTTTCTGAAAAATCACCACACTGACATCCAAAGGGTTTGTACCAGTTTGCACTCCCACCAGAAATGCAGAAGTGTTCCCTTTTCCCCACAACCTCTCCAGCATAAGTTGTCATCTGTGTTTTGATCTTGGCCATTCTTACAGGTGTAAGATGGAATCTCAGAGTTGTTTTGATTTGCATTTCTCTGATGACTAAGGATGTTGAACATTTCCTTAAGTGTCTTTCAGCTATTTTAGATTCCTCTGTTGAGAATTCTCTGTTTAGGTTTATACTCCATTTTTTTTTTAAAATATAGAATGCTTCACCAATTTGCGTGTCATCCTTGCACAGGGGCCAATTTTATCATTCCAATTTTAGTATATGTGCTGCTAAAGCGAGCACAACGAAAAAAATTTTAATTCAATATATTTTGATCATGATTTTTCCTTTTCTCCAGTTCCTACCAGATCCTCCCCACCTCTCATCCCCCCAACTTCATGTTCTTTTTTTTTCTCTTTAAAAAACAGACCAAAACCAAACAAAAATAACTTCCCCAACAAACCCCACAAAAACAGAAAAATGAAAGTCAAAATAAACAAACCAAAGACCAATAAGACAAAAAATGCCCAAACAAAACAAAGAGACAAAAAAAAGGTTTGCAAAAATACCTTTGAGTTTGTTTTGTGTTGGCCTCCTGGGCATGAGGCCTACCCTGAAGTGTGGTTAATATACTCAGTGATAATCCACCAGGGATAACTCATTTTTCCTTTGTCAGTGGGTGCATCAATTGCTGATGACTTTTTTCCTGGTTAGAAGTGGGAGCCTGTTTCCAGTTTCCTCTCTCAGTGCTGGGACTCAGTCTGGATTGAACTTGTGTAGGCCCTGTGCATACTGCTATGGTCTCTGAGAGTTTATGTGTTCTCCTGTCCTACTTTGTTTGGAAGACACTGTTTTCTTGGAGTTGTCCATCACCTCTTGACTCCTACAGTCTTTTTGTGCTCTCTTCTGCTTAGCTTCCTGATTCCTGTGGGGAGGGGTGTGACATCCCATTTAGGACTGAGTGTTCCAAGGTCTCTCAGTCTCTACACATTGTCTAATTGCAAGAGGAAAGTTCTCTGATGATGGCTGAGCAAGGCACTGAGAATGTTATTAGGAGTGATTTTTTTGCTGTATTCCTTTAGCAGAATTATTTATTAGGTTTTCCCTGGGACCATGATCTGTCTAGTCTCAGGTTCTTGGCCACTTTAGCATTTTCAGGTATGGATTCCATCTTATGGAGTGGGCCTTAAATCCATCCAGATAGTGGTTGGTTACTCCCAAAACACTTGTGCCGCTATGACAGCAATATACCAGAGGCCATCCTTGTGCCATTTTTCAGGGTCTGACCCCTTGTTATTTTGAGGCAGGGTTTCATTGAACCAGGAGCTCACTGTTTAAGGTAGGCTGACGTGCCTGTGGGCCTCCAGGATCTTCCTGTCTGTCTCCCAGCACTAGAACTCTTAAGTGTATGCATCTGCTGTGCTTGCTTTTTATATGTGGGTTTTGAGGATGGAACACAGTTCTTTATGTTTGTTCAGCAAGGACTTTACTAAGCCTTTTTCTCTTTTGCATCTGTGCAAAAGATATGTACATGCATGTTAGCATGTGTGAGTGCATGTATCTGTGCAAATGTGTGAAGAGCAGAGGCTGATATTGCATGTCTTCCTTGAGGCAAGTGAGGTAGAGTTCCTCATTTGAACTCATAACTCACCTATTCATCTAGTTTATCAAGCCAGCTTGTTCTGGGCATCCTCTTCCTCATCTCCCAAGTGCTGGGATTACAGGCAGGCTGTCATACCTGCCTATCATTTTTGTGAGTGCTGGAATCAGAACTCTGCTCCTCACATTTTGCAGGATGAGTGTTGCAGGAGTGTTACCCCTGAGCTGTTTCCCTAGCCCCTGACTAAGTTTTGTAACATTACTTGCTCTCTCTCTATTTAGTCCTGGAGCCCAGCCTGTGGGATGGCACCTCCCACATTCAGGGTAGGTCTTCCTACCTCAGTTAACCCAATGTAGAGACTTCCTCACAACACTGGCTTGTCCCCTGTGTGCTTCTAGATCCTGTCCACTTGTCAATCAAGAGTATTGTTGACACAGTATGTCTATGGGTCTCTGCCTGTCACTATGTCCATGCTTGAAAACCATTGAGGTGTCAGGAACCTCAGATCTGCTTCGTGCGACTATGTGGAATTTGAGCTGATGTACTGGTCTCTTCAAAGCTGTCTGGCAGCCCAGGCTTCACCACTGCAGAGGGCCTTCAGCTCTGCTCAGAGCCTGGCTGGCAAGTGTGTCAGGCAAGGTGGCAGTTTTACTCCTGCCTGGGGCTGGGGCTTCTAACTTTCTCATGAATAAGTGTGTGGCTTTTCTTTTAATAGAGTTTAATGTGCTCTGTGAGGGTTGTGAAGCAAGAACACCAAATCCAAGACCTTTGGGATGTACTTCCCCAAGTCACTTTTGCGTCTTTTGTGAGTCATTCTCAGATTAGATTACCCTATCCTTTTGTGTATGTGTGTTCATGTATATTTGCATGTGTGCATGTGTAGGTGTGTATGTGTGCATGCCTGTGTGTAGTGTGTATATACTTACACATATGTGCACATCTATGTGGAAGTCAGATGGCAAATTTGGGTGTCCCTTAGACACCCTATTTTTTTTTTTTTTTGACATGGTCTGTCACTGTTCTGGACCTTGGTAGCCTGGCTAGCCAGTGATCTCCAGGGAGCCCCTATCTTCACCTTCCCAGTGCAGAAATTCTAAGTGCTCACTACCCAGGGATGGAATAATCAGGTCTTCAGGCTTACAAGGCAGCATTTCATCCACTGAGCCGTCTCTCCAGCTTGGAATCTTTCATTTTGAGACAGGGATTCATTATTTTGCCAGGATCAAGCTATCTGTTCCTTTTATCTTAACTGGTATGTGTATATGTGCATGCACGTTCATGCATACATGCATGTGTGTGTGTACATGTATGTATGTATATCCCACGGTGTACATATGGAGGTTAGAGGATGTTTCTTTTTGTTTTGTGAGGCCCAGGGATCGAACTCCAGTTGTCAGGTTTGGTAGCAAGCACCTTTATCTGATGAGCCATCGCAGGGGCTCCAGGGTAAGAGTCTCTTTGCCTCAAAGATATTGGATGTTTTGGGATAAAATAAAATAAACAGGGGTTTTATGGGTGCAGAGGGCTCTGGTTGGTAGGGAAATGCTATCTAAGGAGTTTGGTTCTGACAAATGCTAACTCATATAGAAGGAACACAAAGAAGGGGAGACTCATAGAGGTCTTCACAGGAAGGACAATCAGGGAGGGCTGCTGAAGTAGGTGGCTTCTGAATGGCTCTAAGGGATCATGGCCTGGAGCTAAGCAGAGTGTGGTAGGGCACACCTGTGATTTGAGTGCTTAGGAGGTTGAGGCTGGGAGTAGCCAGTAGGAGCTGGGGAGGTAGCTTAGCTGGTAAGCTGTTTGCCTTTTCCTCTGGAGCATGGGGACAGAGGAGGAAGACAAGGAAGAGGAGGAGGATTAAAATAGAAGCAGGGAGACAGCTTAGTCAATAAAGAACTTGCCTTGCAAGTACAAGGAACTGAATTAGTTCCCCAGAAGCCAAGAATCCAGGAGTGGCAGCTCAAACTTATAATCATAGCTGGGGTGGAAGAGACAGATGGAGTCCTGGGCCTCACTGACTTGCTAGCTTAGCCCACTCAGCAAGCTCCAGGTCAGAGAGGAACTGTCTCAAAAAGATAGTGGAAGGCATGCGAGGAAGAATGACACCTTTGTCTTTTGCTGGGGGTGAAGGTGGGGGTTGTGAGTGCGTACAACAGACTCATGCAGAGATGTATGTTACATATTTGAGGGAAAATACACATCAACACAGGTGACATGAGCTGAGCACCTATTGCATACCATTCAATGCCTGGGCCCTTCTCTTGAGCATTTCCTTTATTGCTCCCAACAGGTCATCTGGCATTGGGGACAGGGAGTTTTGTAACTATTTGAGAGAGTAACTGCTTAGCACGTGTTCTAGTTTGTTTGCTGTTGCCTTGATAAACACCATGACCAACAGCTATCTTCACAACCTAGGGAAGTCAAGGCAGGAACTGAAGGCAGGAACCCAGAGGCAGGAACTGAAGTGGAGACCTTGGAGGAGCAGAGCTGACTGGCTTACTCTTCCTGGCTTTCTTAGACAATCCAGGACCACCTGTCTTGGGGAGGCACCACCCTTAGTGGTCTGGCTCCTCCCATATCAGTCAATAATGAGAAAATGCCCCACAGGCTTGCCTCTAGGGCAGTCTGATGAAGGCAGTTTCTAAACTGAGGTTCCCTTTTCCCAGATGACTCAAGCTTGTGTCAAGTTGACAAAAACTAGCCAGCGCACATGGCTTAAGGGGTGGGAGGGATTTTAGGAATATCCAGGACTATGATTGCCAGGCTTGCAGGGCCATGGGAAGGCGTGGAGGGGGTGGGAACTTGGCAGGCCCCCCACCCTTAGGAGAATCAGCACTCCCTTTGTGTTTGAGCAAAGAGATGGAGGTTGGGTTTCCTGGGAAGCGCTTGCCACACCCAGGTAAAAGGTAATTAGACCTTGATTGGCAGCTAGGAGGGCAGGCCAAGGAAGCAGAGCCAGCCAGGGAGGTAGGTGAACACAAAACAAAGACATTCAGTTTTTCCTTGCCCTGTTCTGATATGAGTACATTTTCCTGTCAGTCACTTCCTGAAGAGCTTCCATGCTGAGGCTCAGGGGCCCTGGGCTGGGGTCGGCTGCCCTTTCCTCTGCACTTGATGTCTTACTCAACCCTCCTGTCAGCCGATTGCCTCATAGATAGGGTTATGATTATGTTAAGGCTTCTAACTCGGCCAGCCAAAGGAATTATGTTCTTTGCCTTTTGAAAGGAATTATTTAGGCATGGTTGCTTTACAGGGAAAGCCATTCATCGGGGCTGGCTTAGGAATTTGAAATGCAGAGCCCACAGTGGGTGACCACAAAGCTGGCACTGGCCCTAATTGTAGCTTTCCCATCTTCTCTGATGGGGATTGGACAGAAGGCCTTGTGCACAGTAGCCAGGGGCTTCTACCTCTGAACCACTGTCCCATCTCCTCATTGGGGATTCTACGCAGGGACTCTACCTCTGAGCCAGACCTCCAGCCCCTCACTGGGAGATTCTAGGCAAGGGTTCTTCCCCTAAGCCACACCCGAGCCCTCATTGGCAGATTCTAGGCAGGGACTCTACATCTGAACCATGTCCTGAAGCCTAGTCCATGCATCTCAGATTATCCTCAAATTCATAATCCTCCTGCCTTAGCCTCTTGATCATTGCTGTTACAAGTGGCTACCACCCCTAGCACACCATATATCGTTATCTATTCTTTCTCTGATGGATATTCATGGCAATGGCTATTTATCAAAATGATGAGAATATTACGGAAGGGGAGCGCTTACATACTGTCCATGGGAATGTCTGCTGGTATAGTCAGTGGGGAACCAATATAGAGGCTCCTAAAAGCCTGGAAACAGATCATTCTTTCCTGGGCAACTCCACAAAGTTCACGAAATCTGGATATGGAAGAGACACACATGCTCACACTGACCATGACACTGTCTCTGTTAACAACCAGGAAGATTGGAAAGCAGTCCTGGCCTTTTCTTTCATTAAACTTTTTGGTTGGTATACTGAAGAATGGGTTTCAAGATCTGTCATTTTGTGTGTCTATATGGTTGTACCTTGCTCATCACCTCTGCCTGCCCCATTATTCTTACTTGGCCCTCTGCCCAAAGGCATCTTTCTTTACCTCAACTGTTCTCCTTTCTGCTTCTGTCATGCACATATGTAATATATGTAATTATTTCATAATGTGACTGACTAATACTCCATTGTGTCTACATGCCATATTTTCTTTGTTGTCTGTTATCATTATTATTATTATTTAAGACAGGGTCTCAAATAACCCAGGTTGGCCTCTTATTTGCTATGTAGCCAAAGATGACTTTCAACTCCTGAGCCTCCTGTCTCTGCCTCCTAAATGCTTGGATTATAGGTGTGCACCACAATATCCAGTATGTGATGGGACTGGAACTAAGGGGCTTTATGCATGCTGGGCAAGTGGTCTACAAGCTGAGCCAAAGTTTAGTTCTCATCTATCAATTGCTTGTTCCATAACTTGGCTATTGAGAAGATGTCTATATTACAATATGTGCCACATTTTCTTTATTATTCATCCATTTAAACTGCTTTCACATATAGCTTTTGTGAGCAGAGCAGCAGTGAGCATAGATGTGCAGGAGTCTCTGTGATATGCTGACCTAGAGTGCTCTGGGATATATAAGCCCTGTGTGTGTGTGTGTGTGTGTGTGTGTGTGTGTTTGTGTGTGAGCGTGTGAGCGCAGTTGTGTATTAGAGACCAGAAGTCTACTTCAAGTGACAACTGTTCCTTAGAAGCCCTCCACTTTATTTCTTAAGACTGGGTATCCTACTGACCTGGAGTTCATTGATACAAGTAGCCAATAAGCTGTGGGAATCCGTCTGTCTCTGCATGCCCCAAGCCCTCATAGACACATGCTGCTGTACCAGCTTACTACATGGGTCCTGGGCATGGGCGTCAGGTCTTCATGCCTGTACAGCAAATGCTGCTGTCTCCCTGACTCTGGCCTCATTAGCTGTTCTAGAATCCTGGCTCATCTACCTTGCTTCTGTTGTCTGCCCTTTAGTGTGCCCTGGCATGGACATCAGGAACAACCTGACCAGGCTGCATGAGCTGGAGAACTGCTCAGTCATCGAGGGCCATCTGCAGATCCTCCTGATGTTCAAAACCAGACCCGAAGATTTCCGAGACCTCAGTTTCCCCAAACTCATCATGATCACAGACTACCTGCTTCTTTTTCGTGTCTATGGCTTGGAGAGTTTGAAAGACCTCTTCCCCAACCTTACAGTCATCCGAGGCTCCCGTCTCTTCTTCAACTATGCCCTGGTCATCTTTGAGATGGTCCACTTGAAGGAGCTGGGACTCTACAGCCTCATGAACATCACCCGGGGCTCTGTCCGCATTGAGAAGAATAATGAGCTCTGTTACCTGGCCACCATTGACTGGTCCCGGATCTTGGATTCTGTGGAGGACAACTACATCGTGCTGAACAAAGATGACAATGAGGAGTGTGGGGATGTCTGTCCAGGCACTGCCAAAGGCAAGACCAACTGCCCTGCTACCGTCATCAATGGGCAGTTTGTGGAACGGTGCTGGACACACAGTCATTGTCAGAAAGGTATGATGGAGGCAGCTCCATTCTAAGCCATTTCTTACTGGTCACTGGAAAGGTTTAGGTGATGAAGGCTGCAGAGTACAAGCCCTAGAATTTTCCTTAAAAAAATACACTCACCCCTCGCTCCCTTATCTCTGAGAGATACACTTCACTGTGGTGCAGTACATTTTCGTGTGTAGATATCTGTACTTTTCTATTGCTATGATAGAATACCCTAACAAAAATAAACTGAGGCAGTTGGGGTATGGCTCAACATTTGAGAGCACTTCCTGCTCTTCTAGAAGACTCATGTTCAGTTTCCAGCATCCTGGGCCTCTGAGGGTTGTGCATGTTGTGTGTATAGACACATGCACGCACACACACACACACACACACACACACACACACACACACCATCACTTGGTAAGAGATTAACAACCATAACCAATACTGAAATAGAGTAATTATGATATTCTCTAATAAAATAACAAGCATCACTTTTGCATTTGGGGGAAACACCATTAAGTAAAATAAAGGTAACTTGAATATAATCATCATTGTTTTAACAACTAGTTTTATACTTGAAGTTGATTCACATATCAGGTGTGGCAGAACAGGACATCTTGAGATTTTATTGTGTAACTCAGAAAAGTACATGATTAAAAATATGAATTGATTATTTCTGGAATCTTCCATTTGGTAGTTTACAGTTAACTATGGGTTACTGAGACTGTGGGAAGTGAAATCTCTGATAGGTGAATGAATATACTAAACCCTGCCATTGTAGTAGGCAAGCAACCACAGTTAGGTGTTAAGACATGGGTGTGGCTTATATGTCAAAAAACTTTTATTTACAAAATAAGTAGGGGGGGGCAGATTTTTTGGGAGGGCTGTTCGCCACACCTCTGCTGGATAGTGAATGTTCCTGTGGGCCTCTGCTTGGTTGAGTAGTAGACTATGCAAGGGTGTGGATTTGACGTAGCATATTTTTCTTATCTGCTTATAGAAGTCAGTTTGCAAGAGATATTCAGAAAAAGAAATGTGTAAAAACTCAACTTTGAAAGTAGTATTTTTTACATTTATTTATTTTTATTTGTGTGTGTGTATGTGTGTGCGTGAGTACACATGCGTGTCTGTATATGAGTGTGCACATGTATTCCATGGCCCACATGGAAGCTGGAGGACAACTTGTAGAAGTTGGTCTTCTCCATCCACATATATGGGTCTAGAGGAATAAACTTAGGTAGTCAGGCTGGGGGAGCAAATGCCTTTACCTTTGAGTTGTCTCTCTACTCCCTTCATGGATCTGTTGCCTCCATATCTTTAGCCTTCTGAGTTATGAGGCACTTAGATTATTTCATTTTTTTAAAAAAGAATTTGGCTGTTTTAGGGTTCAAGTTTTATTTTTTAAAATGAATTTTATTATATATACATGGGTGTTCTGCCTTCAAGAATGTTTGTGTATCGCATGAGCACCCTTAGACGCCAGGAGAAGGCGTTGGATCCCCTGGGATTGTAGTTCCTAATGGCTGTGAGGTGCCTTGTGAGCTTTGGGACCTGAACCCAGATCCTTGGCAAGAGCAGCGAGTGCTCTGAGCTGCTGAGCCATTTCTCCAGCTTCATGTTTGTTTCTTCTGGGCTTGTTTTCCAGAAAGGAAATTTCTGGGTCAGAGGCTCCAGATTTGGATTGCCAAATGGCTTTCCAGAAATGTTGGACCTGTGAAATGGACTCCTAGCCTTGAATGGAGAGAACTGGCCTTTGAGAGTTGTTTAAAAAAGTCTTTCAGAAAGTCCTCGGGTGGGTGCTAAGCCTATACTGTGACTGTTTATCTCTGCTTGTGTTTGATTTCAGGGCAGAGCCTCTGAAAACATGTTTATCATTCAGGATTTCTCTGCTCCCCTCTTTCCTTGTCTGAGAACCTGTGTGAGTTTGGCAGAATCTAATCTGTAATTTTCTTCTTTGAAGCTTGTTAATCCTTTTGTCAATTTCATCTGTGGCTCTTCTTGTTCAGTGGAGAAAATATTCTTGAATGTTCAGAGCTACTGGAGAATGATGGTGGTGGTGTTGAAGACATACTCCCAAAGCCTTGTGCATGGGAGGACTAAGCCATACCACTGGGCAATGCTACCAGCCTCTCAATGGGGGCTTCTAATCAGGAGCTCTGAATTGATTTTTACATGCCTTTTTCATGTCTTGTACTTAAAATCCTCTCTACACATAAGATGATCTCCGTGCAACATTTCTGTTTAACTATCACTGCGTAGAAAATCTTCCACTCTTGACTCTGGGGAGCTCTGCATGGATGTGATTCATTGTGGGGTACTTTGTGCACCCTAGAGACTCGTGGGGGTGGGTCTTGATGCTGTTTGTGGCAGAAATCAAGTTAAATGTGGTAGCAGTCATCTGTAATCCTAGTTCTGGGAAGATTGAGGCAGGAGGGTGGCAAATGTGAGGCCACCCCTCGTTACAACCCCAGAAAAAGGGAAGAAGGAAGCAAAAGGAACAAGAGGGGAAGTTGGGAGACATTCTATTCTAAAGAAGGAAAAAAAAATGGAAGGAAAAGAGAGAGGAGGAAGAGAAAGATTTTAGGAAAGAAAAAGTCTCCCCTTCCTGTGGCTGTTATTGTTTCTGCTTCCCTCTCCTGTACCTGGGGCATTTCTGTTCTGAGTGCTAGCTTTTATTGTGTTTTGATATCCAAGAGAGCAGTTCATTAGCTGTTTATGGCTGCAGTGACCTCATTCGCATGTTGTAAAATTCCCTGGGAAGGACTAGTGAATGGGAGAAAGGGAGTGGGTGGCTTATGGGTTAGCACACAAAGGGTAGGAGGAGGGAGGGGAGGAAGTGTTATTTATTTTTACCCCTATCTGAGCTCGAAGGAGCAATGGGACTTGTGGGTGAGGTTTTTATGGGAACTTCTGAGGAGTACTCTTGGGTAGTAGGAGTTGGGGGATGTCTTAGATAGCTTGCAATTGTTGTGATAAACTGCTTGACCAAAAGCAGCTTGGGGAGAAAAGGGTTTATTTCATTTTATAGTTTGTAGTCTGTTATCTAGGGAGGTCAGGCCAGGACCACAGGTCAGAAACCTGGAGGCAGGAGATGATGCAGAGACTATGGAAGAACACAGCTTACTGGCTGCTTTTTTTTTTTTTTTTTTAACAGAACCCAGGACCACAAGCCTAGGGTTTGGCAGCACCAACAGTGAGCTGGGCCCTCCCACATCAGTCATTTCCGATGGAGGCATTTTCTTAACTAAGAGTTTGCCTTCCCAGTTATATAGAAGTTTTGTGTCAAACTGACAAAACCTGGATGTCACGGGAGGAGACCGTGGAGAAGACAGATGACTGAGGGGTGAAAACATTACCCTTGGGAATATTTTGAGAATACTGGCAACTCAGGGACAAAGAGTTGCAGAGCAATGACCTAGAGAAAGGTGCGCAATAGGAATTGACTCGGTAGAACGCAAGACCACCTTTGGGCTTGGATTTTCTAGGGCCTTTTGAGTTTTGGGCTGGAGCTGGGTTGTGGTCTAGATGCAGTGGGGATGGGAGGTAGGTCTGTACTCACTTGTGGGCTGCAGGGTTTCACAGAGCAGATCAGAGTCCCTGTGTATCTGCTGAAGTAACCAGGTTCTTGTTTGTGTTTTGAGTGTAATGAGTAGATCAATGACGTAGTTAGGAGTAGAAACAAACGTTCTGAACAATGAGCGTGGAATAGTGAGTAAAGAGACTCCCTAAAAGGCGTTGGACCACGAGTCACATGACTCTCTTAAGGACATTTACACAGCACCCACCTTGCCCATTATGTATTATAGACTCTTCCTTCCTCATGCAAGGACACATGAATATGCTCACCTGGACACATGTACACCATTATATACATGAATATGCATGTGCGCGCGCGCGCGCGCACGCACACACACACACACACACACACACACACATACACATGCACACACGTATCAGAAAATTCCCCAAGCTCCTAGAATTCACATTTTAAAAGTGTACCATTTTAAGTAGTTGACAAAACTTTGCACCATCCCTTCTGTGGTATGATTGTGACTTTGCCCAGCATTTCCATAGGGTTACGCTACATTCCCGTTAGTCAGTTGATAGCCATCTTGACTACATGGGCTGCCGCTGTGCTCATTTTCAAATAACACTCATTTTACTGAGTTTCAGTTCCAAGGCGTAAACAGACATACTAATAATTCTCATAAGCCAAAGAGAAGCTGCAGAGGATTTAAGTTGATGGTTTTCAGCCTTCCTAATGCCACTACCTTTTAGTACTCTTCCTCATGTTGTGGTGACCTGCAACCATAAATTATTTTGCTGCTCCTTCATAACTATAATTTTACTATTGTTATGAATCGTAATGTAAATGTCTGATATGTGACCCCCCAAAGGGTCATGACCCACTGGTTGAGAACCACTGGTTTAAGTAAGAGCTGAAAGCTTAGAAAGTATTTCGTGAGAGATGAGGTAAGAAGGAAGGAAGGGAGAGATAGAATACAGTTACATATTGTTTACTATGGTATATTATTATGTTTTATTATTAGTTGTTAATCCTGAACTTATAAACTTTACCATCTCTCTCTCTCTCTAATCTTTTTATTTAGTGTGGTGCGTGTGTGTGTGTGTGTGTGTGTGAGAGAGAGAGAGAGAGAGAGAGAGAAAGAGAGAGAGAGAACACATATGTTTGAAATGGGAGTGTGTGTGTGAGTGTGTGGTGAGAGAGACAGAGACAGAGAATGTATGTGTGAATGGGAGCACATGTGTGTCACAGTGTGCTTGTGGAGGTCAGAAGACAACTTGGGGAAGTTGGTTCTCCATTCTACTATGTGGGTCCCTAGGAACGAAACCCAGATTGTTAGGTAGACTTGATAGTAAATGCCTTTACCCACTGAGCCATCTTGGTGCCCCACCTGTGTTATTCATTTATTTTTCGAGACAGGTTCTCTTACTGAACCTGGAGCTCACCAAGTTAGTTCTACTAGCTGGCCAGCAAGCCCCAGGTATCTTCCTGCCTCTAGCTCCCATTGCTGAAATTACAGGTGCGCACCTCCAATCTTGGCTTTTTACATGGGTTCTGGGGATCTGAACTCAGGTCCTCATGCTTGCAGGCAAGCACTTTACCCACTGAATCATCTCCCTTAGTGTTCAAATCTTAAATGGTGAATATGCAAATTTACAGACAGACCTGACAAATGTTCCAGAGTTTTCTGGAAGATTCTTTTTTTTCCCATTTTTTATTGATTTTATTGAGCTATATAGTTTTCTCTGCTCCCCTCCTTTATTCTCCCCTCCCCTTCAACCCTCTCCCATGGTCCCCATGCTCCCAATTTACTCAGGAGATCTTGTCTTCTATTTCCCATATATTTCCCACCTGAGAGCACAGAACTTCCATTAAACCTGGATATTTCTTAATTTGGCATTTGATTTGGCTTGATTGGGAATTTTGCATCGGCAGGGAGCTTGCGTTAGGAAATATTCCTAACACATATGATAATTGTCTTTCTTGGTCTGAGTTACCTCACTCAATATAATGTTTTCTAGCTCCATCCATTTGTCTGCAAATTTCAAGATGTCATTTTTTTCTGCTGTGTAGTACTCCACTGTGTAAATGCACCACATTTTCCTTACCCATTCTTCTGTTGAGGGGCATTTAGGTTGTTTCCAGGTTCTGGCTATGACAAACAGTGCTGCCATGAACATAGTTGAGCACATGTCCTTGTGGTATGATTGAACATCCTTTGGGTATATACCCAAAAGTGGTATTGCTGAGTCTTGAGGAAGGTTGTTTTTCTGGAAGATTCTTTGGGATGTTAGTGGAAAGCTTCATTTTTCCATTTTTCTTTTGAGAGAATATTGTCCCAATCATTTATGGAAGACACTGGATAGAGGTCAATGCATACTTATAAAGAGGTGTTTCTGGCTGACTTGCCTGGTGACTAGGTAACTGGTCTAACTGGTTTTTCTTTGGCTTGATGAAATTCATTGACCAGTTATTTCCCACCCTGTCATCCTTTGTGGAAAGTGAAATTTGTTCTTTGTCACTGAACATTTGACATGCCCCAGGGAGGTGCCAGGGTGCCAGTTCAACTGTGGTGTGCTCTGTCTCTATGTGCATCTTTCTCCCCGTGTCTGCTACAACTATCGTTAAATGGAGGGGATATGGATGTTGGACTTTTCTTGTTGTTTGAGATAGGGTCTCACTGTCCGCAAACTCTTGGCAATACTTCTGCCTCATTCTTCCAAGCATTGGGAATCCAGCATTCCTGGCTAAAGTACTGTTTTCTGGTTGCGGTAAAATATATTTAGAAAGTATATTGATAATGTAGTGTCACCTTCCTCTTGGTCTGGTTCCAGAACATTTCTTTCTTTCTTTTTTTTTTCTGGAACATTTCTTATCACCCCCTAAAAGAAATTCTATGTCCATTATTACTCATTCCCCTATCCTGATTCTCTCAGCTCCTGGCAACGAATGATTAGCTTTCAGGTTGTGTAGATTCACCTGTTCTGGACATTTCTTATTCGTAGAATCAGATAATATGTAGCTTGTTGTATGTTCTCTCTTTTTTTTTTTCTAAGAACAATGTTCTCAAAATTCACTCACATAGTAATTTCATTAAGTTTTGGTTTTTTAATGGCTGAATAATATTTCATCATATAGATTCTATCAATTTTACCACTTGTTCAACATTTGTGATGTTTCCCCCCTTTAGTTACTTGAAATAGAGCTTCTGAAAACATCTGTGTTCCAGATCTTGTCTGTGTCATTCCTTTACCTTTATTTCATAAGTAACTTTTGTAGGGCTGAAGTTCAGACTCAGGGTCTTATGCATGCTAGACAAATGTTCTATCACTGAGCTATATCCCCAGCCTTGGTTTTAGTTCCTCCGACCTCTGGTGTCTGGATTACAGGCCATGAGCCACTACACAAACTTCTGTGTGCATAATGGGGATTGAACTCAGTCCTCACAGATGTCTTACCCACTGATTCATCTCCTTAGCCCTGATAGCTTCTCTCTGGGGAAAGTAAACTATTTATTACTTTTTATTCTTTTCAGTTTGAATTCCCTTCTTGTGATGGTTAATATTATCAACTTGACAGGGTTGGATTCACCTAGAGACAAATCTCTGGGTGTGTTTATGGTGACACTTCTAGATTGCATTAACTGAGTTGGGACGATCCACCCTCACTGAGAAATGATCATTCCCTGTCTTTGAATCCTGGACTGTCTAGCCGAGATAAAGCAAGCTGTGTGTTAACATTCACTAGCCACCGCACAGTCCTGCTGCCATGGCTTCCCAGTTGTGATGGACTGCTCCCTGCAACTGTGAGCCAGGATAAGCCTGTCCTCCCCTGAGTTGCTTTGCTAATCCAGGAGTAAAGTGAATGATACACACCCCCTAATATGAAGCACAACACTGTTTATTCTGTGTCTGCGCTCCTGACAGTCCCAGAACAGAGGAAAGAGTTGCTTGAGAAGATGGAACTCAACAAAGAGACTCTTCTAGTGAGAGGAGGAACCAGGAAGGGGTAGAAACTGGCCAGGGCTGAGTGTGTCCCTCTATGGGTGACCAAGAACCAGGAATGTTTTTGTTCCTTCTTGACCTTTTCCTCTGAGAAGCAGCCTCAGCAGAGCAGAATGGGTGCAGTGGACAGGACGTGGGGTGCAGGTGGAGATTGGGGAAAATCCTCATCCCGAGTTCATCTCCTAGGCCGAGCTAACTTCTGATAGCCGTTCATAGAAATCGTGGGGACTGTGAAAATAGCTCAGCCAGTACAGAAGACTTAAGCTTGATCCCCATAGCCCTTGCATCTTAGTTCATTTCCCATTGCTGTGATAAAATAACTCTGACAAAGGCAATTGAAGGGGGAAAGGCTTTATTTGGCTCCTAGTTCAGGATCCATCTGTCACTGAGTAGCAGGAATACTGCAACCACAGACAAGAGCAGAGAACAATGAATTAATGTGTACTCGCTTGTGCACAGTTCATTTTCTCCAGTGTCCTACAGGCTAGGATCCAGGCCTAGGGAATGATGCCTCCCACAGTTGTTGTCTAATCAGGACAATCTCCTACATACATGCTCACAGGCCAGTATAATTTAGACAGTCTCTCACTGAGATGTCCTCCCAAGTGATTTTAGATTGTGTCAAGTTTGACAGTTAACACTATCCATCAGACCATGTGGACAGAAAGATGGACATGGTGGGCTATGCTTGTACTTTGAACTCTGGGGCTTTCTGGCCAGTCAGCCTAGTCTACTTGGCAAGCTCCAGGCTGAATACAGACAGAATAATATAGGGCTTCAAGACTCATTAACTCTTTAGCAGTGGTATCTGACAGCCAGGTTTAAGGGTTTTCTACGGTAAAGCCATCCTTGCTTTCCTGCGGGTGCCACTTGCTTGTTGAACTTTTTTTTTTTCCTTTGGCATAGCATTGACTTTGACTGGCAAGGCTTGCTTTGTCTAAGTCTTGGGTTTTTGCCATCTCTGTTCATGAGTGAAATTGGGCTGTGTCTTTGGTTTGTTTCATTTTGCAATCTCTTCATTAAGTTTTGTTATCCGATCTCCTAGTCACAGAAAGTGAATTAGGCAAGTTTCCATTTTAAAGGTTCTTAGCAAAGTTTAGCATCAGAATTAATTTCTCCTTGAACAACAGAGTCATTTCTTGGGAAATGCTTTGGTTTAAAAATCTTTGTGGGAAGTAATTTTTGAGTAACTTTTTTTTTTTTAATACAAGGTGTTTGTTGAGATTAGGCTAAAATCTTTTTTTCCTTTTTAAAAATCCTTTTTAAAATTGACCAAAGATCTTTTGGTCAATTTCTGTGGTTCTTAGTTTCTTAGAATTAGTGAGTTTTCTAAATTGAGAGTGTGCTGTTCAGTGTAGCATAGTTGTGTTTGTGTAGTCCCCTTAAACCCAGTTGAGAGCTGGGAGTCTTAAAGGTCTTGGATTTATTCATCAGTTCTGTGTTTTAATAATCCAGTAATTGCTGTGAACGTAATTCTTTTCACTTCGTGGTTATTCTAACCTGTGTTTTAGTTTTGTTCTTTTTAAATCCCCCTTAGTGTGAAGCTTTTAGAAGGCATTATATCTCAAAACATTTTTGGAATAATCCCAAATTGTGAAATTAACAAATAAAACAATCTTATTTTGTTTAACCAAGGGCCTTGCATTTGAAGCTCTACTCTGAGCTGTGCCCCAGCTCCGCACTGGGCAAGTCTAGGCAGGGGTGTTGACCACTGAGCAACACCTCCAGGGCTAATTTCATTCTTCTAATGCAATTAAAACTTTTAAGGCCACGAGTTCACTTGTGATTTGTTTTTTGCTGCTCTCATCAGTCCTGGATACATACCTTCTTGTTTTCATTGTTGTCTCAGGAGTCCCCGATGAACAAAAGTAATCCCATTGCCATGAAAGCAGTACTTTCAGTTATGCTACATAAACCATCTTGTTTTGCTTTCATAATTACTCCAAGTCATCCTTATTCCATAGGTTATTTTCCAACAGGTTTTTGGAAAACCTTTCACTTTATTGAAATAGGTTCAATAAAAGTGAACTAACTTGAGGATGTAGACACTTGGGAGGAGGAGGCAGATTCTTGTTTTGATTGCACCTTTTCTCGTCGAGTGGGTTGAGTCACTGATTTTTAGGGTTGAAGAAAATCAACTTTCACTGTTTCTCAGTTCCATTTTTGTTGCTGCAATAAAATATGATGACAAAAAGTAACTAGGGAGAAAAGACCTCAGCTTACATTCCAGGTGACAGTCCTCTATCGTGGGGACGTCAAGTCAGGGACTTCAAAGAGCTGATCATCACATCGTGGTGAAGAGCAGAGAGAAATGCTTGCTGCTTGCTTACTCCGCTCCTTTTCTCTAATGTTGTTCTGTTCAGGACCCCCTGCTTAGGGAATGATGCTGCCTATATTGGGCGAGGTCTTCCTACATCAATTAACTTAATTAGCATAGTGCTCATGGGACAATGCACACATACACACACACACACACACACACACACACACATATATATACACACACACATACAGGCGTAGACACACACAGAGACATAGACATACACAGACATAGACAAACACACACAGGCACACATACACACACATAGACATACACACATACACAGACATAAACACACATCACACTCAAACACACATACATATACACACAGACACACATAGACACACACACGCACACATAGACATGGGCACACTCAGACACACAGACATAGACACACACACATAGACACATAGACAAAGACATACACACATATACACATACGCACACAGACACAATACACACACAGACAGACACAGATAAAGGCACACACATACACAGATAGACACACATACACAGACACACATATACATGCCATCCTATCATAGACAATCCTTCATTGAGACTCTTTACTGGTGACTCTTAGTTGTGTAAGGTTATTGATTAAAACTAATCCTCAATGTGGTGGGTTATTGAAGTTTTTTTCTAATGGACTTTAAAAGGTTTCATATTTTTATTTTAGGTAGAGTCTCAGGTAGCCCAAGAGGTCATTGAAATTCCTAAGTATCTTAGACTGGCCTTGAACTTCTGATCTTCCATCTCCCTAGTGCAGGGTTGACAGGTGTACATGATACCCAGAGTTATGTTGTAATGGGATGGAACCAGGGTCCCCTGCCTGCCAGGTCAGTACTCGACCACTGCCTTTGGATTTTTCAAACAGACTTTCTTCAAGTAGCTGAGGCTAGCCCAGTATTGGGTGTAACTGAGACTGACCTTGAACTTCTAATCATCCTGCTTCCACCCCCTGAGTACTGAGATGATAGGTATGAACCACCAGGCCCATTTTTTTTAAATGCTAGGGATGGAATCCAGGTCCTTATACATGTTGGGGAAGTACCCTATCACCTGAGCCACATCCTCAGAGTGCCCCCCCATACTCTTTTAAAGTTTTTTTTTGGGTGATGGCCTCAATATGTGAGCTAAAGGTTCTGTAGTTGAAGAGTTGTGTGTGGCTTTTTGGTAACTGACTGTCCAGTCGACTTCAGTGGCTAAGTTCCACAGGAGTAGAAGCAGGAGGTAAACTCTAAATTCAAATTCAGAGTATGCTGCTGTCCAAGAGAAGACACTAATTTCCTCCAGTAAATGGAGAGAGAATTCTCCCAGACGCCTGGCTTTGTGGGGCTGCCAGGGTACGCGTTTACAAAACCACTTTCTCTTTCTCTCTTCTTGCGTTTGTGGTTTTACGGTCCGGGTTTTCTAGCTCTCGCCCAAGGCTGAGTGTGATCTGTGAGTCCACCTGCCCTGTGGACTTCCTGTCTATTTCTGGCCTCAGTGTGAGCTTGCTGAAAAGCCAGGATGACTTGGGGTGATGTCAGACAGACTTTAGAAGGGTGCTGTGACTCATCTTTGTATTTAACGGGCCTGGGTCATGTTAGAAGTATGACTGTAGTAGTTTTTGTTTGAAATCTAATAAGAGATTTTGAATCTGCCATCTGGAGGCTGTGTTCTTTCTGTTCCTTTTTATTGTTTTTGATAAAGACTGGTGTTGAGGGGCAGAAAATGGGTTTTGCAATATTGCTGACATCTGCTCACAGGGTCGAGGGTCTCTCCTCTTTCCTCAACTTTATTTTTTTTCTGGAAGCCAGAGACAGATATGAAGCAGCGGTGCAGCTGAAGGAGGGTTCAGCTTTGTATTTTTTTTTAATGTGTAATTATATGTGTATGTTATAGTCTCATGTGACCTGGCTGGTCTTGAACTCACTGCATATTAAGCCTGGCTTTGAATGCCTAATCATCTAGCCTTTACCTCCCTATGCTACCCTAGGATCACAGGTGTGTGTCATGATGTATGGTTATATTTATTTATATATATTTACTTATGTGTGTGCAGGGAGTGACGGAGTATGCTAAGACAGGTGCATTGGGGGGGGGATCATGCTAAGGCATGTGTTTGTGGATGTCAGAGGACCATTTGTAGGAGCCACTCAGTTCTCTCTTGTCATGTGGGTCCTAGGGGTTGAGGAGTTGAACTTCCATTATCAGACTTGGTTGTAAGTATCTTTACTTGCTGAGCCATTTTGCTGGTGTTTTATTTTTAAATATTGGTTGATTGATTGATTGATTGACTTGGCATCTCACTGTCTGGCTCAGTGGCCTTGAACTCCTGGGCTCCAATGATCTTCAGTCTCAGTTTCTGGAGCACCTGAGATTACAGATGTGTGTCATCATGCTTAGCAGGAGTTTCTGTTTCTCTGTCTGCCTTGTGTGTGTACATATGTGTGTATGCATGTGGAGGCCAGAGGATAACCTTAGATGTTATTTTTCCTCAGGTACCTCTGTCTCATTTTATTTTTAAAATGCATTTTTATGTTAATGAGTATTTTATCAGTGCACTATGTGTGTGCCTGGTGTTCACAGAGGCCAGTAGAGGACATTGGATCCCTGGAACTGGAGTTATGGACAGTTGTGCACTGCCATGTGGGTGCTGAGAATTGAACCCAGGTCCTCTGGAAAAACAGGCAGTGATCCAATCTTTTAACTTGCTTTTTGAGACAGAGTTTTTTTTTCTGAACTTGGCGCATACTAATTAAGCTAACATGGCTGAACATCAAACTCCAGGGTCTTTTTGTTTTTGTCTCCCCAGGGTTGAGATTGCGAGTACATGCCACCATGCCTGTCTTTGTTGGTGTCCCATGGCATCATTGTTGTTATTGCCTCCTACCCCTAAAAACCATGACTTCTGGGGTTGAACTCGGTCTTCACAATTTGGCGGCTTGTCCTTCAGTTACTGAGCTAACCCTCCTTTGATTTTTTTTAGGCTGTGTTTTAAATTTCAGAAGGCATCTAAGAGACATGGCATGCAAACCTCTTTGGCTGTACAGTTTTATACTACAGCTTTTGTTTCAGAGAAGGAAGAATCACAGATTTAAAATATTTTCATGTCTACTTTTTTTCTATTTATTTATATATTTTTGGGTATGGTGCCTGTGACAGTTGGTTTCCTTTTTTTTTTTCCCCCCAAGACAGGGTTTCTCTGTAGCTTTGGAGCCTGTCCTGGACCTAGCTCTTGTAGACCAGACTGACCTCGAACTCAGAGAGATCCTCCTGCCTCTGCCTCCCAAGTGCTGGAATTAAAGGCATTCACTACCACTACCGGACAGTTGGTTTTCAATGTCAACTTGACACAACCTACACTCACCCAGGAAGAGAGTGTCACCAAGGGACTGTCTCCATCGGTTTGGCCCATGGGGGTTTGTCTCAATTGCATTAGTTGGTGCCACTGTGGATTCTATCATTCCCTGGGCTTGGGTCCTGGATGTATGCGCTTGTTTCTGCTCTGGACGAAGATGTTACCAGCTGCTTCAGATTCCTGCCATGCTGAGTTACCAGGAACCGTGAGCTTCCCTGAGTTGCTGTTGTTGAGCATTTAGTCCCAGGAGCGGAAATGAAACTGGAAAGCTGTGTGGGTGGTTCCCATGCTGGTCTTGAACTCTTGGGGTCAAGCCACCCTGCCAGTTCTGTCTCTAGAGGTTCCCAATGCCTGCCTCAAACTATTTTTCAAGTTGTGTTTATCTCTATTGTGGTTTGAAGACACAGCATTCCTGGTAGACTCACATGTTGTCCCCCCTGGACCTCAGTTTGGGAAAAGGGTGGATATGACTTGTTGGAGATAGGTCCTGAGGTTTTATAGTGTGGCCGCACTTCCTGTCTTCTCTGTTTCCTGTTCCTGGAGATGGGTCCTGAGGTTTTATAGCATGGCTCCACTTCCTATCTTCTCTGTTTCCTGTTCCTGGCTACATACACTTGCCACTCTGCAGTTTCTAGCTGCCATGCCTTCCCCTCCACAGTAGGCTGCATCCCCTCAAGCTGTGAACCCAAATGAACCCCTCCTCCCTTCACTTACTTCTTGCCAAACGGAAAAGTAGTAAAATCACTATGAGCACATTTTCGTATTTCTTACTGGCTATTTTTACTAACTTAAAAAAAAATGGGGACTGGCGGTGTGCCTCACTGGTAAAGCCTATGCATGTAGTGTGACTGACCAGCCCCATCACTTAAAGAAAAAGTCCTACATATAGTAGTTGGGGAGGTGGTTCAGTGACTAAAAGCATTTGCTGACAAGTGTGAGGGCCAGAGTTCAAATCCTCGGCATCCACATAAAAAGGCAGGTATGGCCATGTGTACCTCTGTAACTCTACGTCTTGGGGGGATGGAAGCAGAAGAATGACCAGAGCTGGCTGGTTGCCAGCTTAGCTCTAGGTTCACTGAGAGACTCTCTCTATGGAAAAAAGTAGAAAGGGATAGAGCAGACACTTGATATCTTCTTCTGGTCCGTATGCTTTGCATGGGTGTTCATGGTACACATGAGCTTACCACACACACACACACACACACACACACACACTGCATTCCCTAGCCCCAACCCACACCATTTGTCTTTAAAAATGTATATTCTTTGTTTTATGATTTGTCCTTTATTTCAGAATTATAGATGAAATTATAATATCACTAGCTGGGTGTGTTGGTTCTGACTGTCTTTCTAGATAGCTGGGAGGCTGAGGCAGGAGGATCACATTTTGTAGACCTTTTATGACTACAGAGTGAATTTAAGGCAAACCTGGGCAAATTGGCACAGTGGTGGAGCTCTGGCTTAGCATGCACAGGTCTCTGCATTCATTAGTATTCAAATAGTGACAGCAACAAGAATCGTAATAAATAAAAAATTTACCCACCCCCTCCAGACCATACTTTTTTATACAGGGTCTCATGTAGCCCAGGCTGGCTTCAAACTTGACTGTGTAGCTGAGGCTTATTGTAAGATATTTTACTCTTGGCTTTTTGGGGGGGCCCACCACCCAGTTCCCAAATAAATCACATATGGAGGCTTATTTTTAGTTATGAATGCCCGGCTTTAGCTTGACTTGTTTCTTGCCAGCTTTTTTTTTTTTTTAAAATTTAAATTATCCCAACTACCTTTTGCTTCTGGACTTTTATCTTTTTCTATTTCTGTATACCTTTCTTTCCTTCTTACTCCCTGACTGACTGGCTGGCTGGCCCCTGATGTCTTCCTCTCCTTGTTCTCTTGTTCTCCTTTTTCCTCATTTTGCCTTCTATTTCTACTGTCTGCCTGCCAGCCCTGGCTGTCCTTGCTCCTGCCTTGCTGTTGACCGCTCATCTTTTTATTAGGATCATCAGGTCCTAGACAGGTGCAGTAACAGAACTTCACAGAGTTAAATGCCGCGTAAACAAAAGTCACACACCTGAAAATAATACTCTCCAACAGAGGCTTACTTTGACTCTTGATTTCTTGCCTCTACTTCCTGAATGCTGGGATGACAGGCATGTGCTACCATGCCCGATTTTGTGTGGTGATAGAATCTACTTTAGGCCCCAGGTATGCCAGGGAAGCACTGTAACCATGTGAGCTACAGCCCCAGGCACTACAGCTTCACCCTGAGTCAGTGTTTCCTAGTGGGCTCTGCAAACCAATGTATGCATTAAGCTGGAATCCCAAGAGATTTGGGAAGAAAACGAGGCTGTCACCGGAGGCTTTGGTGGCAATCTGCCTGTGTTGCTTAGGTCTGTTTGGACTCTTTCCACTTATATGTGATGTGAATTGCACTTTTAATTCCTGAATGAATGGCTGTTTGGAGGCATGACTAATTTGTCATTGGCCTGAAAAACAAAACAAAGCAAAATGCCATGAAGCAAACTGAGCTGTTTATCTTTGTTGGCTTTGCAGATTTACCCCCGCCCCCTCCTGCCAGTGATCTTTCTTTAGCCTTCCGGGGATAATTGTGTAAACAAGAAATGAACCTTGTTGTTCATGGTTTCAAGAGCCTAGGCAAAGGGTATTCCTGAGTTGCTATTGCCTAGGTGAGGCAGGAGTGTTCTCCAATTTTCAAGTTCTCTGGTTAATAGTGTATATTAATGATATGTAATGGTTTTCATATGACATTTCCACACATGTATGTAATGTGTATTGATCGTAGTCTTCCCACTTGCCTTTGTCTTTCTCTCTCTCCTGTGGTTCACCTTTCTCTTTTCTAACAGTCCTTCTTTTACTCCTGGACCCAGTGAGAATCCTTGTGATTGTTTACAGGGGTGTAGGCAACCTACCAGTTTCCATACCACTGAAGAAACTGTCTCCTAGCAACTCCAGCTGTCAATCCTCAAAAAAGATTGTGAGGGCCTTGTGAACCTTCCTCTTAGTAATTGTTAACTGCCTAGCAATCCTCTGGGAAAGGTAGGACTGTGTCTCCTCCCTCTCTCAGCAACCTTTAACTAACTGCTTATCAATCCTCAAATGGGTGGAGACTCACGAACCCCTCCCTTTAACTACCGTTAGCTGTCTATCTTCAGGGAGAGGTAGAGTCTCATGAGCCTCTTTAGTAAACATTAACTGTTTATAATAGATCTGCAGAGAGGTGGGGGAGTTCTCCTGAGTCCCTACCCTTAGCAACTCTTAGCTGTTCATCTTCAGGGAGAGCTGGCAACTTATGAGCCCCTTTCTCGAGTAATCATTAACTGCCTCTGACAGATTTTCAAGGAGATGCGAGGCCTTGCTAACTCCTAATTCTTCATGATGGAATGTCATTGGGGTCAATCACATGCAGGTCTTATGCAGATAATTGCAGCTTTTACGTGTTCAATAGGGCCATGGCCTGCCATGCTTGGGAGATAGGGAAGCCAAGACTCATGACCCACTAGGCCAAAGCCAGAGCTTCTGAACTAGCCTTGCAGTACGGGGCACACTCACTACATGATCCCCAAGTGGGAACATTTACATGGGTGTGTTCCCCCCTCAGTGTCCCCTCAGGCACATCTCAGACTCGTGTTGTGTGAGTGATCTAATCAACTTTGTGAACTGTACCCACCAGGGTTCCTGTCTTCTTAACTTTCTTTGTTGTTATTTTTGTTGTGTGACTCCTCCTTAGATGGAGGAGTAGTGACTCCATGCTAGTGTCCAGTTCCCTTTCTCCACTTTATATAGTCTAGGACCCAGGGAGTGGCCCCATCCACAGTAAAGTGGGCTTCCCCACATCAGTTAAAATGTTTAAGAGCATCTATAGGCTTGTCCAGAAGTCCATCTCCCAGATTATTATGCTAGATTCTATCAAGTTGATAATTAATGCTTCCCATCACAAGGTGGGAGAATACGAAAGTGGATATTGGGGCTGGAGACATGGCTCAATGATTAAGGGCACTTGCTGCTCTCCCAGAGGACCCAGGTTTGAGTCTCAGCGTCCATATAGTGGCTCACAGTTATCTCTAACTCCAGCCTCAGTTGGATCGTCTTCTAGCCTCTGGGGGCACAGACATCATGAAGGCAAAACACCTAAACACATAAAAATAAATGAATAAATAAAAAGAAAGTAGAAACCATGGCTGTGGTAGAATGTGGAGTGCATGCGTGTGCTCTGGTGTTGTGCTAACTTTTCCTTGAGAAGATGTGAACCAAGGTCTGTTCACCCTAGATGCCACTGAAGTCCAGCTTGGTGACTGAACCTTAGGTCTTGAGGTTGCCGGGCAAGTGCTGTACTGGTGAGGCAGATCCTTAGCTTGATTCCTATGGTGGTGATGGTGGTAGTAGTAGTAGTTGTTGTTGTTGTTGTGCGTGTACGTGTGTGTGTGTGTGTGTATCAGCATGAGTGTACTATGGTATACATGTGGAGATTAAAGGACACCTTTTGGGAATTGGTTTTTACTATTCACCTTGTTGTCAGGCACAGTCTCTTTTTACTGTTTCTATACAAAACATGTATACCAGGCAACTTGGTGTGAGATTTCAGGTGATTCTCCTGCCTCCGCCTCCCATTTCACTTTAGGAATACTGGGATTTCAACATGTGCACCATATCTGACTTGTACACATGTTCTGGGGATTTGAACTCAGACTCTCAGCCTTGTGTGGCAAGTGTTTCTATCTGACAAGCCATCTCCTCATCTCATTGACATTTTGACACAGGGTCTCACGAAGTTGCCCAGGCAGGCCCTGAGTTTATGATCCTTTTGTCACAACCCCTGTAGAGCTGGGATTACACCACTGCATCACAGGCCTGACTTTATTTGTTTATTATTTCTGGTGTGTGACAAAACAGACATAAACTCAAATTTACCATCTTAGCTATTTTTTTAGAGCATAGTTAAGCAACATGAAACACATTCACATGGTTGTGCAATTATTGACATCCATTTCCAGAACTTTCTCATCTCTCAAACTGAAGCTCCATTTCCCAATACGTCCCCTGAACCCTCACAGCTCCTGGCGTTTACCACTTTCCTTCTGTGTTTATGGAGCTGCCATTTTTGGGACCTCCTAAGAGTAGAATCCTTTTGTGATTGACTCAGTTTCCAGAGCACTTTGATTCCAAGGCAAATCCATGTATTAGCATGAGCTAATTCCAGTGTATGAATACTTGCTCCTCTTTGGGTGGTGTATTTATCTGCTGAAACATTTGCCTCTTTCCATCTTTAAAAGCTTCTGTGTACAAAGAAGTACCAATGTCTGTCCTGACACTCTAGATTGTGAGGGTTCATTTCACTTGTCAATTTGATGAAATCTAGAATCAGGTTAATTGAGATGGGAAGACCTGCCCACTGTGGGTAACACCATTCCCTGGGCTGGGATCCTGACCCTCATAAAGTACCAGCATTCATCTGTCTGCTACTTCCTGACTCTGGTGTGACATGACCTGCTGCCTCAACCTTCTGCCACCATGACTTCCCCGCTGTGGACTGTGCACTCAAATTGTGAGCCTAAACAAACCCTTCCTCTCTTAAATTGCTTTTGTCAGTGGATCTTATCACAGCAACAGGAAAGGTAACTAGGACATCAGGTCTGGAAGATGCTTTGCTACAGCATGTCTTCTGCAAATCTGAGGGAGATTTTGCTCATTGTGATTCAGGGAGAGACAGGAGGAGGGGAGGATGTGGGCTTCTCTTTCCTGTTTTCTTTCCCCATGTGTGGCCTTTCTTACATGGCCGAGAGAAACCTCTTGGCCCAGATCATTTTCTCTTCTTACTTTCTGTTGCTTCTACTCAAAGTCCAGCTGTCTGTGGCCTGGGAGTGGACGTTTCCCGGGTGGATGTGGAATGTAGAACTTTGGCAGGAAATCGAGCTTTATTCCTTGCTACTGGTCCATTTGTTTGTTAATATTGAGAGATAGGGAAACCTCCTTCATGTGGGAGGGAAACCATGATGGATATAATTTGCCACTCCAGCCTCAAATCTCAGTGTACTCACATGCTTCCAGGGCTTGCTTGGTGGGGTTGAGTCTGCTCCAAGAGTCTCTTTCCAAAAATGTCTTATATAAAATCAAGTCTGAGAACAAAGAAGACCTTTTCTTCTCTTTGATGTTTTATTCCCTATTTCTTCACACAACTGAAAGCTTTTCTTTTTAAATGTTCAATTAAAACATAGATTTTCCCCCCTTTATTTTTAAGTGTGTACGTTGTGTGTGTTTTGTGTTCTTGTACGTCACATGCCTGCAGATGTACATGCATCTGTGTACATATGGATGGATGGGTGTCTTCCTCAATCATTCGTTACCGTTTTAAAATTTACTTATTTATTTCTCATTAACTTTTTTCGTTTGTATCTCATTTCACATGCAGTGGTCAGAGAACAACTTGGGAGACTCAGTTCTTGCCTTTCATTCTGTGTGTCTTGGGGATCAACTCAGGTGGAGAGATTTGCCAACAAGTGACTTTTTTCACTGAGCCTTATTGTTTTGGGACAGGGTCTCTCACTGAGCTTGGAGCTTACCAAATGACTGGCCTCGATGGTCAGCGTGCTCTGGGAATGTTTCTTGTGTCAGCTTTCCTAGCAGCAGAAGTCCTCACAGTCATGCTCAGCTGTTTGCTTGGGTCAGGATCAGGCCCACATGCTGGCGTGGCAGCGCTTAATTGACTGAGCTGAGTCCCCAGCCCTCTCTCTGGTTTCTGTGAAGTACTTGGAACAAGGTTTTGCTTTTTGTTTTGGGTGTGTCTGCACGTGGTGCTGAGGATCAGGCCCATGGCCTTGAGCTGCTGGGCAAGCCCTCTCCCTCTGAGCTACACCCTTAGCTTCGGCTAGCTTTTTTGTTTTGTTTTGAGACGGGGTTTTGACACGTAGTCCAGTCTGCCTTGAACTAACAATCTTCTTCTCTCACCGCCCCTAGTAGGGATTTCAGGTGTGTACCACCAAGTCCCTCTTCTACTAAAAGATTCCTTAACAATATTTATCTTTATTTTTAATTGTGTGTGTGTGTCTGTGTGTATGCGTGGGAGTGTAGTACCTGTGGCGATGGATCTCCAGGATCTAGAGTTATAGGTGGCTGAGCAGACTGGCATTGGTACTGGGAACTGGACCTCAGATCTCTGGAAGAGCAGTAAATACTCTTATCACTGAGGAATCACTCCAGCCCACCACTAGCCCTTTCAAAATTTGTAATTAATGGTTGATTATAACTAAAAGCTTTCAGATGAGAAGATAGAGACTTCAGTTCATTTAATTAGGTCCAAATTTTCTGTTATTTGTGTTGGCTTGCTTTTTTGTTGAGATTTGGTTATGTGTAGCCCAGGATATATGTGGCAAAGAAGATGACTTTGCCCTCTCCTCCTCAGTGTTGGGATTACAGATGTGTTCTGTTATGCTGGGTTTAATGTAGCATTGGGGATTGAACCCAGGACTTTATGAAGGCTAGGTAAGTACTCTTCCAAAGGAGCCCCATCTCTGGTTGACATGGGAGCTATGGGTATGGCTCAGGGGTAGAGCTCCTGCCTAGAATTCCACAGTGAGGGGCCAGGGATGTGGTTCAGCTGCAGAGTGCTTGACTAGCTTGTGTAAGGCCACGGCCTCCACCCTTTGCACCACCAAAGGGTAAATGCTATGGGTAGGTTGTAGCTGAGACTTGTATTGTAAGCGCAGAGACTCAATTGTCAGGAATTTGGAAGAGGAGCAGGATGATTGATAGTTGTTGGATGGTAGAAATGCATACTTTTCAATTCTAGCTTTTGAACAACAACAACAAAAAACCCAGTTTTTGTAGAAACAGCTTCCTGTAGTTTTTTTTTCTTTTTTTTGGTGCTTCTGCAGTGTTCCAGGGAGATCTCCTTGGTTCCCAGTTTCCTTGGTAGCTTGAGTCTTACCAAGATAGTGAGTTATTCTGAGTTTTGGAATCCAAAGTTTGGTGCAGCTTGTGGCTTTTGGCTCTGAGTAGGAGGCCCTGCCAGCCAAAGGAGGTGCCTTCCCCGTGCCTGGGGGCCAGCCTAGGAGGCCGCAGGCTTTTAAAGGCCACTGCTTATGCTGGAGACATGTGTTGCTCTGGCACTGGCTTTGTTGAAAACACATTCCCTAGATAGTTTCTCTTCTACATGACCTCAGAGAGACTCTCGGGCTTGCTAGAGTCTCTCTCTGTCTGTGTGTACAATGAACTGATTTGCTGTTTGCTAAGTGTATGACGGTGGTACATCATTTTCGCTGCATGCTGGATCTCAGTCAGCCCCACCTGACTTCATAAGGTCAAGGCTGGTGTGGTTCCCAATTTATGGACAAGAAATTGAGGCTGGGAGAAAAGTCAAGGGGAAGCAGCTGCTGTTGCGATGGGCTGCTGGCTTTGTTCTGAGTTTGTGGCCGCCAGTCATTCTCTCTCTTCATTCCTGTGTCCAGCTGGTCACTGGACCCCTTTTAATGTTTCTATTTTTTATTTTCTATGCTGTGAGTAGGATCCAGGGTCTTGTGCATTCTGGGCAAGTACCTCAGGCCCCACTTTAACTTATTTACTTTATACTAAGGATCTCAATGTAGTCCAGACTGGCCTCACCTTAAACTCACTATGTAACCGACGTTTCTTCAAATTTGCTTATTTTTAGATTGAATTTATTTTTCACTTTTTAAGAAAGCATCGAAAGTGGTTACTTTCTATGACTAGGGAACGGGATGTCTCACCTTCTTGCTGCCTTGTTAACTGCCTGCTGGTCTAAGCACTCAGTGCTTGGTTCCCTTCCACGATCCAGTTCTGACACCAGGCACCTGCAGACCAGGAGGACTTGGCCACATCTTGCCAGTAATTATGTCCCTGATTGTGTTCCAGCAGGAACTTCCCAGGCAGTGTTAAATGACTGAGCCAGAATGTGGTCAGAGCTGGCTCCCATCTGATTGGAGTGGACGCCTCAATTGTCCCACTGTAGAGGATAATTATCTAATTGTTAAAGCTCTTGACCTTCCTGTTTGGGGCCCTGCTTAGCAAATGGGGTGTGAACATGAACTCTTGACTGTCTCCTGTGGCCAACAGATACAAATGACATTATGTATTTATAAAGACAGGCCATTTGCGAAGCTATTAGCTCTCACAGCAGCCTTTACCCCACACTTCGTTCTCCCAGTTCATGAAGTATTGGCTTATTTTTACTTCTTGAGGCTTAATTGATTCTACATTAATCTTTTAAAAATTATTATTTGTGTGTGCACACAGACACAACACACACATGCACATGTGCACATGCAAGCAGGTGCAATCTTCTATGCAGAGGAGTGTGGGGGCCAGAGGTTGATGTAGGAATATCCTCGTTTGGATCACTACCTTATTTTATTAGTAAGTGAGTGTGGGGTGTGCTATGCTTCACTTTGAGTCCGTGTTCTCTTAGGCAGTTCTTGCCTTCCACCTTGTTTTGAAACAGGGTCTCTTGACACCATGTAATGCACCAGTGCTAGCTGTCTCCAGAGCTTCCAGCCAGTTTTCCTGTCTCTGCCTTTCCTCTTGCTGCAGGAGTACTGGGCTTACAGATGCTTGTCACGTTTGGTTCTTTACATAGGTTCCAGGGATAAAACTCAGGTTATCAGGATTATGCTGCCATTTCTTTACCACTGAGTCTCCAGCCCCAGATTACCTTCTTCCCAGAGATTCTGGTGGTTTCTAGGGATGGGTCCTCTCTGGACCCCATGTCTTTAGCTAATACACTGTCTGTATTAGCAGTGGCCAGAATACATTTGCTTACAGAGCAACACACAGTTGCCTTGCTCCTTCAGAAAGGTCCCAAGTTTGTGACTGCCTGATTCAGGCTATTGGACAATTTCTACATGGACTACTATAGTTTTGCTCAAAAAATATCACTGGTACCTTAGGGAGGTTCAAATCTCAAATGTGAATACAGTAGCTACATTAACAATTTTTATTCTTTCACAATTTCATGTTTATCTATATAATGCACTTTGATCATAATCATTCTTACTACCTTTTATCCCCTCTCCCACCCATTGAACCCCCTCTTCCCAACAAATCCCTCTCCTGCTTTATTATTGTGTGTGTATGTGACTCACCTCACATCCTTAGGGGTGCCTGCACAAGCATGGGTGTGTGTGGCTTTACCTTAGCAGGGACAACTTCCCAGTTGCTGCACTGCTGAGGATTGTCACTCTTTCTGCTGAGTTTTTTTTTTTTTAAACTGTAGTACATTTATTTATTTGTGCACATGTGTGTTATTTTTACCTTTAATTAATTTTTAAAACTTTCCTTATTAATTTTTTTTAATTGTGTGTGTAAATGTGCAGCATGGCATGGTGGGGACAGAGGACCATTTGCAGGGGCTGGTTTTTTTTTACCACGTGGGTCCAGGGAATTGAACTTAAATTGTCAGGCTTGGCAACAACTGTCCTTTTTTTTTTTTTTTTTTTTCTGTGACAAAATACCCATATTGTGTGACAAAACGTTTCCTGGGGAGATACAGTGCATACGTCTATCACCCCAGATAGGGAACTCATGATAGACTAAAGTATGGACATCACCAAAGTCCGACTTGGTGAACCGATGAGTTTTATTTGTGTTGCTTACAGGTGTATGGGTGAGGGGTTACTTCCAGGAGCAGAAATGACTCAAAGACAGCTGCACTGCCCAGGCCCACCCCAGCATGGGTGACAGCTCACAGAGCAGCAAACCTGGAGCACACTGCACACCTGCAGGCATTCCAACAGGGAGAAGAGTGTCCTTTCTAGGTGCCTCAGTTACCTGAAACCTCTTCCAGGCGGCTGGTCTCGGCTCAGTCTTCATTTTCTTTGCAGCTTGGCTTATCTAAGAGACTGCTTTGCAGCTTGGTGTATCTAAGAGACTTCTTTGCAGCTTGGTGTATCTGAGAGTCTTCTTTGCTGCTTGCCTTTGTTCTTCTGAGAGGGATTCCCAGCTTTTATTGCTCACTATGACAGGGGGGCCTAGTGAATCTGGTCACTTTTGGGGAGCTCCTGATGCTCTGAGTGGTTTATCTTCCTGCTTTCTGCAGGATGGAATGTTTGAATCTGGGAGGAAACTGGTGTACAACACCCAAGAGAAACAAAGTAAGGCGTCAGGTTCATCTTGGTGCTCACTTTCACCAACGTGATGAAGGCTTGACAGGGATTGTGGAGGAGATCATGGTGGCAAGAGCTTGTGTTGGAGGCACCTCACCTGTCAGGAAGCCCAGAGCTCAAGTCTCGAGCATCTCCAGCCATCTTCTCCCCCACCCCATGAATGCATTCTCAGGGTTCCACTACCCAGTCAGACAGTACCTCCAGGTGGGATGCAAGGGTTTAAACACACGAGCCTGTGGGGACATTTCACTTTAAAATATAATAATAAGAAAATGAACCGGGGCTAGAGAATTGACTCAGTGGGTAAAGGTGCTTGTGGCCAAGCCTGTCAACTCGAGTTCCATTCCTGGAGCCCACATGGTGGAAGGAGAGAAGGGACTCTCGTGAGTTGTTCTCTGACCTTTAGACATGTGCCACCACATGCATAGGCCCAGACACAGACACAGATAAATAAGCAAATGAGCAGGGGTGTGGCTTCTATGGTAGAGCTCTTGCCTAGCAGGCAGGAGGCCCTAGGCTCTGTCCCCAGAATGACATACACTAGGTATAATGATGCACACCTGTCATCCAAGCACTTAGGAAGTGGAGGCTGGGGGAATTAGGAGTTCAGTGTAGTTCTTGGTTCTGTAGTGTGAGTTATAAGTTAAAAAAATGACCTGAATTGGATACTGAGACCCAAATGATAGGAGAAGACTGGCTTGGGCAAAATGCCTTCTGACCTACGTGTTTCCACACAGTACCTGTGTGTGCATGTACACACACACACACACACACACACACATGCACACAATATAAAAAAATGTCAGAGGATTTTGGTCTGGGGTAGGCTGCTTCTTCAGTTCATAACCCAGAGTGGCTGGGTACAGGTTACTTTGTAACTTGATTTGGGTATGCAGTATCTGTCAGTCCTCAGTGAAAGTGGAGGCTGGCTCCTGGAGCTGGCCTGGGCAGGGTTGATATTTTTTGAAACACAGGTGTTTTATTTATTTATTATTAGCCCCCTTATTCCCACCCCTGTGCTGGGGAGTGAGCCCAGAGCCTTACATGTGCTAGGCAAGTGCTTTCCACCAAACCTATTTTAAAAAGGGGTGAAAGAAAAATGTAAATTCTGGAAAATACCATTCTAGAAACATTTGTGCTGACCATTTCTCTAGCAGAAGCCTTGAATGGCCAATACTTAGGCAGGGGAAGACAGTTCAAGAAGGCCTTGTGGCTGGTGTTGCTGGTTTCCCAGGTCTGAGTTTGAACTGCTTCTCGAAGTAAGTTATTGTGCTTGATCTCCTTTTGTACTTTTTCAATGTCCTATTCCAAGTGGAGCTGTTGACACATTGCTCAAGATGTCCAGAATCAGGCAGGAGGATGAGGTTTGGATGTGTGAGTGTGTGCTATATATGCATACATGTGTGTGCTGTGCAAGTCTGATGTGTGTGTACATGCGTATGTCCGGTGTGTGTGTACATGTGTGTGCTGTGTGTGAAATATTTGTACATGTGATGTGTGTGCAGTGTATATATATGTGTGTGTGTGTGTGTGTGTGTGTGTACTATGTGTAGTGTATGCTATGCATGAATGTTATGTGCATGTGTGCTCTGTGCATGTGTGTTCATGCATGTGTATGGTGCATATGTGTGGGGCGTGTGTGCATGCACATTTGTGAACACACTCTGCATGTATTTGTGTATCAGCTTAAAGGATTTTTTTAAATCAGCATTATTCTTTTTTTGAGGTATGTCTTATGTAGAAAAGGTTGGCTTCAAACTCACTATGTATCCATGGATGGATGAACTTGAGTTGATTTTCCATCCTCCACCTCCCTGTACTGGGGTAATAGGCTTGTGCTGCCAGACCTGGTTTATGCCATGTTCGGAATGGAGTTCAGGTTTGTGCCTGCTAGTTAGGCAAGTACTCTGAGCTATAGCCCAGCCCTGAGTTGGGAAGCTTTCTTAGAGGAGAGATGTCCTTTCTACTCAAGGCAGAAAAACAATCTTTGTCCCAGAGTGTGGTAATGGGGGCTGCAAGTCAATGTGAACAAACAGTTGTACAAGTCACCCTGACCTTCCTCTGGTCTCCCTCCTGCAGTGCACCTCTTCATAGCATCCTCGAAGCCTCAGTGGGTGAAAGGGCTTCATGTGTAAGCCCCACAACCTGAATTCAATCCGTGGAACCTATAGGGGGAGGAGAGAACAAAAGCTATAGAATTCTGCTCTGACCTTCACATGTGTGGGTGTACATGCATGTGCGCATGCGCACGTGGACGGGGACACACACACACACACACACACGCACGCACGCACGCACACACTTACATGAGCTCACTTGTGCCATGGCAGAAGTGTGGAGGTAGTGGACAGTTCTCCCAGCTGGTTCTCTCCTTGTACTGTGCAGCCTTGGTGCCAAGAGTCTTCACCCATTTATCCATCTCACAGGTCTCTCTTTTTATAAAGAATTCCTGGTCTCTGTAAAAATGAACATTTTTCTTTTTTCATGTTAGTCAGCTGTTAGATTAATTGGATTTCTAGTGCCTATGAAATGTGCATGTGAGAACAGCCAGAATGATGGGGACCTTGCTCTGCACCAGGTTCCTTGTCATTCCTCTGTACAGCAGAGCCACACAACAACACACTTTCACAAAAACAAAAAACCAGGTTCCAGAGAGATGCCAGAGGCTCAGAGTCTGGTCCCTGGCTCTCTTATGTGGTGGTACACAACCAATTGCCCCAAACTCTGGCTCCAAGGGATCCTGCGCCCTCTTCTGGCTTGTATGAACACTACATAAATGTGTGCAGATCCATACACAAACATGTACATAAAAATAAAATAAACGTAGAATAAAGCAGCACCAAATGTTAGGCTGGGACCGTTACTCGGCTGCTGGAGTGCTCCCCTAGCACTCTTGAGACCTTGGACCTGGTGCCCAGCACATAAGCCAGTCAGCAGTTGCCTACCAATGGTCCATAGCTCAGCCCTGGAGGAGCAGAGACTCTAAGGACACGAGGCTGTAGACATTTAATGGTGGCTATGGATGTTTCCAGGAACTGGAAGACACAGGTGGAGAACAAAAAGCATCTCTTGGTGCTGGGGCTAAGCTAGGTTAGAACCCCTGGTTAGCAAGTTCAAGGCCCCAGGTTTGTTTCTCAGTACCACAGCCACTGCCTCTGAAGAGAAAAGTCACAAAAGTACCTCTCCCAGGGAGTTTGTCCCTGGACACTGTACCCTGGAGAATTGAAGGGCACTGGGTGTGGTGTGTTAGGTTCAGAGTAGGAGCTAGGAACCTGAACACTTCTCACCTTTCACCTCCTAAGCTCGTTGTGTGTGTGTGTGTGTGTGTGTGTGTGTGTTTAAAGATATTATCTTGTGAGTGCTGGTGTTACAGAAATGCCACCATGTCTAGTTGTAAGCAATGGTTGAGCAAACACTCTACCAGCTGAGCCACATCCTCAGTGCCCCCTTCCCCAGTTTGGTTTGACATCTCTGTTTCCCAGGCTAGTCTTAAACCTGTGATCTTTCTATCTCAGCCTCCAAGTGCTGGGATTACAGGTGTGTGACACCAAGCCAGTTCTTCTTTGTGTGATTTTGCTCTTCTGGTTGAGTTGTGACTTTGTCAACCTGGAGCCATCTGCTAGTCTGCACACAGCGGAAGGCTTGTCCTCAGTCCTCTCTGTCCCGACACCGGGAAACGTTGATGAGTGGAGGTTTTAGAGCTTGTCTTGTTCTCTTCTGTGGCCTCTTGGATCTGGTGAAATGACTGGCAGATGAAAATCCAAGTGCCAGACAGTCCAACTCGGCTGCAGCTGACAGAGCTCGGGGGATGGAGATGTGAATGAAGAGCCTGTGTGTGCTATGGGGCTGTATCAGGGCTGGACCTGGGGCTCAGGAGGTGGAGTGCTCTCCTGGCTTTCCATGTGGATCCTCACGTTTGCATAACAAGCACTTTATTGTCTGAGCAGAAGAGAACATGTTGACTGCTACAGCTGGTTCTCAGCATCCTAGACTCTGCTGGTTTAGAGCCGGCTTGGTACTAATTCCTAATCCTGAAATATTTCTTTATACTATGATGAAGGCCTGAAATTGCATGTGAGTGTCTCCCCGACTCTGCACCCTGTTTGCTTCCCACAGTGGATGGTAACTGTGTCCATCCCTTGCTCTTGGGATGTCATTGCCCTGTCCCTTTGGTGGCTTGGGCAAGGGGTAACTAGGCTTCTTCAGAGGAAGCCATAACTCCAAGGAAGTTTGCTACTTTGGGCAGCAGGAAACCAGCTTCCAGGCAGAAAAGGCAAAAAGGGAAACTGAGGTCCAACAATAGTTAGCACTCAAAGAGTTCACCACAGACTAGATGCTACTTTTAATATGCCATAAACGTTCAGTAGATAGACCTTCAGCCGTAGACCTTCAGAACCTCGTTAACTGTCATCCCAAACAGTGGACTAGCCTAAGGCTACAGGTACAGCCATCTTCCTTCTCAGCTCCCTCTGGGCTGTGGTTACAGAAACTCTGCAGTGCTCCATTTCTTGTAGGTATAGAGCTTAAACTCAGGTTCTCATGCTGTGTGACAAGTACTTACAGACTGAGTCCTTACAGGGAGTCTCCCCCATGCCAGGTCACTCCATCCCATGCCATTCCATTCTGTGTGCGCACATGAATGTGTACCTTGTACATGCAGGCCCTTGGGGGGGGGGTCAGCAGAAGGCATCAGATCACTCAAAACTAGAAGTTACATGTGGTTGTGAGCCACTATGTCTGTGCTGAGAACTGAATCCTGCCCCCTGCAAGAGCAGCCAGTGCTCTTAAATATTGGGCCATCTGTCTAGCCCCTGTTTCATTATTTTTGAGAGATATTTAGCAATGTTGCATATTATTGGGCAAAACAGCAACACCAGCAAAGATCAGAAGACAAGAGACAGATTTGTGTTACACCAAGGTGCCACACTCTTCTGAGTGGAAAGAGAGCTCCTGGAGAGAGGCATGGACTGCTGTCCCTACAGAATGGAAGCCCAATCTATAACTTAAATTTTTCCAGTGGTCTCAGTAGAGATAGTCCAATAAAATAAAACAAAAACAACAGCAGCAACCCTCCCCCCAGAAAAACACAACCACCAACAAAAAGGTGATATTAATTTTAACGATGCCTCTGATTTAACCCAGTTTAGCTGGATCTTCCTATCCACATGCTGCTTGTCTGTGGGGTCAAGCATCAGCACCAGAAGGGATTCACAAAGAGCTGGGTGGTATGGCGCACACCTAAAATCCCAGCCTTTGAGAAGCTAGGGCAGTGGGATGGCAAGTTCAAGGGCAACCTGGGTTACCTAATGAGATCCTGTCTCAAAAGAAATGAAATAAATTGTGGATGATGAAGCACGCTTAATAAAAACTCAGAGAAATTAGGGTTCAACCCGAAGATCCGAAAAACAAAGCAGCCAGCCACTGGCTCTTCCCTCGACCTCAGTCTGAAATGGCGATCCTGCCTCCAGGAACCTCAGAATGAGACTGTGTCTGAGAGCTGTCTCCTCCCGTTCTATAATCCTCTCTCTAGTTCTGGGATTAGAGGCGTGCACCACTGGGATTACAGGCATGCACCATCCGGCTTCTGTGGCAAACTGGTGTGGCTTCTGGGATTAAAGGTGTATGTTGCCATTACCTGGTCTGTAAGGCTGCCCGGTGCGGCTGCTCTGATCTTCAGGCAAGCTTTATTTACGAAAATACAAATGAAATCTACTACAGGGTGAAATAATAAAGTGTGTTAGTTGGATGTTTTCTTATCACATGCAGCAGAACATCTATTCCTGCAGATTGGGAGTCATCACCGTCTGGTACTGTGTTCACGCCTATGGCAGAATTGTGCTGGTTCTGTGCAGATTCTTGAATTTTATGAAGGGGCCTTACATTCGTGGGTCACATATCCAGAACCAGCCCCATATCCACATCAGTTTCATTTTAGTGTCTGAGCAGTATGAAAATTAGGAATGAGATAGGCAGGTTACATATCTGTAAGCCTGGTGTGTACACCACAGTAAGCGGAGCTTCAGCTTATTCCAACTGCCATCTCTTATTGCCCAAGAAATTTTTATGTGGCTCTAGTATATAGGTATATAAAATAGTTAGATGAATCAAACACAAGCATTCCCTGATAATGAAACACAAAAAATTCATTAATTTGTGTATTTTGTGTGTATGTGTGTTAGCTTGTGTGTAGATGCATGTGTATGTGCAGGTGCACATGTGTGCACACATGGATGCATGTATAGGTTTTTACTTGTGCATATGGAAGCTTGAAGGTGTCTTCCTCTATTATTCTTTGCTTTCTTTACTGAGGGTCTCTGGCTGAATCCTGAACTTGCTACATTTTCCTCATATATTCCTCTGTTTGTACACATAGCTTAGCTGGTCCCATAGCTTAGCTCTTATGAAGAGTGCTAAAATAAACACTGATGTGCAAGTATCTCTTCAGAAACAGTAGCCAGTCACAAGGGCACATACCTGCCATCCCAGTACTTGGGAGACTGAGACTGGAGGACTAGGAATTCAAGGTCACCCTCGGCTATAAATTGGCTCAGAGACTAGCCTGGGCTAGTCTTAGGACTGAAGTTGTCTCAAAAAAAAAAAAAAATGAAACTGACTACTGACTACCACCATCATCACTAACAGAATATTGTGGGGTTCTGCGCTATGATGGCTGTGGGGAGGAGTTCTGTGTTGTGCTGGCTAGGGGAGGAGAGGTCTGTGCTGTGCTGGATGTGGGGGAGAGGGGTATTCTGTGTCGTAATTGCTGCCACTAGGATAGAGTCCAACTGGTGCTGCTCGCATGTGCATAAGTCATCTAGCAGCGGCCACACTTCTAGAGAAAATGACTCCTCTTCTTCTCCCAGCTGTCGTCAGTTGCCTACTGGGCTAGGTTTGGGGCATGGAGCCCCTCCCATACCTATGTTAGAATTAGGGAGTGACTTGATCTTTTTCAGGTAACTGAAAAAACCGCAGCTGCTGTGAGTTCGGGAGTGCAATGGCCATGACAGCCTTTCACCGCATTCATCCCACTCCAGCTCTTCCATTCTTTCTGTCCCCTTGAGACTTCGGGGTTGGTATAGATATCTCTCTTAGGGCTGGGCACTCCCTGCTCACTTACTCCCAGTATTTGACTAATTGTGAGGTTCTGTTCTGATTACTAAGGTGGCCAGACTTGAAAAAAGACAGCTTGCAGAGGAAGAGTGAAAGCTCTTCTCATCTGGGTTTCATATAAGGAAAAGAGCATGTTCCAAAAGATGCTTGCACAGTGAACATACTCAGGAGCCACCTCCCCAGACCACCCCCAAACCATACCTGTTTCTCTCTTTTTTCCTTTCCTTTCGTTTCCTTTCCTTTCCTTTCTTTTTTCTTTTCCTTTCTTTTCTTCCCTTCCTTTCTCCCTTCCCTTCCTTCTTTCCTTCCTTTCTTTTTTGTTGATAAGGTCTTTCATTGGGTTGTGTTAGAGCTTGGCTCAGAAGGGAGGCTGGCCAGAGGTTCCCATGGATCCTCCTAGCTTCACCTTCCTAGAGTTAGAATTACAAGTTCAGGCCACCCCCCCAACATGGGTTCTAAATGTTAAATCCAGGTTCTTGTGCTTGTATAGCATCCTAGTTTCTTTTCTGTTGCTGTGGTAAACACTGACCAGAGGCAACTTAGGGGAGGAAATGTGCTATATAGAGGTCACAGTTTATCACAAAGGGAAGTCAGGGTTGGAACTCAAGTGAGTTCCTGAAGCTGAAATACTGGTTGCTGGCTCGCCCACAGGCTCATGCTTTGCTAGCTTTCTCATACAGCCCAGAACCCTCTGCCTGGAGAATGGTGCCACTCATCATGAGCCCTCTGTATCAGCGGAGATCAAGACAGTTCTTCACAGACCAACCTGAACAGACTAGAGCTCATTACTCTCTTTGGAGGTAGTTCTGGGACATGCAACAAGAACTGTATGGGCCGATCTTGCCTCCCAACAGGCCCCCACCATAGTAAAGGGAAACCACCTTGCTCAAGTTGCCAGTCTTATTTTTCTTTTTGAGATAGGGTCTCATGTAGCCCAGCTGACCTCAGCCTTACTAGGGAGCCAGGGATGACCTTGAGCTGCCCATCTTCTTGCTTATACCTCCTGAGTGCTGGGATGGCAGGCATTTTCCATCCAACCCACTTTAGGTCATGCTTGGAGTGGAAGCAGAGCTTCATGAATGCTGGGCCAGCACTCTACAAACTGAGCCCCAGGCCCCATCCCAGCCCCAACTGGCAGTCTTAAAAGCCATTTATTAGTGAGCTGATTCATAGACTGTCTGGCCAGGCTGAAAATAGCCGAAAGCCTATGTTTAGGGAATCCAAGCACCCCTTTTGTATTCATTATCGCCTTCATGTCTGCTATTGTTATCCTGAAGAGTGGGGGATGGACCCAGGACCTCTTGCATACGGAGGAGGCTCTGCCAGTAGTAAACTTAACGCCAGTCTAAGATCCTGACTGCCCCTCCCACTGTCACCTCACATCTTCCCTGTGTGCTGTTGCGTATGCCCAGCATTCTTAGATTCCTTTTTCTTCTCTTAAAAAAGGTTTATTACATTTTATTCATTTATTGGGAGTGTATGTGCACATGCCACAGAACACGTGTGGCAGTTCGAGAACAACACTGTGGAGTTGGTTCTTTCTTTCCACTATGTGGGACCTAGAGATTGAACTCAGGTCACCAGAGTTGATGGCAGGTGCTTTCCCCCACTGAGTTGTCTCCTCAGCCTGCTACTTTTAGTCTTTGAGGATAATGTATGTGTGCACCAAGTCTGGAGGTCACCTTCGGGTGCTTTACTCTACTACTTTCCACCTTAGTTTTGAGTGTTTCTCACTGAACCTGGAGCTCACTGATTGCTTAGATTGACTGGCAGAGATCTGCTTATCATCTTCCTGACTCTCCCTCCCAGCTTGCTGGTGAGGTTACTGATGTGATTTTTTTGTGGATGCAGAGGATTTGAACTCAGGCCCTCACGCTTGTGTGGCCAGCATTTACCACCTGAGTTGTTTCCCAGCCTTGAGATTTTTCAGGTTTTTTTTTTTTTTTGTATGATATATCAAAGGAACATTGATTGCTTATCAAGGGCTTTTAAAATTCTGCTTCTTTATATTTTGGGTGGCATGTTAAGGCATGGGTGTGGAGCTCAGAGAACAACTTGTGGGAGTTCGTGCTCTCCTTCCACCACGTGACCTCAGATTGTCAGGCTTGGTCAATAACACATTCACCAGCTGAGCCATCCTGCTGACCCATCCATCTCCAGAACTTTCTCCTGTTCACAAACTGAAGTTCTGTCATTAAACACCAACTCCCCTTCCTGCTTGGTGCTGAGAACCTGCTTTGCTGATTCTGCATTGATGACTCTAGAGACAAGCACTATGTTCCCATAGGATCATTTTCACATGCAAAGCATAATGTCTTCAAGTTTCATCCATGTTGTTGCAGGTATGAGGACCTTTCTCTCTCTCTCCTCTCCTTTCTAACCTTCTTCCTCACTTGACCTCTCCCCTTCTACCCCTCCTTCCCCATCTTCCTTTTATTCTCTTCTTTTGCATCATGCCTTAAGAATGCCATCTACCTTTTTTCTTTTAGATTTATTTGCATTTAAGATTCTGTTTGTATATGTGTGTGTGTGTGTATGTATATGTATGTATGTTTATGTGTATTCATGTGTGTGGACACCCCCAGAGACCAGAGAAGGTATTTAATTTAGGTGATTGTGAGCAACCTGACATGGGTACTGGTAATCAACCTGGGTCTCCAAAAGGCCTGCAAGTGCTCTTAACCATTGAGCCATCTCTCCAGCCTGCCATCCACCTTCGTAGAGATGAGGCCTCTCACCTGGTTTGGATGGAGCTCACCAAGTCCTGCAGGCCCTAGGGTTACAGGTGTTCACCTCCATGCCTGATGCATGTGGTACTAGGGATGGGACCCCAGGCTCCAAGTATACTGTGTTGTGGTTTGAATGAGGAACGCCCCCTACAGGCTTTTGTATCTGAACACTTAGTCTCCAGATGGTAGCACTGTTTGGAGACGTTTAGGTGTAGCCTTGCTGGAGGAAGTACGTCCTTGGGGCAGAACGCCCCCCCCCCCCCATGATGGAAATGTGACTAGCCAGCTTCCTGTTCCTGCCATCATGCCTTTCCTTCCTTTTGCCATGCCTTTCCCTCTATGTTGGCTTCTAGCTTTCTGGAACCATCAATCAGAATAAACCCTTTCTTCCCCGTGTTGCTTTTGTTAGAGTATTCTATCGCAGCGACAGGAAAACCACAACAACACAAGGCAGGTCCTCTACAGCGGAGTCATGGCCCCAGCTGTGGCTCTGTTACTTCTCTCCCCTCACTTTCATGGTCCTGCCTGTCCTTTTCAAGGGTGTTGCTCTCCAGATTCTTACTGGGGGTGATTCTGTATATGTCTGGGGACATGTTGTCACATCTCGGAGGTTCTACTGGCATAGGACTGGTAGGTGAGGACAGGGTAGGTAGGTCAGACATTGTGCAAAGGAAAGACTGGTTCCTACCACAGAGAACAAGCCAAAATGTCTGTCATGCCAAAGCTGGTAAACCTACCTCTTAGACAGCAGGCAGGTCTGCTGGGAGCATCTGGCTTGAGCTGGTGACATGGGACTTCCCGGCAGTAGTATTAGCAAGGCTAAATTGAAGAGTGAAGAGTGGGGGCGGCATTTTATTCCTATCCTCTCTCTAAAATTCTCTTAGAAAGGAGTGCCGGTTGTCTCTTGCCTGGAGCATACTATTTGTGGATCTTTTCAGAACAGTTTCGGACTTTCCATATGGCTGGCTCCAAGGCTTTCCATCCATGGGACAGAAAGCACCTGCTTGCCCCTCCCTGACCCTGTGCAAATGTAGTTGTCCATGTTTCCGTTCACAAGGGGTCAACAGATCAGGCTGTTGGCTTTTGTTGCCAGTCGATTTAATTTGTTACTCATAATAAAATCCGGAACTCACCTGGCTGAGAGCCCTGGGCCATTAAGAATGTTTGCTGGAATACATTGCGCAGACTGGTTCCTTGGGAACGCTGAGGCTAAAAGTGAACTCACAATGAGCAGGAGGGCTGGCAGGGAGAAGAGGATCAGTCCCCCAAACTAAATTTAGCTTATTGCTTAATAAACCAGCAGATTTATCAGAGGGCACACCCTCTGTGCACAGTTTTTCTTTCCTTGAGACAGGTCTCATGTAGCCTAGCCTGGACTCCGTTTCACTATGTAGCTGACTGAGGATGTCCTTGAACTCTTCTGATTCTTCGGTTTCCACCTCCTCAGTGCTGGGATGACATGGAGGCATGGACCAGCGGTCCTGCTTTAGGCAGTGCTGGGGATGGAACCCAAGGTTTGTGCAACCTAGGTGAGCTCTTTATCCACTGAGCCGCATCCCCAGCCCATGGCTCCAGATTGTAAGGAACAGAAGTTGATTAATGCATCATTTGTTTTATAGAATTTTGGAAAGGCCACGACCATAGTTATTGCTTAAATCTTCAATCTTCTGCATCTGGCATTTGTGGAAGAAACAGGCATTGTAAAATTTGGTTTTAGCTCCCTTAAACAAGGGTGTGCAGAGCTATGGTGATCAATGAGGTGTTCTGTGTTGTTCAGCTGATGAGGATCAAAAGTAACTGGGCTGTGACTTAGTGGGTAGAGTGCTTGCCTAGCATACACAAACACTGGGTTTCATTCTCAGCATAAACCCCGTGTGGTGGTGCACGCCTGTTATCCCCACACTCAGGAAGTGGAGGCAGGAGGTCAGTTTTTGATGTATGAGATCTTGTGTCTAGAAATGAAACAACAAAAAGCCAAATTGCATTGGTGAACACCTGGCATAGTACCTTGCTCAAAGGAAAGCGCTGTACAGAATAGAACAAGAGAATTGCGGCCTGTGAGTTCATGGCGTCTTAGAGATGGGGAGGGTTTCTTGCCTAGTTTAGAGAACCATTTCTTCCTTGTGTCAGCTCCACAAGGTAGGCCTAATGACACGCCATTTTCGGAAAGGCTTTGAGAAGTTAGGACGCTTGGACAAAATATCCCAGCATCCTTTAGGGAATAGCAGATTCTCCCCAGGTCTTTATGACTGCCTGGCTTTAACTTCTAACCATAGATGTAAATACTCTGCCTGATGAGGCTCTGCTCTGGTTCTCTAATTTTAGCTCACTGACTCACTGGCATCAGAGGGCTGGAGGAATCTTTCACTGGTGTTCAGGGATCCAACATGAGTGGGTGGAGACTTATTTGCCCCCCACCCTGTTTCCACGAAGCCAGCATCGGTGGGCGGGGCTTTTCTTGGCTCCTCCCATGTATTTCCATAGCGCCCCTGCTGTCCTTTCTTACACTCTTGAGAATTGCTCTCTGTAGCTGGTCAAGGTGATGACGCTGTGCGTCTGCACAAGTGTGTTTTGTGTGTATCAAGATCCTACTTTGCTAAAACAAAGTTTCTATTTGGGTATTCACTGCTTAATTTTCAAGGATTCCCTCTCTCTTTCCATTGCTAAGGTACATCCAATTTTAACATTGTATCCTGTGGGACTCAGTGAATAATGGAGAGCCAAGGGCAACAACTGCCTAGGAAACAGATTGGAAGGGGACTTGGGGACAGATTTTGAGTGTGAGAACCCAGGTGAACCTTTGATCTTGAGGCTTCAAAGGAAGAGTTGGAGCTCAAGTAGAATCAAGAGTCTTTAAGGGAAGGTGGAGCTGGCCATGAAAGGGGTTAGGTCCCATGGAGGGAGATATTGATTGTGTTTGCCTTAAACTGGTTTCAAGGGGCAAACATCTGAGAGCACCGAGGTGAAGGTGTTTTTCCTGTAGCTGCAAGAGTAGGAAGGGGTGGGGGTGCTTCCTTGTAAATCCTTTCCCACATCCAAGGCCAAGTTTCCTGTGATTCTCCGTTCTCTGGGCAGGGTGGGAAGATAGAACTGGGTGGACCTGTGTTTTCCTTAAGATTATAGCTTCGTTTCCCTTAGTGAGAATTTCTTGATTTCCAGCTTTCTTGCAGTCTCAGCAACCCCCTTCCCCCATTTCATATATGTAAGCTGAATTAGCGGGTATACCCTTCCCTTAAAAACCAAACAACTCATTTTAGTTGTGAGCCCAGATTTCACTCAAGGCTCACGTTCCCAATCCCCTGGTGTCCCACAATCACAGGCTTCGTGGAGGAGTGTGCTCAATAGCCCTCAAATTGTGGTTTTCTCAATCTTGCTTTTTGAGAGGAAAATTGGGCATTCCATGTTCAAAGGGCATTCCCTTTAATTCTGAGTGTTCTGCTACTGTGTGGGAGCCCTTGCAGACATTTCCAGGCAGTGGTAAAGGGCAGTGTAGGTAACGGTGTGAAACGAAGTCATTTTACAACCTTATATTAGGGTTTTAAAAAAAATACTTGTTTTATTTAGATTGCTTGATAACCCTTTTGGGCTGGAGCCTTTGGGGGAAAATATGGGGAGGATGAAAGGGAAGATGGAGAGATTAGACTGTGAGTTCAGAAGTTCAGGGACACTTGGAGGGATCTGACTGTGGCTTTTCTGAGAGGGTAGGGTAGGGACAGGTTTCACTGTCTTTCCTTTGTCTTTTTCTTTCTTCCTTTTTTCCCCTCTGTGTATATGTGTTTATGTATGTGCATTTGTGTGTTTACATGCATGTGCATGTAGAGGCCAGAGGGCAGATCTCAGGTGCCTTCTTTGATGGGTCTTTATTGTATCATTATTTTTTGAGACACGATCTCTCACTGAACTTGGAGCTTGAGATTCAGCTAGCTAGCTGACCAAGATACTCCCCCTGGAGCATCTTCTCCTGTTTCTACTCACTCAGAGCTGTGTTGCTGCCTTTGATTTTTAACATGGGCTGGGGAGTTCTAAACTCACTCCTCTTATTTGTACAGCGGCTACTTCAGTAGCTGTGCCCAACCCGCATTGACCTCTAGCCTGTACACCCATACATGTTCACTGCTATATATACATATAAAAATAAGTAAATGAAGAAATAATAAATGAACAAAATAAAGTAAAGGTTAGGGTTTTCTGAGGAATCTATTTTGTTGCCATGTCTATTTCATATACCGCACATGTGTACACACATATATGCACATACATAGATAACACACACAAGATACACGCACATGCACACACACCCAGCCTTTCTAGTGTTGGGAACCAATTCAATCAGGAACTAAACTGGAACTTATATCACCTTTGTTACTGTGAGATCTGGTGGCCAGTTTCACTGTGTTGGTGGCAGTTCAGGACGCTGTCTAGCAGTGTCCTGCTTCTTGTCCCTAACCCAAGTTGGCTTGTAGCTGCAGAGAGGCTCCTGCAAAAAGATATCTGTGGACTTGCAGGAACGCTAGCTGGCAATGGACTGACTTTAGAAAAGTCATTGATCACAGGAGCTGACCTCTTCATGGTTGAGATCGTCCCTCCCCAGCCCCCCTTGCTAAGTGAGACTTTCCCCATTCTCACTTGCTCTTTCCTCTGGAAGCTCTGATACTTGCTCTCTCATCTAGAAAGTTGTAACATTTAATCTCCCCCACCCTCCACTGACACAGAAAACCTATAAATATGGCTTAACAGGAGTAGAGAAAGATCAGCTGGGAATCCCAGGCACAAGGCATTAAGAGGGACTGAGAGGAAATTGTTGGCGATTTAAAGGGAGAAAATGAGGGCTGGAAGATAGCCTGATCACTAAAGCACGTGTGAGTGGGGTCAAAAGCCCAAAGAACCCATATGGAAGGTAAAAAGCTAGTTGGAGTGTTCCAAGCTTGTATTCCCCAGGGATGCTGAGATTTGAGGGAGAGAGGTACATCTATGGAAGCTTACTAGTCAGCCAGCCTGGCCTGCTTGTTGAAATTTAAGGCCAATTTGAAATGCAAGACCAAAAAAGCAGAATTTAAGGTTTCCTCTGATGTCCTTCTAAAAAGTACATCATGTACCTACGCCCACACATGTATACCTCTTACACAAATATACACACAGGCATGTGTTTGTGTAGGTACACAGGAGAAAATCAGAAAACTCAGGCAGACTCCAGTAACACCTGGATACCTGGATCATGTAGATAAAACTCAGCTAAGGTGCAGGGAGATGTCTCAGTGCATAGGAGTGCTTACTGCACAAGCATAAGGACCTGAGTTCAAATCCCCAGTGCCTATGTAAAAAGTTAGGTATGGCCGCATGTGCATGCCTCCCTGTAGGCAGAGACAGACGAACCCTGAGAGCCCCCAGCCATCCATCTAGCCTAGCCAGAACATATGAACTTCCCTTTCAGTGAGACCCTGTCCTCAAGGCTACAAGACATAGAACAACAGACAAAGATTCCTGACATCCTGCTCTGGCTTGTACATATGTATACAGTGGCAGGTACACTCAAATATTCACATGCAACACACACACACACACGTTAGGTAACAAGGAGTTCAGATAATGCTGTTATTAAGAGCATGGTGATGGATGGGGCTGAAACTAAACAGTTTGCACTTTACAGTACAGTGAGAGTATTTAGAAAAGGTTGTCATCTGTCAGAGAGCAAAGCACACCAAAGCACAGACATTGCTCTGCACTGTACCTCTCGTTGCCAGTGTTCTTACCTGGAAAGTAAGCTTTAAGAAGCTTAACCAAACAAACACAAAAGACAGTTTACTGCCACTTGGTCTTTTAAAATTATAATTCAGGCTGTCAAGAAGACTCAGCAGGCAAAGATGCTTGCCACTATGCCTGATGACCTGAGTTTATTTCCCGGAACCCACATGGTGGAAGGAGGGGACTGACTCCAAAGTTAGTTGTCCTCTGACCTCCACACTTGTGTGGTGGCTCAAATGTGCATCCTCTCTCTCTCTCTCTCTCTCTCTCTCTCTCTCTCTCTCTCTCTCTCTCTCTCACACACACACACACACACCTTACTTCTACCCCTTACTTCTACTGTTAGCTGCCTAGAATGTGTGCATTCTATGCATATATTAGGAAACATTTTTTTTAAATGTTAAAAAAGAAACATAGGTCCATAACTCTTTGCTGGAGAGATTTTTCAGAACAGGCTGGGGTAACTTAAGAAGTAACTTTTCAGGTTCAGTGTTTTTTTCTTCCCCAATCAGGGTCTCAGTCTTTGGCCTCAAACTGCTTGAATAGCAGAGGATGACCTTGAACTCCTGAACCCCCCTCCCAGTACTGGAATTAAAATGCTCAGTTTATGTGGTGTTAGGGATGGAAGCCAGGGTCTCCTGTCTGCTAGGCAAACACCAGCTGAGCCACATCACCACCCTCCCAAGGTGGAAACTGGCATTGTCTGGGCACAAAGTCCTGGTAACTCCACCTCTCGAAGGTATCATGCATCAGACCCCTCCTTCCTGTTCACTCAGCTCCTTGACTTCCTCAGAGCCCTCACTCCTCCTTAGATTTGTTCTCATGTAGTTAAGTTTGCCTTTCATCAGCTCTGACCTATTCATAGGACTCTGGTGATTCATGCATTGGCATATCTTGTATCATTCTTCCCTGCTGGGGAACACTTGAGCATGATCTATTGCAAATATAACCACTGTATGATAACCACAAGTCAGTCCCTTCAGGGGGCCAGTTTCAGTTCTGGGTGTGCTGGCATTAATGAAGTAGCTATTGTTTTATTTCCTCACATCTAAAGGGGAAGATTATTTTAAAAATAATAATATCATATCAACTAATTATGCACAGTATATGGAATATATATATATATATGTATTCATATTTGGGATATACACATGCATATATGCGTGTAGTATATCATGTCTGTAGGTATGTGTGTCCCCACGTGTATAGGCCAGAGTTCAATGTCCATTGCCTTCCTTGCCACTCTCCACCTTACTTTTTGAGAAAAGTCTCAATGAACCTGAAGCTTACTCATTTGGCTAGGTTAGGCAGCCAGGAAGCTCTAGGGATCCACAGATCTCCATCTCCTCAGCCCTAGGATTACAAACTAGTACTGCAGGGTTTTGTTGGTGCAGTCTAGAGATCTAAAGCCATGTCTTCTTCATACTTGCATGGCAAGAAAGCACTTTACCAACTGAGTCATTTCCCCAGTGCCCCTCCCCCCAAATTATCTCTCTCTCTCTCTCTCTCTCTCTCTCTCTCTCTCTCTCTCTCTCTCTCTCTCATATATCTAGATATATGAATGAACGACTGAGGGGCCTGTTAATTGCATAACTTTCCCTAACTCTTCTTTAGAGTACTGAAATTGAAAACAAGCCTGGAGTGTATAAAAAATTTACAGTCTTCAATTCAAAGAACCTTGATGTGAGGACACCCCCTAGTCAGCGCTGGAGTTAGAACCCAGCGCTTTCTAAGTGACCATTGAGCTCTACCCCTAGCTCCAGCATGATGAGGGTGCTTATTGGTTTTCTGGGTGTACAGTGGGAGACGTTGTAGGTCCTTGCACCCTTCCCATCCAATTCCACAAAGGTGATCCAGCTGTGTGATCCCATTGAGCCGCTACCCTTCATTGGGCCTTTCTCCAGTTGAGGCCTTGGGCCGGGGTGTCCCGGGCTGTGCCACGCGGTGACCGGATCTCCTTGGGGCACACGCCCAACATCTCGCACCACCCGATGGATGCATCTTGCACTCTGCAATCCTAGTGTCGCCTTTTAGGTTGTTTTTTTTTTTGGGGGGGGGAGCTTTCGAGACAGGGTTTTCCTGCCCTTTTAGGTTTTTGCAAACCCTCTCGCTTTCCAGGCCAATTCCGTACAGCCTGCACCTCGGAGAGGCCCTCTCCCGGCGTCCCAGACACGGGTAGCTGCCCCAGCTGGAGGCTAGGGAGGCTAGAGCCCCCGCGCACTTAGTGTGGTGGAGCCAGCAGCCCGCAGCACGCCCGCCCATTGGCTGAGCCGGAGGGCGGCGCTGCAGTCGCCATTTGCCGACCTGGAATTCAGCGGAGCCGGAGTGCTGCACGCTTTTGTGTCGCTCGGCCGCCGCCGTTCACGGGGGGTGGGGCTCCGAGCAGCCAGGCCGCACCCTTCGTTTGCATACTCTCGGTTTCAGACTGAGGTTGTTGTTGTTTCTGGACCTCTAGGTGCGCACACAGACACCCCCTCAGCCCCCGCTGCGTCTACAAGCACCGTGCATCTCTGGAGAGCTGCGCAGAGAACCAAAGCTGTCTCCAGCGCGCGTGCGCCTATCCTGTCCCTATTGTCCTGGAATGGCAAAGGGGCGCCTTTCAGTTTCAAAGTCGCCTGCTCAATGTGGGTTTAGTGTTGACCACAAAACTGTCAAAGTTCAGGATCCTGCCCCACCTTATACCACCATTAAATCATTTATTAGATTCCAAGTAGTAGGAATTTGACTTGAGGGACTCAAACTTCAGAGAACAGGGGCCCAGGAGAGAAAGGTCTGGGATGGAAACCAAAGACATGACTGTAAGGAGTTTCTAAAATTCACAATGAGGGCAGGAGAGCTGAGAGGTCCTGACTGCGACTGTGCCCTCAGACCCATGATGCAATTGTTCGTATTTGGAAATTTCTGGAAAGCAATGGTGTTTAGGAGTGTATGTGTGTTTGTGTATTTAAGCGACAGGCTTTGGAAAGAAATGTCATAAAGTGTTATTAATGTGAGCAGTATTGTGAAGACACTAAAATAGTGGTTTCCGTGTTTCGTTTCACGTGTGCAGTTTGTCAAGAAAAGGGCAAACTGTTTAAAGCTTGAGAAGCAAAGGGAGAGGGGTCGCAATGCTGCGTATTTATTTACAGTGCAAAGTTAGTCTTCGGCCACAGTAGCATTTAACCTTCCACTGGGCAAATGGATTGTTCTTTTTGATGCAGTTAAAAATATTTATTCCTTGTGTGTATATGTGTGTAGAGGTCAGAGTTCGGAGGACAGCTATGCCGAAGCTGGTTTTTGCTGTTCTGCCATGTGAGTTCCAGGGCTTAACTTGGGTCCTCAGGTGTGGCAGGAGAGCCTCTGCCTGTTGAGCCATCTTGCAGTCCGCTGATGCAGCTTTGGGCTTAAAGAAAAGTTGTAGGAGTTGGATTACTGTTCGTCAGTTACTGATATTTTTACCCTGTCTGTTTTTTATTTCTGTAATCTATTCCTATGCAGCTATTATAGACATTTTTTTCTTCATCATTGGAGTCTGTAACAATAATCATGTTCCTTACTTCTTCAGTGGGTTTCCTAACAAAAAATTCCTTATACAGTAGTACAGTGACCAGAACCAGGAACTCAACACTAGTAGAATATGTTAATACTCTTGGAAAAGTCTCACCATTTGGAGCTGTTGTGGTGGCTCAACCAGTAAAGGTGCTGGCCATAAAAGTCTGCGAACCTAGCCCATATGATGGGGGACAGAACCGACTCCACAGCTCTGACTGCGCCTTCCCACACTGTATAAAGTTTGAAATCTCACCCACTGTCCCAATAGTGCTCTGTTGGAGTGTTTTTTTGTTTTTTTCTTCCTCATCCAACAACACTTCACATTTAGTAGCAGTTTCACTTTAGTTTCTTTTTGTCAGTACAACTCTTTAGTTTATTTACTTATTATTTTATCACATTTATTTGTTTGTGTTGGAAGGGCATGAATATGCCAGGGGGAACTCGTGGAGGTCAGAGGATGACTTTTGAGAGCCAGGCTCAGTTCAGCCCTCCACCATGCGGGTCTCAGGGATTGAACTCACGTTGTCAGGCTTGGCAGCAAGCACCCGTACTGGCTGAGGCATCTTAGTGGCGTCTGCTTGCTTGTTTGTTTGTTTGTTTTTCTTTGTACAACAGTGACATTTTTGAAGAACATTGGACTGGGCAGTTGTTTTATAGACTGTCTCTAAGATGAAGTGTTATTTGGAGAGAAAAATATGCAAATACTATGCTTTTCCCAATACATCCTATCCAGAGGTCAGTGCTGGGTTATCTCAGTGTTACTGGCAAAGCTATTTGAAACATTTTTGAATGGAGTCATTAAGAAGAGGATCTTGCAGTCACGAGACACATGCAGGATAAAGAATTCATGCAGCAAAATTTACTCTTTTTATTACTTTGGTTTCTGTTGTTGTGATGGACACTGTCTTAGTGGTTCTATTGCTGTGAAGAGACACCATGACCATATAAAGGAAAACTAATTGGGTGGCTTACAGTTTCATAGTCTGATATCAACATGGTGCGACATGGTGGCATCCAGGCAGCTGTGGTCCTGGAGAAGAAGCTGAGAGTCCTACAAGTCTACAAAGTAGGAAGTGGTCTGAGACACTGGGGGTCGCTTGAGTATTGGAGACCTCAAAGCCCTCCCCCACAGAAACACACTTCCTCCAACAAGATCACACCTACTCCAACAAAGCTACACCTCCTAATAGTGCCACACCGTATGAGCTTATGGGGCCAGTTACATTCAAGCTACCAGAGTCACCATGACTGAAAGCAACTTGGGGAGGAAAGGATTTTTTTCTGGTTATGCTTCCAAGTGAAGGCAGGGACCTGAAGCAGGAACTGAAATAAGAGATCAAGTTCTGATTACCAGCTTGTTTAACCTGCTTTCTTATACCCAAGATTGTGTGCCCAGGGAGGACACTGACCACAGTGGCTGGGTGGTGTGGGGGACACCCTGCAGGTGTCAGACAGGGAAGCAAACCTCAAGAAAAGATGAGAATGAAAACCTAGGGCAGATTGACTTAACCTGGATCAGACTTCAGACAGTCTGAAGTCAGATGGTTCATTGTCAGTATATTTGAAACATACTTAAGAATTTAAAACCTTTGGGAAAAGGTTTCCATGGAACAATCAGTCCAATTCTATGTGCACAATAAACCTTAGGTGTAACTACATAGAAACTCCTTTACAAAGTGCACATGACCATGAGGGCAGGTTCTATAACTAAAAGGCCTAGAATCTAGGTGATCTCAGATTAGAGACCAGCAGACCATCAAGTACAGATGACATCTCCCCTAAGAGTGGGTAACAGACTAGGGAGAGAAGAGTTGGGATAATCATTTTGGGGAGTTAGGTAGAGGTCTGTCGCTACAGCGAGCAAAAAGGCCCTCGTGTCCCCTTCTGTCAATCCTTATTTAGGAAAATGCCCACAGGCCAATCTGATGATGGAAGATTTTCTTAGTTGAGGTCCCCCTGCACAGATAACCCTAACTTGTGTCAAGTTGACAGTAAGCAAAGGAAAATGACCTGCACACCCTAGCTACTGGTTTGCACTCCAAGACTTTCTTTCTCTCCTCCTCTTTCTTCCCTCTCTTCTCCTCTTCACTCACCTCCTTTTCTTCTCCTTTTCATCCTCCCCCAGCCCTGTTTCTCTTCCTCCCTCCTCTCTCCTCCTCTGGTTCCTTTTCTCCGTTTTCATGTAGTCCAGGCTAGCTTTCAACTTCCTTTGTAGCCAAGGTTGACCTTGATCTTCCTGATTTAGCCCCTAGAGTGCTGAGATTGCAGGCAAGCAACCACTATGGAGCCCAGGGCTCTGCATAGTGAATTTTTACCAGCTGAGCCATAGGTTCCCTGTCTCCACCCACAAGATTTTCACCCCCCACCCGCCCCAGCCCAAGCCTGTGTCCTGTAGTAGCAGGTGTGAGTAATGGGAGAACATAGCTGGGCCTTGTTTCTTCTGAAGGTCAGGGATGGCATTGCTGTACCACCTGTGGTCTGCTCTTGCTCAATAGGAGGAAAACCGCTTGTTTTCCTCAGATGTGTATGACAACACTCAGCATGCTGTGGGTTTGATGTGTGTTTGTTGAATGACATCAGAACAGTTTACTAAGTGGTGCATGGAAGAACAGCTATTTTTCGGGTACAGCCTCTGGCTCTTGTACTGAGTTTGTAGTAAAAAGAGTGCTCACAAAAGAACCTTTATAAAACTCTTTTTTTGAGGCAGGTTTTCATATTGGCTGAGGCAGGCCTTCCACCCCTTAGCCTACCAGCCCTGGGATACCAGGCAAGCCCTCCTGTGTCCCTTTGAATCTGGAGCCTGCACACACTGTTTACTGTGACTTGGAGTACTACACTTAGCTCCTTGGGCTAAAACACCCTGCTGTTCATCCTCAGCACTGCAAGGGAAATAAAACCAAACCCAGCAGACCAAGCCAAACTATCTCTCCTCAAACCTTTCTCCTTCATAAATTGTTTTTACTTATTCTTTGAGAATTTCATTCGTTTTAAAACGTAGTTTAGTTGTATTCACCCCCGACTCCTCCCCATGTGTCCCTTCAAATTCCATATCCTCTGTTTTAAATCCACAGAGTTCATTAAGTGCCACCAGTATGTGCATGACTGTGGGGCCTCTCCATCGGAACCTGGGCATTTTCAGGCTACAACCTGAAAACAAAAACAAACACAATCAAAACCAAACTTGAATCCTTCCCCTACCCCCAGCAGTCATCAGCTGCCGGTTAGTACTGCCTGGGGTGGGGGTGGGCTGAGTATTCCCCCCATCTATTTCTCCCCTTTGTCATTCCTTTCTTGTTGCTTTTCCAAATGGACAACCGCTGTTGTTATCTGTAGTCACCCTGTTGTGTCTCGCGACCATGTAACTGTTACTTAGTACTGACCTGCCAACTTCTCAGAGTATGTCTCCCTCTGGAATCCTGTCCCAGGCACCCGGTTACCACCAGCTCTGGCACAACCTGTGATTCATCAGTGACCAACACCAGAAGAAAGAGATAAGATAGAGAGATTGAGGACTGGAGAGATGACTCAGTGGGTAAAAAAAGCACTTGCTGCCCAAGCGTGAGATCTGCATTTGTAATTCCTAGCGCTTAGAGAAAAAGCAGGCAGTGGCCATATGCCAGCCTGGAACCCCAGTGCTGTGGAGTGACCCTGGGACTTGCTGGTTTCTAGCCTAGCTCTAATGTCTCAAAGGAATAGGCCTTTAATGGGTTAATAAATAAATAATAAGCTTAAACTGAGGCCATAAAATTGGGAAGGAGATGTTTATGATGAGGGAGGGATTCTGAGGGGCGTTGGTGGGGAGTGTTGGAGGAAAAGTATGATCAAGATACACTGTATGCAAGTATGAATTTTTCAATAAGTTAATATTAAAAGAAAAGAAGATGGCACCTAGATCCCTTCCTCTGGTCCCTGCAGGTGCACCCCCGCCCCCTAAATACATGAATAAATAAAATTTAAAAGCGAAAGAGTGGTTTGATCATGCCCCTCCTTTACCCCCAGTTCCCTGGTGCCTCTACAGCCTAATCCTCCCCAGCTCCATTCTCTGGTAGCCAGTGAGCTGTGTCTGCCTTGTCACGTTGTTTTCTTTCCCTCTTCCCGGATGTCCTATAAATGGAATCCTACAGTGCAAAGTGCAAGATTGAAGTGCCTGGCTGTCTGCCCCTGGCTTTGTTTGCAACCATTGGCTGCTTTTAGTATTGTGTGGGCTGCAGAGCTTATGTGTTTGGGAAGTGTTTATTAGGGCTTTGATGAAACTTCTTGTGGATGAAAAAGGCTGACCCTCAGCTGCAGCCCTGGCCCAGGAAATGGGCTTCTTCCTGCTCTTCTGTGTGTTGTATGGGAGAGTCTGTGTCTTTGTGAGCCTGAGATAGTCGCCTGCTTTAATTATTGCTTCCTCCAATTGAATTTCAGCCCTCAGATCTCCCTAGACAGAGCCGGACTAATGATGATAACGTTGTTGGCACAGTTGGCCCTGGTTGGCTTTGTCTTCTGTATTCCTGGACTCATAATAGCAGAGAAGGGACTGGGGGAGGTGTTGCAGGGTGCTGTCCTCTGAGCTTAACAGGTCAACTTCATTGGAGTAGCTGTGACTACCTACAATAAACTGTTTCGTCCACCTCCCCCCCTCCCCCCTTACTCCAGCTCCCAGTCAGACCTGCAAACTGTTGATATAATATTCTCTCATAGGATGAGGGGCAGTGTGGATGACTGGATTACCCCCACCCCAACATTCTAGCTGCTCTCTCCTGTACCTCCCAGTCAGATGTATATGCCCATGGACTCATGGTCTTAGTGCTAGGGTGTATAGAGGATGAGGGGAGAACTCTATCTGTGCAGCCCTGGAGACATCATCGTCCATGCTGGGATGAGGCTTTCCTGTGGTGTGGCTGCTTTGGGGCCACCCAAGCTCCCATGCTCTGTACATGAACTCCTTGGTTGTCTAAGTTGGACCACGGCAGAATTACACTTAGGTTTGTTGTTGGTGCCCATAAGGAAAGGAGGGTAGACTGCAACAGGATGTGGCTTCATAGTAGGCTTACCTAGTGTGCATGGAGCCTTGGACTCTGCTGGTGTTGGGAAGGAGGGTCTGTGGGGCTTGTTGGACAGTTAGCCTAGTCTCATTGGTGAGCTCTAGGTCATTTCCTCAAGGTGGATGGCCATTTCCTTAGCCTCCCCTGACAAGATGTTTAGTCTCCAAATCTGTTCTGCCCCAAAGAAGAGTTGAGAGTTGGCTGTAGTAATTACAGTTGAAGTTGTAGTGCATTGAACTGAAACATAAAAACTTGGCTCCTCTGGCGAAATCATAGTATTTGTGAAGGTTGTTGGGATTGTAAAATGGTTCAGTGACTGAAGAAAAACAGTATGGTGGCTCATTAGAAAAATTAGTAGAATTAACGTAGTTGGGCCTAGGGAGGAGGCTGAGTAAGAGTTTTTAATATGTAAGCATGAAGAATTGAGCTCACATCCCCAACATCTATGTAAAGAGCAGGGAGCAGTCATGTACGTGTCTGAGTTTCCTGATTGCCAGCCCAGCCCTAGGTTGTTCAGCGAGAGACCCTGTCTCAAGGGAATAAGAGAGTGATGAAGTGGAATACCCAGCATCCTCTTCTCTTGCACAGGGTGTGTAATCAACATACATTTAATTATACTACTTCTGGGTATATACATGGGAGAATTGAAAATGGGACCAGAAGAGATATTTGTACACCATATCCAAAGAAGCATGATTTATAATATCCCAATGGTAAAGGCTGTCTATGTGGCCACTGTTAAATGATTGGGTCAGTGAAGATAATATAATTCAGCCCTAAAAAGGAAGAAGGAACTGCTGACATATGCTACCATGTGGATACGTTTGGAAAATAAAAGATTACACTGTCCTTGCCGAGACAGAAAGCAGGCAGGTGGGTTTGGTGCCATGGAGGGGCTGTAAGAAGCATGAGCAGGGACAGAGTGTTGGTTTATGTGTGAATGGCTGATGGGGATGATGCACAGCTAGATACATGCTTTTATTATGTACTAATTAATCCGTTTAAAAATGGCATATGTATGTATATGTGGTATGTATGTATGTATGTATGTATGTATGTATGTATGTATCTCTCTGTGTGTTTGTATGTGCCTATGGAGGCCCAAGGGTGACATCAGGTGTTTCTTTGATGACTCCACCTTAAATATCGAACTCTAGATTTTCCTGTCTCCACCTCTTGAGTTCTGGGATGACAGAGGTGCACCATCATGCCCAGGTTTTTGTGATGCTAGCATCAAAGCCAGTATTCTATTCACTAAGCAGGCACTCTACCACCGAGCCACACCCCCAGCCACTGATGGAAGGTTTTAGGTTATTTACCATAGTTAAAATTTGTTTTTGCTTTGTTTGCTCATTAGCTATAGCACAGGCCGCAGGAGATTACCCTTTGGATAGCTCATATTTCTGTCATGCTAGAGAATTAAATTGGATAGTGTTGCTGTATGTGGAGTTGGCTTGGAGGCCACTTCTCTCCCCGGGTTTGGCTAGTGGAGAGGGACCCACTAAGTGTTAGGGGAGTTAAATTTGAAAATCTGGGAGAAATCTGGTTCCTGGCTGTCTGATTCTGCTCCAGAGTGTACAGGAAGGAGAGAGGGACGCACCTTAGAGGGCAGATCAGACACATAACAGAGGATTAGCTAGAGTCAACCGAGTCACAGATATTCATGTGTAGCCTGGGAAGTGAGGGGATGCAATGAAGGGACAATTAGGAAATGGCTGGAGAGATGACTCCTGAGTTTCAGATCTCTAGAATCCAGGCAGAGCTGGATTGGAAGGTGAGGACTGACACCCAGGTTGTTGTCTGGCCTCCACACTTGTTTCTGTGTCCCCTGACATGTACACACACACACACACACACACACACACACACACACACAAAGAGGCAGCCAGGTGTTGATGGTACATGCCTTTAATCCCAGCACTTGGGAGACAGAGGCAGATGGATCTCTGTGAGTTTGAGGCCATCCTGGTCTACAAAAACTAGCTATAGAGAAACCCTGTCTCAAAAAATCAAAAAAAAAAAAAAAACAATTAGGAAGTGTTGAACAATGAGATAATGGGAGAAAAGGCTGATGGGAGGTTCTGGAGTAGAGGTCAGCTCCTTCCTCCTTATCAGGATCCTCCTTTTAAGTTGCAACAGAGCCTGAAGTGGTTACAGGTCCTGTAACCCTGTGATAGGCCGAGGCAGGAGGATGGCAAGCACAAGGCTAACCTAGGCTACAGAGTTCCAGGAGAGCCTGGGTAACTTAAAGAGAACTTGTCTCCAAATGAAATACATACACGGGCAGAGGATGTGTCTTGTTGGTAGAACCCCTGCCTAGAATCCCCTAGTGAAGGATTGGGGTCATGGGTCAGTTGTAGAGGGCCTACCTAGAATCCACCAATGAAGGACTGGGGTGTATCTCAGTGCTAGAAACCAGGCCTGATATTTGTAAGTTGTGGGCTCTATCCCCAACAATGCAATATATAAATAAATAGGTAAGTGATTAAGTCAGTAAATGAAATTACGCAAACCTACAGTTAAAACAAATCATATGTAAAACAAATGATGGAAACCACCACTTTTTAGCTATTGTATGGAATTTTCAGAAAGTATTTTCTTTTTACTTAAGTGTGTGCATATGCAACATGAGCAGTTGCCTCTTGAGCCAAGAAGAGGGTGTCAGATCCCCTGGAGCTGGAGTTACAGTGAACCACCCGCTTGTTGTAGGTGCTGGGAACTGAACTCAAGTCCTTTGCAAGATTAATAAGTGTTGGCAACTGTTGAGCCATCTCTCTTGTCCTTGGCATAACATTAAAAAAAAGTATGTGTACCCTTGAAGTTATTGTCTACTACTGTTTCTATCATAGACATAGACTGTATGGTTATAGGAAACTTTATTTAATGGTGTGTTACTTTGTGTCTCTTGTCAAGGCCTCGGTTCCTTAACTTCCTCTCAGTAGCCTGAAGTTGGTGGTAGTAACTGGCAAATGCTGTGTATTAGGCCTCTCGCCCTCCCCTCGCTCAGGTGATTGTTTAACTTTTGCCAAGTGTGGAGTTGCTTTGGGGGCTACTGTCATTTTTCACAGACCAGTCAGGCACGTGCCAAGTGCTGTTTAAATGTGGCTGTTACTGTTATTATTTTGTTTGGCGGTTTTTGCAGACAGAACTTGGACAGAATCCTTGACCAGCTGTTTTATTTTTCTTCATGTCTCTAGTTTGTCCGACCATCTGTAAGTCACATGGCTGCACAGCTGAAGGCTTGTGCTGCCACAAGGAGTGCCTAGGCAACTGTTCGGAGCCCGATGACCCCACCAAGTGTGTGGCCTGCCGCAACTTCTACCTGGATGGTCGCTGTGTGGAGACCTGCCCACCCCCTTACTACCACTTCCAGGATTGGCGCTGTGTGAACTTCAGCTTCTGCCAAGACCTTCACTACAAATGCAGAAACTCTAGGAAGCCTGGCTGTCACCAATACGTCATTCACAACAACAAGTGCATCCCTGAGTGTCCTTCTGGCTATACAATGAATTCCAGCAAGTGAGTCCGTGCGTGGGTCCAGGGAAGTAGCTGGGTGGAAGCTGGTGATGTAGCTAAAGCTGTTCAGCAGGGCTCTTTGGCTAGGATGCATCCTCAGCACTGAATTTATCAGGCCTGGAGGTACACATCAGTGGTCCTAGCATTTGGGAGGTAGAGGTAGGAGCATCAGACGTTCAGGGTCATCTTTGGCTATGTAGTGAGTTCAAGGCCAGCATGAGCTATACAGAACCCCATCTCAAAAAAAGAAAATATACCACCTTCAAGAAAACCACAAAATGCTGTTAGCTGCTATTTAGAACTGATGATGAAGCCTTATCAGTTCCAACTGTGCTAAACCAGAGTGCGTTGGCAAAGAATGAGGTTACCACCACTTACATCTTTTAAATTCTGTATGTGCACATGTGTATGTGCACATGTGTATGTGCAGATGGATGCACACAAGCATGCATACATATGTACAAGAGTGTGCAAGTGTGCACACATGTAGGAACCTGGGTATGCAGGAGGGCATGTGCACATGTATGTGTTTGTGTTCATGTATGTCGGTATTGTGTGCAGGTGGGCATGTGTATGTATATGTGTGTATGTGTTTATGTGTGTGGACAGGTATATGTGCAGATGGGTACATGTGTGTATGCTTGTGTGTGTGTGTGTGTGTAGATCAGTGGTTGACATTGGATGTTTTCTTCAATTACTGTGCTCCTTCTTTGTTTAAATATTTTATTCATGTATATGTGTGTTTGTGCAGTATCTGTATGTGTATGGAGGTGTCTGGGGAGGACATAGAGGGCATGAGTTATCTTTGAGCTGAACTTGCAGGTGACTGTAACCTCTGTGTGGGTGTTGGAAATTGAACTCAGGACCTCTGGAAGAGCAGCAAGTTCTCTGGACCACTGAACCATGTCGCCAGCTCCTACTTTAATTTTAATTTAAGCCAACTCTAGCTCCCCTTTTAAGAAAAGGTCTCTCACTGGCTCTAGAGCTTGGGATACTCCTGTCTCTGCTTCTTCAGTGCTTGCATTATAGGCGTAACTTCTGTCCTAGCTCTTTTGGTTGCTGGGAAAGCAAACCTACATCCTCATGCTTGCACAGCAAGTATTTTGCCAACTGGGTGATTTAACAGCTCTCAGTAGTGTTTTTTTTAAAATTTTTTAATTTTATTTATTTATTTTTTTTAATATGGTGTCCTGGGGTTTGGTGATGGGCTTGATCAGAAGGAAATGTTCCTCCTCATGAACACCCTATTTCCAAGTGCCATGATTACAGTTGAAGATGGAATTCTCTCATTTCACCTGCACCCTCCTTCCTGGCTCAGTGAATAACTGTTATATCAGGAAGGTAGCTATGTTGCCCATATCCTACCCCACTTTACCCCAACACAACCTGGGAACACTCTGTCTTGGGGGGGGGGGGAGCCTGACGCCTACACTGTTCCCAGAGCTTGACTGTCCTTCCAAGATCAGCACCATCAAGCCGTTTCCTACCACTTGGGTAAGAAACAGGACTTCTCTCCTAGGTGATGAGTCAGGCTTCCTATGTACACCCCAGATGCTTTGTTCACGGCCTCATGTTGTGGATGAGATATTTTAGTGTCTGGGACTTTCACCAAGTTGTTGTTTTAAATCTCTTTTGTGTTTTTGGTGTTAGGGTTTAAAAGAAGGGAGGTGGGGTAGGGGATGTCCAGCAAAGAACAGAAAACCAAATCAGAAACAGACGCACATTGCAAGGCCTTGAGCTGACCTGCTGACGTCAAAATTCTTCCTCTCAGACTTGGGCGCTAGCCAAGAGAGCGAGCAAAAGAGTGTTTTGATTTTGGTGGGAAATTTTATTTCCCTGAGTGGAAAGGGTAAGAAAGAAAACAATTTTTATTTTAGCTCCTGTGAATTTTTTTTAGTGTTTATGAAACCTAAAAGTACAATATGTTTTGTTTTGCTCATTTTTTTATTAAATAAATTGAAAAAAACCAAAGAAATGAAACAACAAGTATTGTTGGCCCAAATAGACCTCTATAAATCAGTCTCTGTGTTGAATGGTACTTTATTTTTTATTTTATTTTATTTTCATTCTGAGGGCGGGAGGAGGTTCAACAGGAAGATTGGAGAAAGAAACATTGTTCTGTTTATCCATTTCAGTTTTTAAAAAATGACTTTAGGGACTGATGGTTTCTGTCAAGACTTTTGTTTGAAAGACATTGACCTTAGGACTGGAGAGATGACCCACCAGGTAAAGCAATATTTGGATTCCGAGGACCCATGTAACTGCCAGGCTGTGTGGTGACCCACCTGTAATCCCAACCTTAGAAAGTGGAGACAGGGATCCTCAGAGCAAGTGGCCTTCTACTGAATTAAGTGAGGGATCGTAACTCAATATGTAAGATGGAGGACTGGTGAGGTGGTTCAACAGGTAAGGGTGCTTACAACCAAGCTTGACATTCTAAGTCTGAACCCTTAGTACCCACAGAAGAAGAAAACTGACTCTCAAAGGTTGTCCTCTGACCTTCATGCTACACACTATCTCTCTCTGTATATATATGTATATATGTATATATATGTGTATATACATACATACACATACATATACACACACATATATGATAGCTAGCAATTGAGGAAGACATCTAGCATCAGCTGTGGGCTTTCACACATAGGTACATACATGAATACATAGGACACATACATATATATTCAAAAGAAGAAAAAGACATTGGATTTAAATGAAAAGGATTTTTTTTAATGCTCACCATAACCAAGATGGTGACCCTCTGCACATTATTCTGTTGTAGGTTTCTGTATTTATTCCCAATTCCTGCAGGAGAAAACTTCTTGATGTTGATTTAGACACTGATCTAAGAGTATGGCAGAATGTCCTCAGGAGTCATTTTATTGCTAATTTTTTTCCTTCCTTCCTTCCTTCCTTCCTTCCTTCCTTCCTTCCTTCCTTCCTTCCTTCCTTCCTTTTTTGAGACAAGGTTTCTTTGTTCATCTCTGGCTATCCTGAAACTCGCTTTGTAGATCAGGCTGCCTCTACCTCCCAAGTGCTGGGATTAAAGGTATGCACCACCACTGTCTGGCTCAATAGTGTTTGGTTTTCCCCTCGGTCCATGGCCTAGCTATTCTCAGGTTTTTGGACACCTGAACAGTATCAGGCATGGGTTTCATCTCATGGAATGGGCCTTAAATCTAAGCAGATAGTGGTTGGTTATACTTTTATGCCGCTATTTCACCTGGTATCATGCAGGCAGGTCATCATAGATGGAAGGGTTTGTTTGGGTTGTGACATGCAGAGGACCCCCCAATACTGTGGACATTAGTCAGCAAGAGTAAAGAAAGGCTCCACATAAGCATAAGCTCGACTTCTCATGATCAATGAGACATGTTGCTGTTGTCATCAGTTTGTGGAGAGCCACCAGTAGCCTTATTGGCAATAGCCTGAGTTGTGTGGGGATTTCCTGGGGGTCTCCTTTCTGTGTCTAACTACTTGATTGGGTGTAGTGGATTCTTGGTCCTGAGGTTTTACTTGGTAGCTAGAAATGTCTGGTTGAGACGTTGACTCCCCATTAGATTTCTTTTAAGTATGTATATATTTTAAGAAGCTACTACTGTAGTTGGTTTCCATATGGCTCCTTCAGTGTTTCTTAGTGTTAACTGTTCCTCTCTGTATTCCCTCCCTTACTTCCCTCTTCTTCTCCTCTTCCTGAATCCTCCTGTTCCAGTCTCTCCCCACCCCCGATTCCCTCCCTCCATTCATAATTATGTATTCCATTTCCGGTTCCTTAAGATATCCTTCCCTACTCCCTAGTTACTTTTCTACATCTAACCTTTGTGGTTATAGTAGCTTGACTATCCAAGGCCTAACAGTTAGCATCTTTTTATATGTGAATGCATACCATATTTGTCTTTCTGGCTCTACATTATCTCACTCGGGATGATTCTTTTTCCTAGTTCCATCCATTTATCTGAGAATTTTATGATTTTATTTATTTAATATATATTGGGTATTGGCTCTCTATCAGATGTGTGGTTGGTAAAATTCTTTCCCCATTCTGTAGGTTGCTGCTTTGTCTGAATGACAGTGACCTTTGCCTTATTGAAGCTTTTCAGTTACACGAGGTCTCATTTATTAATTGTTAATCATAGTGCCTGTGCTATCAGTGTTCTTTTCAGAAAGTATTTTCCTGTGCCAATGAGTTCATGGCTGTTCCCCACTTTGTCTTCTATCAGATTCATGTATCTGGCCGTATATTGAGGTTGTTGATCTATTTGGATTTGAGTTTTGTTCAGGGTGATAAGTGTGAGCCTGTCTAATAGTCTTCTCCATACAGCTTCTGGTTTGACCAGTACCATTTGTTAAATATGTTGTCTTTTTATGGCTTCTTTGTAAAAAATCAGGTGTACATAGATTTTCTGGATTTATGTCTGGGTCTTCGGTTCAGTTCCATCGATCACCATGTTTGTTTTTATGCTTATACCATGGTGTTTTTCTTACTGTAGATCTGTAGTACAATTTGTAGTCCTGCAGTTCTTTTATTATTCAGGATTGTTCAACTATTCTGTTTCTATGTGTGTGTTTCCATATGAATCTGAAAATTGTTCTTTCCACTTCTGTGAAGAATTGTGTTGGGATCTTGATGGGGGTTGCGTTGAATCTGTAGATTGCGTTTGGTAGGATGACCATTTTTACTCTATTAATTTTGCTGATCCATGAGCATGGGAGATCTTTCCATTTTCTAATACCATCTTCAATTTCTTCCTTCAGTGCCTTAAAGTTTTTATTATACAAGTTTTCCACTTGCTTGGTTAGAGCTACCGCAAGATAATTTATTTGTTTATTTTTAGGTTATTGTGAAAGGTATTGCTTCTCTGATTTCTTTTTCAGTCTGTTTGTCATTTGTATATATGAAGGCTAAGTGTTTGTCAGTTGTAGGAGTTCCCTGGTAGAATTCTTAGGGTCACATAAGTATACTATCATATCATCTGTAAATAAGAATACTTTGATTCTTCCTTTGGAATCTATATCCCCTTGGATCTCCTTTAGTTGTCTTCTTGCTCTAGCTAAGATTTCAAATACTATATGGTATGGAAAGAGTGGACTGCCTTGCCTTTTTCCTGGTTTTAGTGGAATCGCTTTGAGTTTCCTTCCATTTAAGCTGATGTTGACTGGCGGCTTGTCCTTGATGTTGAGTTGTGTTTCTTGGCTGCAGCTGAAGAATGGATCCTGTTTTCATACTCATTCTGTTAGTCTTTGTCTTTTTATTGGAAAATTGAGGTCATTTACATTGAGAATTATGAATGAGCAGTGTTTCTTAATTTCTACTGTTTTGTTGTTATAGTGTGTCTTCCCTATTTGATTTGCTGGTCTGGTATTATTTATTCCTTGTGTTTTCTTGGTTGTTGTTGTTCTAGTGCTTGAGTGCTTGAAGAGCTGGGTTTATAGATAATATTACTTAAATTTAGTTTGGTCTTGGAATGGCCTTCTTTTTCCATCCCTGGTGATTGATAGTTTTCCTGGGTATAGTATTCTGTGGTCTTTTAGAATCTGTAGAACATCTGTCTAGGCCCTTCTGGACTTCAGAATCTTCATTGAAAACTCAGGTCTTATTCTAATATAGCAATGTTTCTCAACTTATGGGTCACGGTCTTTGGGAGGCGGTGTCACATATTAGATATCCTGCATGTTAGATATTTATATTATGATTCATAACAGTAGTAAAATTACAGTTAAGAAGTAACAATGAAATAATTTTATGGTTGTGGGTCACCACAAGATGAGGAGGTGTATTGAAGGGTCACAACGTTAGGAAAGTTGAGAACCACTAGTTCTATGGGTCTGCTTTTATATGTTATTCATTACCTTTTCATGCAGCTGGTTGTAATGACTCTTTTTCTGTCCCACCAGATAGTTCCCGAACAGTGTGAGACTTCTTATTAACTATGGAGGCTCGGCCTGTAGCTTAGGCTTGTTCTTAAGAAGCTCTTATAACTTAAACTAACCTGTTTATACTAATATACATTCTATCTTCCCAGAGTCCTCTATGTCTCTGGAAGTCTTGCCTAACCTCTTCTGCCTAGCTATTGGCCATGCAGCTCTTTATTAAGCCAATCAGAAGGCACCTTGGCAAAGATCCATCTTTACAGTGTAAACAAATATTCTGGAACTGGTAATGAGTGTCATTTTGTGCTGGTGTTTATGCCTCCGGGTGGTGTTTTAGGTGATTCTAGGTGCTCATATCTGGTCTTGCCTCTGTTGGGTGACTGTTCTGTTTCCTGGTTTCTGTTGCTCTCTCTGGATCTTAGGAAAGTGTGATGTCTGTGAACTGCCTTGTTGAAAGTGCTTCTGCAGGCCAGTGGGTGGCAGAATGTGGTGGAGGTGGGCTGGGAGAAAAGCTGAGAGGGCCTTCAGGAAGGAGCTTAGGGATCCTATCCTTTTTATACCTAGAGGTGGTGCCCCCAGGGATTTGGAGGTGTAGGAAGAGGGGTCTGGGGAGACAAGAATGAAAGGCCCAGCGGAACCCTGGGCCTGAATCAAGAGTTGAAGTGTTCAGTGAAGGGAGTTGAGTTGTAAAATTCTGGTAGGAATTTTTTTTTTTTAAAATAGGGCTGAGGGTGATAATGGAGACATCATAAAGGAGGAGAGGAAGAACAGTGTGATTCTCCTGCCAGGGTCCATACTGTAGAGAACATTTCTAGGTATTGGGGGCTGACATAGAGGAATGGGGATGACATAAGGAAGTAGGGGTCGAGAGGGTCCACAGCCTGAAGGAAAGCTGAGTCCACACCACGGTTTGGCTAAGTCCTTAGGCACTGGAGTTAGGAAGTAAGGACAGGCCCCTGCAAACAGTCTGCTGAAAGGCTGAGATCAGACTGGAGAAATTGTAATGGAGGACAGGAATGAGAGTGGAGATTGTCTGCCTGAGTCCCAGCCAGGTATGAAACACTGTTCTTGGAGTTTTAAACTACAGAGTTCTAGAAACTCACATAGATTCATTAAAACACTCCATCAGCTATGGCCACACCAAGGTGTTTGGCAGGATGAAGGGCTGCGTCTTTCTGAAACAAGGAGAACCAGATATTTGGGGTGTGTGTTTAGTTTGCACTAACAAACACTGGGCAGTGATTTTTTTTTTTTAAAGGGGCCAATTGGCTATTTTAAGTATGTGGCAGGCATTTGACAGCTTCTAACATCTGAAAATGTTTTTAGTTGTGGCAACGTGGAGATGGGATGCTGTTGGTACTGAGTATAGCTTGGGGATCTTGCTCTGCATCCTATACTGCGCATGGGTGCCTGGTTACTACTGTGAAGATAAATAAACTTAGTTTCAGTTATTCCGAGTTCTGTATCAGTGAGTTTTCTGTTGCTGTCATAAGATGCTCTGACCAAAGCTACTTAAGGGAAGAGATGTTTGTTTCAGCTTACACTGCCTGCTCACAGTCCATGCCTGAGGGAAGTCAGGCAGAAACCTGAAACAGAAACCACAGAGCAGTGATGCTTGCTGGCTCAGTTTCTGGCTCATATACAGACAGTGTTGTTATACAGCCCAGACTCACCTGCCTAGGAAATGGTGTCACTCACAGTGGACTGGGCTCTCCCACATCAATCAACAATCGAGATAACTCCCCATGGTCATGGGCCAATCAGATCTAGGCAATCCTCAACTGAGATTCCCTCAAGATGACTCTAGGCTGTATTTTGTTGACAGTTGAAGCTAACTAGGACAAGTGCTGAGCTCAGCCCTTCTACTTTAGAGTAATTGCCACTGGGTCTCCATGAAGCATGCTGTATTCCAAACAGTGGGTGAAGGAACCCTACGCACCGGATTAATCTGTTTCTCTTTCTCTGCTCCATTCTCAGCTTGATGTGCACCCCATGTCTGGGACCCTGTCCTAAGGTCTGCCACATCCTCGAAGGCGAGAAGACCATTGACTCTGTGACATCTGCCCAGGAGCTCCGAGGCTGCACTGTGATCAATGGCAGCCTGATCATCAACATTCGAGGGGGCAGTGAGTACTCCAAGGAGGGTCCCCCACTTACTGTACAATGTGAGCAGGGAAGTACAGAGCCCAGGGTATTCTACACTTTCCCCTCTCAACTTTCAAGGCCATAGTCACTTGGGTCCTGTGGTCTCAGCTGCTCAGAAGGCTGAGGCAGGAAGATTGTTTGAATCTAGAAAGTTCAGACCGGCCTGGGTAGCATAATCCTATCTAAAGAAACAAAACAACATAACAAGCAAACAAAGTGACACGTCCCTCAGTGGCCCTCTAAGTAGGAGACGCATAATAGGAGTTGCCTTAAAATCTGAAACAAAAAGTTCCTGGCTCTCGGTTTTTCAGGAATTCTTATTTTCCAATCTGCATCAGGAATCTATTCTTTTTATTTTTTGTGTTTGAGTGTTTTCTTTCCATGTATGTACTTTGTATGTGTGGTGTCCTCAAAAGCCAGAAGTGGGCACTGCAGTTACAGATGGTTGGGAACTGCTGTGTGGGTGCTGGGTACTGAACCCAGGTTTTCTGCAGGAGCAGCAGATTCTCTTAACTACTGCTGGGCCATCTGTACAGCCCTAGGAATCTGTATTCTTACCCATGTGCACTGAGTCTGCTGGCTCACACTTGTTATTCCGGTACTCAGGAGATGGAGGTAGGAGTAGTTCAAGCTCCTCCTTGGCTACAGTGTGAGTTTGAAGCCAGCCTAAGCTACATGAGACCCCATGTCAAAGAAATAAATAAAGAAAAAGCCTCTAGCTAGAAGAACTTTAGTGTGAATAGGGCTGTGCTTTCCTAGCATTCATGGGTTCAGTCCTCAGTACTATGCTGGTGAAATCGAAGCACTGGGGAGTGAGGCCACAAAAATCAGAAGTTCAAGGGTATCTTTGGTTAGATAATAAATTTGAGGCCAACTTGGACTACATGAGACTTGGTTTCAAAAATAAAAAAAAAAATAAATAAAATAAAAGCAAGCATGTTATATTGTAGGTTTGCTTCAAACTCACTATGTAGTCATAGGTGATTTTCAACTCCAAATCCTCCTTTTGTCACATCCTGAGTGATAACAGCAGAGCATGAACACACACACACATACACACACACACACACATGCACCAGGTGGGCTGGTACACACACATACAGAGACAGACAGACACACAGACACTTATACAACACACCAGGAGGGCAGGAATACACACACACACACACACACACACACACACACACACACACACACACACAGGCTAGATAAAAATTCCTGCAGACACTCATAGGTGTTTCCTCTTTTCTGTAGACAATCTGGCAGCTGAGCTGGAGGCTAACCTTGGCCTCATTGAAGAAATTTCAGGGTTCCTAAAAATCCGACGCTCCTATGCTCTAGTATCACTTTCTTTCTTCCGGAAGCTACATCTGATTCGAGGAGAGACCTTGGAAATCGGGTATGTGAACCTGGCTATGTTTGTGGCTGCCAACCAAGAAACTCATGGATGAGATGACAGAGGGATGGGTAGATGGTTCACTGGGTAAACTGCTTACTTTGCAGTGTTAAGACCTGAGTTTTATCACAGGTTTATAAAAAGGAACCTACTTGTATTGGAAAGAAAAGACAGGTGGATCCTTGGCGCTCCCTGGCCAGCCAGTCCTCACCTACTTATCAGGTTGGAGGTCAGTGAGAGACCCTGACTCAGAAAACCAGGGTGGGTGAGGTACAAGGTTTTCCTCTGTCCTCCCCACTCATGAACACACACGTACAAATGCACCCATTAGGATTTTTCTTTTTAAAAACCCAACTGAACCAAAATGAAGCATCTATTAGGTGATGGCCTCTGCAGCACTTCTGAATGTCCATCCAGCTAGGAAACACAAAAGTCTACTTTCCAGTCTTCCTGGGAAACCAGCGGCTGGGATTTGCTAATGGTGTGTGCATCTATCGCAGCTACACTGAGAATGGAGTGTGATAAATACCTGGTTACAGCCATGTATAGAAACTTCTTGGTTCTGTCAATACAGAACTTCTACTCTCACCGCAAAGGGATAAGAGATAGTTTATTCTGGAGCCAATCATGAGTAGCATGGCCCAGGAACACCGATAAAGGTAATCCTAAATTGCATATTTCAATGTGGTAACAGTCTCATGAAGTTTTTATACTAATAGAACACATAAAGTCCCAAACCAAGGTCCTTTTAAAAGATGTTGGTAGACACATCAAAGAGGTGCTTAACAGCAAACCAGAGAAATCTCTGCTATAGGCCTCAGGTGTTATCCAATGACATTCTTAGTGTTTTGGTTCATGGAAGCTAATGTTCTGCTATGCTAGTACATTCCTAAAGGATATTACATGCTATTACATGCTAGCCACAGGGTATTTGGTCAGACACAGAGGTGGGCAAGGAGTGACTATTAGGGGAGTTTAAGACAGACCAGGATAAATTGTAATTAGACTTTGGACCTGCAAACTCCAACCTCTCTACAGTTATTGAAATTTTAACCAATTAATCAGTGTTGTAGAAGGCTCAACATAAGATGTTGTGTTCATGGTGTCGCTGTCCCCAACCCCAAGAACTTTTGTTCACAACCTCTTAGCAGAGACCACCCTGCTCTTTGTTGAGATCCTCGTCTTTCCCGGCCCCTGGAATTGCATATCCTCAAGGCATTCTCCACCCACCCCAGGTATCCTTTCTCATTTCCCTCTCAGTCTCCATATCTTTTCCGAGTTGGCAGTGCGGGCTCTCGGCCATGGCCTGTGGCTTGGGATCTTGCCCTATATAAGCCAAAATATTCAGTCCCAATTCTCTCCTTCCCCATAACCCCAAGCCTGTTCTGTAGCTTTTCTCAGGTCACCACCGGGAACTTCAGATACAGCAAATGTCCTTCTGACCCCAGTTATCCATCCTTTCTTTCTGGGACTCTCATTTGCTCGGCTTTCTTCCAGGTCTCACAGAACCTGCCTAAGTTGCTCAAACAAACAGAAATATGGTGTGTGGTGTTTTGAGAAGTAGAGCTAGACTCATGAGCAGAAAGATCGTTCAGAAATGCAGTGGAGAAGTTAGATTCTCTGTGTCTCTCATGGGCACAAAATGGGTGCCTTTCCCCAGCCTCATAGCTGTAAAAGCAGCAGCTAATAGGGAAAGGGGCAAAAGGAATGCCAATCCATACTGTGTCTTAAAGCAGAGCCACACAACTGGGAGCTTTGGAGGTGAAAGCAGGCAATTCTCAAGGCCAGCCTGGCCTGGTCTATTTGGTGATTTCTAAGGCCAGCCAGTGAGACCTTTTCTCAAGCCTGTTTAAAAACAAACAAATAAATAAACAGAAGCACAACACAAAACCAAACCAAACATGCTTAAAACCTTTCAGACTTTTCATCCCCAAACTGATTTCTGTTCCTATTTTTATTGCCTGGGTCACAATTTTTTACCCTTCCAAAACCCAGTCTAACCCCAACCCCTACCTCCCTTCCACCTCTACCTGCTCCTTCAACTTTACCTCCTCTTTCTTCTCTAGTTCCTTTTCTTTTCCCTCTTATTTTGTTATATTGATTATTGAATCTAGTGCCTGGTGCTAAGCAAGCACTCTATCACTGAGCCGTGCCTCCAACCCCTCACTGGGGGATCCTAGGCAGGGGCTCTACTGCTGAGCCACATCCCAGTCTATCACTGGGGGATGCTAGGTAGGTGCTCTACTCCTGACCCGTGCCCTCAGCCTCACTAGGGGATTCTAGGCAGAAGCTCTACCTCTTAGCTGCACCCCTAGTCCCTCACTGAGGGATTCTAGGAGAGTGCTCTGCACATTCCTGGCCGTGAAATCTTGTGAATTTCTTTGTTCTCCACAGTTCCAAAAATAATTTGTGAGTCTGTGTGAAGCAAGTGGCTAGAACTGGGCCCACAGCTAAACTGAAGGGTTCAATTCCAGGCCTGGCCCTTGATGCCTAGTTTTGGTTTTTATTTAATTGTGATATTTATAATTAATTCTTATATAGTATAAGAATTTCTTATATAGTATATTGTGATCATAATCAGTCCCTACACCTCCCTCTTACTCCTCATAGATCCACCCTATCCCTACTCCCTCTCAAGTTCATTTCTTTTCTTTTAAAACAAAATTACAACCCACTGAGTGTACTGTGTGGCCCCTGGCATCTTGGAATTGAAGAAGATGGGTTGTGGAGTGACTAGCCGTGTGTGTATCTGCAGGAACTACTCTTTCTATGCCTTGGACAACCAGAACCTCAGGCAGCTCTGGGATTGGAGCAAGCACAACCTCACCATCACTCAGGGCAAGCTCTTTTTCCACTACAACCCCAAACTCTGCTTGTCAGAAATCCATAAGATGGAAGAGATTTCTGGAACTAAGGGCCGCCAGGAGAGGAACGACATTGCCCTGAAGACCAATGGGGACCAGGCATCCTGTAAGTCTCTTCATCTTTATGTCCCTAATGGCTGCCCTCTCTCAGCCACTACCCTAGTCCCCAGGAAAGTGCCATTGTCCTTTGTTGAGCTACAGCTTTCTGGGAGAGGAGTTTTAAAATACCAAAGGCAGGTGTGTATGTGTGTGCATATGTGTGCACATGCATGTGTGTATGTTTGTGTGTACATGTGCATGTCTGTGTGTCCAGCTATATGTGTGTGTAGGACAGAAGACAACCTTAGGAGTCATTCCCTAGCCATCATCCACTGGCTTTCTTTTCTGTTAGATAGGGTTTCTTGCTGCCTGGAGCTCACCAGTAGGCTTTGTGGGTCTGGCCAGAAAACCACAGGGATCTGCCTTTCCTATTTTTTCAGTGCTGGGGTTGAAAGTGTGCATCATTATCTTAACCAGTGTCCTATTACTCTAAAGAGACTCATGACCAAGGCATTTCTTATAAAGGAAAACATTTAATTGAAGCTAGCTTATAGTTTCAGAAGCTTAGTCCATTATCCTGGTGGAAAGCATAGCAGTAGATAGGCAGGTTTGGGGCTGAGAGCTTGCATCCTGATACATAGGCAGCAGGTAGAGAGAAGAGAGAAACTGGACCTGGCATGGCCTTTTGAATCTCAAACCCCACCCCCAGTGATGTATTTCCTACAGCAAGGCCACACCTTCTAGTTCTTTTCAAACACTTCCATTGTGGGCTAAGCGTTTAACCATATGAACCTATGGGGCCGTTCTTATTCAAACCACCACAATCTACTCCCTGTGCAAAATGCATCCATTCTAACTTCAAAAGCCTCCAAAGTTTCCCACAGTTTCAACACTTTTTAAAAATCCCAAGTCTTGCTGGGCAGTGGTGGCACATGCTTTTAATCCCAATACTTGGGAGACAGAGGCAAATGGATCTCAGTGAGTTCAAGGGCAGCTTAGTCTACAAAGTGACTTCTAGGGCAGTCAGTACTGTTACACAGAGAAACCCTGTCTTGAAAAACGAATAAATAAATAAATTAATAAAAGAATAAAATAAAAAAATCTAAAGTGTCTTCTGAGATGCAAGAAAATCTCTTAACTGTAACCTCTTGTAAAATCAAAAAGCAGATCACATACTTGCAACATTTAGTGGCAGAGGATATCATTACCATTCCAAAAGGAAGGAAAGAGAACATAGTGAGGAAATACTGGGCCAAAGCAAGATTGAAGCCTAGTTGGGCAAACTCCAAATTCTGTATTAGGCAGCTCTTCCTTTCCAACTTTGCTGAATGCAACACCTTTGATGCTCTTGGGTAACTCTCCTTGACAGAATCCCATGGCTCTGGCATCTCCAGCATCTTGGGGTCTCCAATGCTGTCCAGGTTTCGTCCTCACAGCTTCACACAATGGTCTGTCCCGGCCTTTATTCAGGGATTCCCCTGTTCCACTAACTGGGGACCAAATGAGTCCATGGGGGCCATTCTCATTCAAACCACCACAGCCATGATGGCTGGAGATTTTTCTTTTTGTTTGTTCCCCCCTTTTTAAATGAGGTTCTGGGGACATAACTTAGGCCCCCAGCCTTACAGAGAGAGCATTCACCAAGTGAACTGTCTCTCCAACCTGCCAGAGGTAGGTTTTAAGTATCTTATCTGAGTCAGTTGCACAAAGTATAGTGTCTGATGCCACATAAGCATAAAGCTAATGCGAGGGTGTCAAGGTTGATGAAATCAATGCAGCAATCTCTATCACCAGGGAAGAAATGACAAGATTAAGTTTGAGACTAGAGAGATGGTTCAATTCTGTTGCTCTGACCAAAAGTATCTTGGGGAAGAAAGTGTCTATTTTATCTTATATTCCTAGGGCACAATCCATCATTCAGGGAGGTCAAAGCAAGAACTAAAGTTAGAAATCTAGAGGCAGGAACTGAAGCAGTGACCATGGAAGAGTGCTGTTTCTTATATAGCCCAGGACCCCCTACCTACGGACGGCTCTGCATACAGTGGTCTGGGTCCTTGACCAGAGGCCAACAGGCCAATCTGATTGAGGAAGTTCTGCATTTGGGATTCCCTCTTCCCAGCTGTGTCAAGTTGACAACTAAGATTAGCCATCACTCCTGCACATACATAAACATGCATACACATGTATACATACACATTTTGCTCAAAAAATGGCTGACTAGTTGTCCTTTTTGCTCTGGCTTGGATCATCCACAATTCAGTTGAGCATCTTATTTGGTTGAGTCTTCAATACCTATTTGATTTGCTGACTCCCCACCTTTCAAACTCAGCAAGATCATTTCTCTGCTTATGTGGACGAGACCTATGTAAGCAATAGCAGATTATATATACCCCATTTTAATTTTCAACTTGACATAATCTAGAATCACCTGGAAAAATAATCATAATTGAGGAACTGTCCAGATCAGGTTGGCCTATAGGCAAAGCTGTGGAACATTTTCTTGGTTGACGAGTGGTCATTTTGGTTGGTTTCTTGCTCGCCCAGAGCTCATCAAGTAGGCTTTGCTGACTTGGCGTTTATTTGAACTGCTAATTGAAGTGAGAAGAGCTGTTGCATGGCCTGGATCTTGAACAATATGAAATGGAGAAAGCTAGCTAATATAAGCATCAAGCAGGCATCCCCCATGCGTCTGTCTCTCTCTGCTATTGATAGTGGTTGATGAGATATGACTAACAGCTGAGTTCCTGTCTAGTTTCCCTGAAATATGATAGACTTAACAAACAATCAAACAATTCCTCCTACCTTAAGTTGTTTTTTGTCACAGTATTTTATCACAGCTACAAAATGAAGCTAGGACTCCTCCATCCCTCAATCTACCCGCTCCCCAAGAAACAGGAGGCTGAATACTTTGTTCTGAAATGAGCTATTCAGAATTCCAATTGCCTGATTTTTTTTCTCTTGAACCTTTCTAGGTGAAAATGAGTTACTTAAATTTTCTTTCATTCGGACATCTTTTGACAAGATCTTGCTGAGGTGGGAGCCCTACTGGCCCCCTGACTTCCGAGACCTCCTGGGATTCATGCTCTTCTACAAAGAGGCGTAAGTAAAAGGAGGTGGACTATTTGTTATGCTCCTTATTGCAGGGACAGACAAAGCTGTAAGGAGGGGTTTATCTTGGCTCACAGCTTGTCATGGCAGCAGGAGTGTGAAGCGGCTGGATACACTGCACCTGCAGTCAGGAAGTAGAGAGATGAACTGGTGCTTAGTTCACATTCTCCTTTAAAATAAGAAAATATCTTAAGTGTGTGCTTTTAAATCTTCATATATTTATGTAATGTATGTTTGATCATATCTATCCACCATTCCCTAGTGTGTCCATCCCATTTCCCTCCCAACTTCGTGTTCTCTGTGTGTTGTTGACAACCCCTTTAATCTAGTTGGTGCTGCCCATGTGTGCATGCATGTGGAGCCATCCACTGGAGCACGAACAACCTACCAGTGTCCATGTTCCCAAAGGGGAGTGACTTAGACTACCTTAGCAGCTACATACTACTTCTTGGCTAGGGAAGTACCTTGAAGCCCTCCACCATCCATGCTGGAATGTTGACTGGCTTGATCTGGTGCAGGCAACCACAGCTGGTCTGAGTTGATGTGTGCAGCAACCATGCCATGCCTAGAAGTCAGCATTTCACAGCTTTTCTCCATCTTCCTTTTTATTCAGACTAGAGATGTATCTGTCTCCATCTCCTGGTGCTGGGATTACAGATGCTAGGGATTGGACTTTGGTTCTCATGTTTGTACATCAAATGTTTTGCCTACTGAGCCCTCTCCCCAGGCCCAGTGGTCATATGTTGATAACTCATATTGAGAATATAGTAAATAGACAATGTTGGGGTGGGAAGGAAAAAAATAGAAAGGAAATTATTGATGGCACCTAAGTCACTAAACCCCAACTGGTTTTGCTGCAGTCTTAGTCATTTACCTAATGGCTATTTGATAGGCTAAGATTCGGTGCTCGGTGACTGGAGTCAACATCATGGGCTTATCACACCTCAATGCTGCTGGCTTTGCAGCAGACCTGCATTTCAGAATTGGAAATAGGAAAAAGTTCACTTCTGGGGGCTGGAGAGGAGGCTCAACAGTTACAGGTGCTCACTGCATTTCAGAACTCCAGTTTGGTCTCCAGCATCCAAGTCTGGCCTTTCACAGTCACCAGATGCAGTGCATGCAGGGGGCCCAGCTTTTCCTTCTGTCCCCTGAAGGCACATGCATACAATTACACACGCTCATATACACATTCACACTTTCAGAAAGCCATGAGTTGTGGAATACACTTGAAATCCCAGCTCCAAGGAGGCAGAGATGGACAGATCCTTGGGGTCTCTGGCTAGCTAGCCTAGTCTGTGAGATGAATTTCAGGCCAGAGAAGATCCCTCTATCTCAAATCACAAGGTGGAAATTAAGTGCAAATGCAATTAATCCCAATAATGAGGAGACAAGAGGCTGGCACATTTATGTGACTTTGAAGCCAGCCAGGACTAGAGTCTGTCTCAACAACCACGTGGTTTCCTTCACGTCCATTCACATATACTCAAGTGAACTGCTATGAACACATACATACAGACAGACAGACAGACAGACACACACACACTCCAAACAGAAAAGAAGTGAGTCTACATCTTGTAACTCTCCAAGTCCCCACTCCACTTAGTGCTGGATTGACGTTTATACAGTGGTAACCTAGCTCTCCCTCTTATTTCTCAAAAGCCCTTATCAGAATGTAACGGAGTTTGATGGTCAGGATGCGTGTGGCTCCAACAGCTGGACTGTGGTAGATATTGACCCACCCCAGAGGTCCAACGACCCCAAGTCTCAAACCCCAAGCCACCCTGGGTGGCTAATGCGGGGTCTCAAGCCCTGGACCCAATATGCCATCTTTGTCAAGACCTTGGTTACCTTCTCAGATGAACGCCGGACCTATGGAGCCAAAAGTGACATCATCTATGTGCAGACAGATGCCACCAGTAAGTGTGTCCTGTGACTATGGGCTTGCTGTTGAACTGACTCTCTTGCCTTTGGTAGACAACTAAGTGATGTCCTGTGACAGGCTTTCTCCTGTGATTGGCTTCTGGAGGAGCTAAAGGCTCAGGCTTGTATTTTCAGAGGATAACACTCTTGGGCTGGGAAGATGGCTCAGTGGGGACTGTTGAGTGCTGTTCCCATCACCTACATTGAGAACTGGTAGTGACCATGCTCATGCCTCAGAGTGTGGCCATGTGCATGTTTCTAACCCCAGAGCACTGCGACTCATTGACCAGGGACAAGGGAGTCACTAGGATTTGATGGCTGCCAGCCAAGCTTCAGTTTCAGTGAAAGATCCTATTTCAAGAGAGTAAGGTAGACAGTGATAGAATGGTGTGCCTGACTTCCTCCTCTGGCCTCAGCACATGCACAGACACTACCCATCTAACACACACATGCATGTGTACACACCCCACATGTAACACACATTTCACATCTAACATACATGCATCACATATAGCACACACACTCCAGTTAACACACACACCACATATAGCACAATACTATATGTAACACACACACACATAGATGCACACCCATCCACCACATGTAACATGCACACATACCACATATAACATACACATTACATGTAACATACACATACTACTTATAACACACAGGCACCATATGTAACACACAGGCACCACATGTAACACACAGATATGGGCATACCTAGCACATGTAACATGCATATAACATTACATATAACCACTTACAACATACGTGTACATACACTAACACATATGCACACACATATATGCATACACATCATACATATATTAGCACATACCTTCTTGAACTCAGCATCTGTGATTACTTGCACATGACTGTCTTCAACACTTGTCATGGAGGTGGCAAGAGGCTTTTCTTGGAAGGCAGAGGTAAATGGATCTCTGAGTTCAAGCTCAGCCTGATCTAAGTAGTGACTTCTAGGCCATCCAGGGTTACACAGTGAGACCTATCTTTGAAGAAGTTAATTCAATCAGTAAATAATTGTTAATTAAAAACAAGAGCTAGACTTGGTTATACACATCTGTAGTCTTATTACTTGGAACTCTGAGGCAAGAGAATTGCTGTGTGTTTGAAACTAGCCTGGGCCACATATCAAGACCTTGTTACAATCTCAAAACAGCAACAAAGTATAGGCAGGGGGGTCAGGAGTTCAGGATCATCTCTGTCTGCATACTGAGTTTGAAGCCAACCTGGACTATGTGAGATCCAGTCCTTTTTTTTTTTTTTGATGTAAGATTTTTTTTTTAATACAATCTTTTCTCATTTTAGATAGCTATCCTTGTTCCCACTCCCTCCCTTCTTCCTGCACTTCTCCCCTCCCCCCCCCCGCCCGCCATCCACTTCTCAGAAAGGGTAAGACTTCCCATGGGGAGTTAACAAACTCTGACATATCACTTCAAGGCAGGATCAAGATTCAATCTTAAAAACATACAAACAAACAAATAAACACAATAAGCTCCCAGAAAATAACAACAAAAGAAACTTCTTTTACTATATATTACTTTAGTTGTTTTATTTTATTATTGCTATTATTTTAAATTAGTTATACATTACGTTTTATCATAGGTATGTAATATGGGGCAGCATTGATGGTTCAGTGCTGTATGTGGTTTCAGATACCCACTGCAGTTATGAAATGTGCCACATAGATAAGGAGGGACTACTGCATGTTTTTTTTCTATTCTGTCTTGAGAACTTTTCAAATATAGAAAAAGTGCCTTCATTTGAGCATCTCCTGCTTCCACAAGGTGTAATCTTGTTTTTTTGCCACTCTTGTCTCCCTCCTGTTTAATTTTTCTTTATTTTTTTCTTTCTGGCTATAGTGTCTCATAGCAACTCATTATATTTCTGTCAAGATTAACCCCTTTTCTTAGCTTAGTAACTTTCAAGTAGGGATAATTTTGTCCCTCCCAGGGAAGGGGGATGCCTGGCAATGTCTAGATTCCAATAGTGGAATGGTTGACAAGAGAGTTCTCTGCCCCAAATGTCAACATGCAGAGGATAAGCAACCCCCTCACGCAGAACAGAATCCATTGTTCTGGATTCTTCACCATCTCTACTCTCATCTAGTACTAGACCAACGTTTAGTTTCCAGAATCTTCTACCTTTCTGGTCTTTGCACACTTTTTGTTTTTGCCTTGAGAACTCCGTGTTCACCCTCTCCAACTCTCTCAGCCTCCGACATTCTGTATGTGTGCGTGTACACACGTGGTTGCATGTGTGTATTATATTTGAATGTGGCGTATGCCAGAGGTTGACACTGGAGTCTTCCTCAATTGTTTTGCATCTTATATATTGTGGCAGGCTCTCTCAATACACCCAGAGGTTGCTGACCCTCTGTCTCTGGCTGCTGGGTTTATAGGTAGGGTGCTATAGCCATTACTACTTGGCTTTATGTGGTTGCTGGGGATCTGAACTGTTCTTATGCTTCTGTGGCAAGTGCATCACCACTGAGTCATCTACCTAGCCTCAGGTACCACTGTTCTTCAAAGGGAGAGTTTTGGTTGTGTTTTGAAGGCTGGTGCTTGACATCTGAATAACACCATCTGGGGCTGGGTATGTGGCTGGCTTGGTAGAGTGCTTGCCTTGCTTGTATGAAGTCCTAGGTTAGATCGCCACAACCATATAAACCAGGTATTGGGGTGCATGTCTCTCATCCAAGCATGCATGAGGTAGGTAGGAGGAACAGGAGTTGAAGTACATCCTTGGCTACCTTATTAAGTTTGAGACTAGACTGGGCTACATAAAAGCCTGTCTCAAAAACAGATTCAGTTTGATGGTTTCAAGTGCATTAGGTGACTGGGTTTGATTTCATGCCCCTGTTAACCAGAATTCATCTCTTCCCTCGATTGTCTTTGGCCCCAGGAGCATCTTCCTAGTGTCCACAACAGCAAGGGCTTTGGCACCTGACCGAGCTGGTCTGTGCAGTAAATGACACATGGTGGACACATAATCCACAGTGTGAATGGACAGTCATTTCTGCCTGGGCTGGGAAAGCATTTAACTGTGCCTACTTTTCTCTGATGTTAAGTAACTCTTACTGACATAGCTGTGGTTTCAGATGGACCACAATCCCCGGCTTAGATACACCCAACAACTTACCTACTCTCCTTCATGGTAAATCGTTTCTTTTCTCCTTTGCAGATCCTTCTGTCCCCCTGGACCCTATATCGGTTTCTAATTCCTCATCCCAGATTATCTTAAAGTGGAAGCCCCCCTCCGACCCCAATGGCAACATCACACACTACTTGGTCTACTGGGAGAGGCAGGCAGAGGACAGCGAGCTGTTCGAGTTGGATTATTGTCTCAAAGGTGAGCACAGGCAACTTTCATGGGGTTGCTGTATCTTGACTCTCTTATGGGGACACAGGTTTCCTTTCCTGTTTCCCAGGGTACCTGCTCAAGCACGTGTGCTTATACACACACACACACATACACACACACACACACACACACACACAAACACACACACACGTGCATGTGCACACTTGCTAATATTCCATTCTTTCTCACATAAGACGCACTTTGTGTTTATGTGTATGTGTGTATGTGTGTGTGTACAGGTCATGTGTGCATGTATGTGTAGAGCTCAAAGAACAACTTTGGATGTATGTCCAAGAATGCTGTATACCTTATTTTTAAACTTTTTTTGCTTATTTTTTTTTGAGACAACGTCTCATAAAGACCACTGAACTTAAACTTACTATAGCTTACTTACTGAACTTAAACTTACTATAGCTGAGGAGGACATTGGATTTTTGCCCTTCCTGCCTCTACTTTCCAAGTGCTGGGGCTACAGGACTGTACTACCATGTTGAGTTTATGCGGGGCCAGAAAATCAAACACAGGACTGCATGGGTGCTAACATTACACCAACAGAAATACATCCCCAGCCCATATTTTTTTTGAATTAAAAATACTTTTATTCCATTTACTGATTTACCTAGTCTTTCTGTGTGGGCAGACGTGTGTGAGGAGGTCAGTGGTCAGCGGTCAGTTTGCAGGAATCTGTTGTCTTGCCAGCCATGTGGGCACCAGGAATCAAGCACAAGAGGTATAGGGGCAAGCTTTCTTACCTGTTCAGTCATCTTTCTACCCCTTCTATTTTTAAGATTTCGGTACTGTGCACTGAACCCAGGGCCTCATACTTACTAGGCAAGTACTCTGCCTCCGAGCTACAGCCCAGCCCTCGCCTTGTGGATTTTTATTTTTATTTGACACAGGATCTTTCACTAGCCTGTGCTTACTAAACTGGCTATTCTGGCTAGTGAGTGACCCCCAAGAATTTGCCTTTCTCCATCTCCCCAGCACTGGGATTACAAATGTACTATAAATGTACCCCACCACAACCAGCTTTTTACATGGGTTTTGGGGATCAGGCTTGGGCCCCTGCCTTTGCCATCTCCCCAGTATACACACAGATCTTTAGACATTTCACATGGATTCACATTCACCATCTCCCCAGTGCATACACGCATTTTAGACATTGCACACAGACCCACACTCGACATCTCCCCAGTGTACACACACATTTTAGACATTGCACACAGACCCACACTCGACATCTCCCCAGTGTAATCACATAGTTTTAGACATTGCACGTGGATTCACACTTTAGAGGCTGCCAAAAATCCAAATCTAGGGCTGTGTGATGAACACTTTCCCATAGTGTCCAAAGTCCTGGGTGCGGTCTGCGGGACTGCAGCACAAACAAGGACGAGATATAAAGGTGAAATACATCCAATGCTTCTTTCAGCCGTGAGCCACACGGTGCATAGACATACATAAAATATGTAATAAGCAAATCTGAGTAGTGAATGTCTTCGCTATTTCCGTGTGATAGAAACATTCAAAATCTTTTCACCACTGGTTGTAGAGCCTGAGGTGTACGTGTGTGTGCACAAGCACAGTGGAGAAGCCTAGTGAACAGGGTTCTGAAGTAGCAGCTATAGCAACTGTTCTGGAGTTGCCTTGCATGGTCACTGTGTTGTGTATTTCACAATAACTAAAAGTGGGTTATTGAAAAAAGAAACCTGGCAGGTGGGGCAGCAGGGTGCCTCAGTGGATAGAGGTGCTTGCTGCCAAGCCTGATGACCTCAGTGATCCCTAAGACCGACATGGTGCAAAGAGGGTACTCAGGGCCAAAAGTTATAATCTGACCCTCCCCTCCCACAATGGCATGCACGCACACACACACCACACTAAATGTATTGAAACAAAACAAACTGCCGCAATCCACCATCAGGTCTGAGAAGGTGAAAATTTGCTGTTCATTTAGTTGTGACTTTGTCTTTGATTCCTTTTTAGCTGGCCTGTGACCTTGCAGAAGCAGGCCAAGGGGGCTGTTGGAGAGGTGTGGCTGAGGTCTGTGCTCAGATCCACCCCTGGCCTGGTGTCTGGTTTTGGCTAAGTCACGCAGCAAGTAGTCTGTCTCCTTTTGTGGAGAAGGGGTGGAGGCCAGATGATTCCTGGGAACAGTCCCAGCTCTAAGATCATGTGCTATATGCATGCCTGTGACATCATGCCCATCTGGGCCAGGTTCAGCAAGTTGATTTATCTCCTTGCATACTTTATATAACTTGAGAGCAAGCCCAGTCCTGGGCTCAGCTGTGACCTGTCGGCTCTGCATTTGAGTGTACAAAACCACCTGCTACCCATGCTTCCAGCAATGCCAAGACTTTGATTGCTTGTTTTATCTTGTTTAAAAAACCCACTAACTTTTAGAAAAAGTTTGATTTTGTTTTTGTTGTTTGTTTTTAAACAAGGTTTCATGTGACCCAGGTTGGCCTCAAACTCAAGTGCTTTGATGACAGGTGTTCTCTACAGTGCCAAGCTAACTGCAGCAAACTTTCATTCTGTAAATGGAAACTTGTGATTACAGGGGCTGAGGGTATAGCTTGGCTGGTAGAGGGCTTCCTAGCATGCAAGAAATTCCATGTCCATTCCCAGCACCACACAGACCCAGTGTGGTAGCACAGGCCTGTAACTGTATCATTTGGGAAGTGGAGGCAGTGAGATTAGGCTTTTAACATCATCACTACCTACATAGCAAGTTTGAGGCCATTCAGGGCTATATGAGACCCTGTCTCAGAACGAACATAAAACCACTTTAAATCCATGAATACAACAGGACTGTTTAAAAATGGTTTGATATTTGATCATCATAGAATTTATTTGCACATGTGTGTTTATGCATGCATACACATTTCTACTCATGTGTTTGGACTGAGCCATCTCCCCAGTGTTCACATGCACAGATTTACACTCTGCTGGAAACGTGCATAGGGCTGTGTTTGAGGTTGATGCTGGATGTTTGCTTTGTGACTTTCCACCTTGTTTTTTGAGGCAGGGTCTATCACTGAACTCAGTGCTCACCAATTTGGCTAGATTGGCTCGTCAGCGAGTTCCAGGATCCTCCTGTCTCTACTTTCCTGGCACTGGGGAGTAAGACAAGTGTTATTGTGTCTGGTTTTTATGTGGACGCTAGGGATTGAACTCAGGTCCGCAGGCTTACATGGCAGCCACTTTATCCTTGGAGTCATTTCACCACCCCACAAGATCTTATACTCACAGGGAGGTCTAACTATAAGTCAAATTTATATGATTGAAGGCAGAGTATGGAGACCAGTTTAGGAGGAAATGGAAAGTCAGTGTTGAATGAGGACAGAGCTTCAGTTTGGTAAGATGAGAGAGTTCTGGAAGCGGGTAGAGGCAATGATTGTGCCACACTGTAAACGTACAGTTTCTCTTACTAAATACCAACACAAGGTTAAATGGTAACATTTTATGTTTATTTAATCATACTTTCAGTAGTGTAAATAAATCAGCAGTAATAACTTTCTATTAGTATCACCAACTTTTTTTTTTTTAATTGTAAATTTGGGCCTAAGGAAATGATGCTGGAGAACAGGCTTGCTGTACAAATACAAGGGTCTTAGTTTGGGTCCCCAACACCCATGTAGAAGAAAGCTGGGGTGGTGGTGTGCATCTGTAACCATCACACTGGGGAGGCAGAGACAGGCATACCTCTGGAGTGTGCTGGCCAGCCAGCCTAGCACGTATGAAGCCCAAGTTTAGTAGGAGACTGTCTCAGTAAGTAAGGTGGAGGGCTGGCAGATGTATCAGGAAGTAAAGGTACTTGCTGCCAAGTCTTACAGACTAACTTTAATCCCTGGAATCCACATGGTAGAAGAGGAAAATAGATTCCTGAAAGTTGTCCTCTGATTTCCACATGTGTACTTTGGCTTGTTCTGCTCCCCCATAAAATTAAGTTAATAATAACAATAAAAAGATGAAAAAATGGTTGTAGAAGATACTTAATATCAACCTTTGGCATTTGTACTCACCCACATAGGTGAGAGTACATAGATACAGGTAACACAAACATATACACACAGAATGCACACAAGCACACACAATAACTCCAGAACTGGTGTTATAAGACTATAATTTGACCCTTTGGGAGGATGAGAATGCAAGAATGAGAAACCAGGTCAATCTAGGGTACAGAGTGAGTTCAGTGTCAGACTGGATAACATAGTGAAGCCCTGTCTCAGTGAGAAAAGGTCTGGAAACATGGCTTGTGAGAGAGTGCTTGCCTAGAGTCCCCAATGAAGGGCTGTGGCTGTGGCCTAAGGAATGACACCCAAGATGGACCTCTGACCTCAGTGTGTGTGTGTGTGTGTGTTCTGGTGGAGATTGAGCCCTCTGCTCTGTCTCTCCCCAGGGCTGAAGCTCCCCTCACGGACCTGGTCTCCACCTTTTGAGTCTGACGATTCTCAGAAGCATAATCAGAGCGAGTATGACGACTCAGCCAGCGAATGCTGCTCCTGCCCCAAGACCGACTCTCAGATCCTGAAGGAGCTGGAGGAGTCTTCATTCAGGAAGACCTTTGAGGATTACCTGCATAATGTGGTTTTTGTCCCCAGGTCAGAACTTAGCATGTGCTGGCTTTCTTTCTGTCTTTCAGCTTGGTGTTGGAGAGGGTGCCATTGCTTAGGAAATGAGGCGAAGTGAGCTCCAGAGACTGTGTGTGGGGAGGTGATTGGAACCTATGTTCAATCTTGTTCTTGTGGTTGGAGGGAAGAAACAAACTTGTTAGTTGGGGAGATGATCCAGTTAGGAAAATATTTGCTTTAAAAGCACAAGGAATAAGTTTTATCCCCAGACACACATAAAAAGCCAGGTGTATGCTTATATTCTCAGCACTGGGGCAGCAGAGACAGGGTGATTCCTGGGCCTTACTGCCAGTCAGACTAGTCTAACTAGTAGTGTCTGGGTCAACGAGAGATTGTCTTAAAAAACAAAGTGCACAGCATCTGAGAAACTACTGCCAAGGTTATTCTCTGGCTTCACATGCACACCCAGCTGCTCACACATGTTCACTTTCACACACACATTTTCACACGCAAATATACCTGTGGGTCACATGTGCGGGTACACATGTGTATACATACATATAAATATGTCTGTGGGTATGTGTGTATACACATGTATGCCTCTAGGTTACATGTGTACTTGTACACATGTGTGCACACAGACAAATATACCTGTGGGTCATGTGTGTGTCTACACATATGTATGCACACTTACAAATATGCCTGTGGGTCACATGTGCACTTATATATGTATGTGTGTGTGCATGCACACAAATACACCTGTGGGTTACAAGTTTATTCCTTTTCTTGTTCTTGATTTGAAGTGAAAACAGCAGCAGACATGCATGGATCTAGGCCCATCCCATGCCTGTGTCTTACAGAATGGTGGAGCTGTTTATAGTTAGGGATTCTGGAAGCTGTCCGCTTGGGCTCTCTACTCTTACATGTAATGCTCACGCCACTGTTGCATTAGTGGGTGCATCTTGCTGGGCAGGTCACAAATAGTTTTGATTCTTAGTTGGTTGAATCCAAGAATGTATGTCTCATGGATTCCCTGGGCTTGTTGTAATTGTTCCTTGTATTTTAAGGTTGTATGCCTGAATGACTCTCAACCATAACTTTGCATACTTGGATCCAGGCTACTCTGTGTGATGGGACCCTTCCTGGGCAGAAGCGTGCTGACCAGCATTCTTAGTCTGCAGCTGCTCAATTCTAGTAGTATCTCTTATCCCAGATATGACAGCCAGGAATACTTCTGGAAACTTCCAGATGTTTCCACGAACATGAGCTTTGAGTGTGCCTGCTGCTGAGCTTCTTTGTACTTTTCCATCCTTGTCGCCTTCCCTCAAATTCTTCATCAAATTTTTCCCCTGCCCACCCGTCTTCCAAATTAGATGGAATTTTCCATTTCCAGAGCATATCAAAGCTCTAGAAAGTCCATGCTGGGACTGAACAAAGTTCTAGTCTTTCTAATATCCACTCATATTTCCCTTGAGTAGTTTCATCTCCAGAACCATTATTTTCAATTTTTCTTTCTTTATAGTATCTTCTGCCATAACTGAGTCCAAAATGCTGAGCTGGAGAGGGGGTTCAGCCAGTAAAGCTCTTGCTATGCTGCCATGGGAATCTGAGCTCCACTCCTAAAACTCGCATTAAAAGAGCCAGCTGTGGTGGCACTTGCTAGTAAGCCCATAGCTAAGAAGGTATCCCATAGCATAGGATGCTTGGGGCTTGATTGGCTAGCCATCTCAACCAACTCTTCGAATTCCAGACCAGTGAGTCTCTGTTTCAGAAGGTGACCTGCGTGCGCGAGCACACCCCCCCCCCCCCCAACAGTTAAACAGTAAGGACTTAAATGATGCTGGATTTGGGGAAATGGCTGAATTGCTTATGGCTAGATATAGTCATATATGACATTCATGGGAATTCTGAAGTCATTTTCTCTCACTTTTCCTGGATTCCCTGCACTTCAGGTAAAATATAGATAAACCTTTTCCACTGGCCAATGATGGCAGAACTCGTGTTAGTCTTCTTTCTGTTACTAAAATGAAATAGCCGAGATTGGACACACTATGAAGAAAAAAAGATTGATTTAGCTCGCAGTTTTGGGTCTGGGCAGCTTTGGTGATATATCAAAAAAGATGACATCAGAGTGGGATGGGTATCTATTATGAGATGGGAAGCTGTATAGACTAGGGAGGAGCTGTATAGACTAGGGAGGAGCTGTATAGACTAGGGAGGAGCTGTATAGACTAGGGAGGAGCTGTATAGACTAGGTAAAGAGCTTCTGCTATTCCTCTTCCATTACTCCTTTTCTGCTACTACCTCTTATTACCACTCCAAGGACCAAATCTCCAGTAGGTGACCCTTGGGGAACAGAGTCAAACCACATCCCAGACATAACAGTGTTCTTTCTTGGAGGGAGTACGGCTACAGGGGTGTCAGAGTCAAACAGTCCCTTGGTTGAAATTCTGTCTGTCCTCAAAGCAATGAATTTTGTTTTCACAGAAAACCCTCTGCAGGCAGTGGTGCCGAGGACACTAGGTATGACTCAGCTGTGGGACATCCACATGGCCCTGTCGCTGTTCAGGCAGTGTGTGGTGCTAAGCCCAAAATCAGGGATTTCTGGGGCTTTTCTTATTTTGCATGTGGTGAACTGCAGCTCTTAAGACTGGATGCTTCACAAATTCTCCGATTAAATGCCTTCACTGGGAAATGGAATCTGGGCATGAATGTGGGGAAAATTTTTAACTAACACACTCTTCCTAAAATATGCACTCAAGAGCACACTTCCTGGGTCCTTCCCCAATGAATCATTTTTCCTCCATGCATTTGCTCACTAAATATCTGACTACAAGTAGCTGGGCACACACTCAGAACCCTGTCTGAGGCTTGAAGTTCCAGCTTCAGGTGGTAGGGAATTCTACATTTTATTAAACCCAATCTCATCCTTCCTAATGACCATTTCTCTGGGTCTCTAGATAATGCAATATGACCAAAAAAGGTGACTGATCAAAGAAATATAATGTTGCTGAATTTCAGCAGGAAATTGAGGGACAGTAGTCATAGGGAGGCCATTAAGGGACAAATGCAGACAGACAGACAGGAAGATGAGACATTGTTAGCTCTTGTTGGAGCACAAAGCAAGTCTGGAGAGACAGGTAGGGGCTGCTTTGAAAGATTTAATAAAATACATATTTTTTTTTTATTTTTTTAACCCTCTGAATTCAATTAGTGCTATCCTTTATGAACAAGTCTGGGGCCTTTCTTTGATGTATGTCGACTTACCACTGGTCCAACTCCAAAGGACTCTCCTTCCCCAGTAGCCATCAACTGACAGTAATTCCTCAGACAGGGCCCCAATCCCATGTTGGAATTTTTAACTGGCTTGATCTTGTGTAGGTCTTGTAACCATAGCTGATGTGGGTTTGTGTGCACAATGGTCATGTCGTGTCCAAAGGACAATATTCCCCACTGTTTGACTCTTAAACAGGTTTTTCACTGCGGAGACTTTGGGGTAGGGCTGATCTAATGTCCCAGCTAGTTCCAGCTGAGCAGTCAGGCACAGTGATGAGAGATTACACTGCTCACTGCTCACTGCAACGAGAAGCTTCTCTCACCACGGCTGAGAACAGCACCAATCAGTGAAGAGCTAAACAAGCTCTTAGAAGGCCGTTTGATGACATGATGGTTCAGAAAAAGGCATCACTAGCTTTTCCCCAGTGATGGTTTCTCCAGCTGAGGCTGTGACCTTGTTCACAGTAGCAGGCAAGAATTTCTAGCACTGTCTGTCTCTCTCTATTTTCAGGCTAGATCTGACCTCTAGCGGCCAATTGAAATATAATCTGTTGTCAGTGAAGCTCATGAATTTTGTGGCTTACACCCTATGCTGAATTTCTCATCTTATCCCCAATTGATATTTGGGGATAGATTACTTAGTGGGGTGAGGAGCATTCTGGACGTGGTACGATGCTGAGGAGAATTCCTGAACTCACCCTACTCCACAGAAGGAACATCTCAGCTTTCCAAAGTAGTGATGGCAGCATTCTCTGGTTGAGGTCACTGGTCTAGTGTGGGATTGCTGAATAATGAAGTCATGTTTCTGAATGGAGTAGAGGGCTCAGTTGATACTCTTTGTCAGAAGTCATTCATCGACACAGTGGCTTTTCACTTGATGTAACGTTTGAGGATTTACTTATTTTTATTTTAACATGGTTAGATATTTTGCCCTCGTGTACATCTGTGCACCATGTAACTGCCTGGTGCCAGGAGATGCCAAAAGTGGACATCAGATTCTCTGGAACAGGAGTTATGGACAGTTGTGAGCTGCCATGTAGATACTGGGAACTGAACTGTCTCTGCAATAGCAGCCAGTGCTACTAACCACTGAGCCATCTTCTCAGCCCTTTATTTTATTTTTATAGTATCCTGTTGGGATGCTGGAGTACCTTAGAGATCTTGTGGGTAAAACATTCAAGGCAATGTAGCATTTAAGTAAACCCACACAAAAGTGTTGGTTTTCTAGTGTATATAAAAATTATGTTGGGGTCAGAGAGATGGCTCAGTGACTAAGAGCACTTGCTGTCCTTGCATAGGTTTGGGGTTTAGTTCCCAGCACCCATATGGCTCACAACCACCAGCACCTGCAGATCTAGGGAACCTCTTGCCTTCTTCTGGTCTCTGTGGACACTATAGTGCATGTATGCCCTCCCGTTAAACTAGTGAAACTAAATCTTTAAAAAACTGTTCTCACACTGTACTGCAGTTGGTGAGCAATTGCAGATATCTTTTTGAGAAACCTCTAATTATCTGTTAGATCTATTTAAAATACTTCATTGAGCAGGAAGGTTTTGGTGCACTGGCAGATTACTTGTATAGCATGTGTCTGGCCTTGAGTTCAACCTTCAATACTCTAAAAATAAGATAAAATAAAAATAAAGAAAGGAAAAACAAGAATTCGATATTGGATACTGCAAAATATAGTAATTAGCCAGGTGTTGGCTGTACATGTCTTTAATCTCAGCACTCAGGAGGCAGAGGCAGGAGGATCTTTGAGTTCGAGGTCAGCCTTGTCTACAGTGTGAATTCTAGGACAGTCAGGGCTATACAGAGACACCCTGACTCAAAAAACCAAAGTAAATAAATACATGAATGCATAAAGTAATAGGTTCAGTCTTTCTCACTGCAGAAATGAGATTAAATGGAAAGTAGAGGAATGGCTGAACCCACGGCACTGCAAAAACAAAGTAAAACAGTAAATGCAACTCAGTAAAGGGCTCCGTATCCAGCACTGCAAAATTAAAACTCATTAAAAGAAGATAAAACAAGACTCAGTACCCAATACTTCAAAAGTAAAGTTTAATTCCCAACACTTCAAAAATTAAATAAACACAAAACCTTTTCCTTTTTGCTAGAAAAGGCCAACATGCAGCTTGTAGGCTTATCCAAAGTAAAGCTGCTATAGATCTTCAGTTTTAAAAACTGCAGGAGTTGGAGTGATGACTCTGTATTTAAGAGTTCTGACTACAAGTGAAAAATGCCCCCCACAAAATAATATAATAATAAACATTAAAAATAAAATAAAAATTTCAATAGAACAAAATGCATTCTCTACCCATTGACGTGTTTGATGAGTGCACATGGTCTTCAGATGTTCAGATATGACTCCCCCAGTGTTAGTTGTGAGGCATGAGGATTCTGGTTATTTTGCCAGGTTCAGTTGTGACTGTATAGAAATTCTCTCAGACTCATTAAAATGAATGGGTCTAATTGAGGCTTAATAAATAAGCTGTTTTCTTTTTTCACTTAAGAAGGCTATTGTGCATAATGAGGGATGGACAATATGTTCTGACTTGAGTTTGTGGCTTTAGATCCAATTATCTCAAGTGAGATGCTGATATAGAAGTGTTGCTGGGAGTCAAGGCAATCTTGGGCTAAGTCTTCCTTTCCATGATGCTCCCTGGGCCTTTGTGGAGAGAGTGTAAATGACCCAGTGAAGGCTGAGTCTGTGGGGAGTGTAAATGTCTCAGTGAGGGCTGACCACTCCACTATCTGGTGCCATATTTGTAATGTCTCAGGTTGAAAATTTTGGAAAACAACAAAACCCAGCTTTTAACCCTCAGCTTTCTAATGTTATTCCAAAGTCCAGAGTCACGGTGGTGGGTGAGGCTGCAGGCAGTAACATGTCCAGTGTGCAGTATCGTCAGGCACACAGGTTTCCACAGGCTCAGAGTTCTTTCAACCTAGCCATAGTTTCTTCCCAGGATCTGCTTTGGAAAATAGTAGGACAACACAGTAATCAAAACTATAGTGAGGGAAGAATAGGAATGTTCTTTTCCTTTCTTTGTGGATCAAACCTAAGGTCTCATGTAAGCTAAGCATGTACCATATCAATGAACTGTACCTTGGGGATACCCTTCTTTGAAAAATAGGAAAATGGTTAAGTGAAGGACGGATCATGAATTAAGTGATCTTTTGTAGCCAATGAATTTTCAGCAAGGTCATGTGCTGGGGCCAGAGAGATAGTTTATCCCGGGTGAGCCCCTGATAGGTTATGCAGTTCCTGGTTATCAGCCCTAGATACATGTATGTATGAGCAACACTAAACGGACTCCATAAGATATGTGTGTATGTGGGTGCATGCACATATACATATACATTTATATAATCTATGTATGTGTTAATAAATTTGACATAGGTTTTATATATGTGTATGTATATTATGTGTGTGTGAATGATGATTAGAGAAGAAAAAGGTTCTGAGAGGGAGTGGATGACATGGGAGGAGTTGGTGGAAATGATGTAAATACAGTACTCATATATGAAATAATTAATATATATGTATACATATATATGTTAGATAGATAAAAACTGCATACACACCATTTGTAGTTGAGAAGAGAAAATCCTAATTTTAACTGAGGATAAAGCCATACCCAAACAGAAATCTTCTTCTTAAGACTTTTAAAAAGAGTTTATTTTTTATTTCTGTGTATCTGTGAGCATATGCCATGTGTGTGCAGGTGTCTGTGGAGGCCAGAAGAGGGTGTGGGACTTTGTGGAGCTGTTGCAAGAGGCCTGATTTGGGTGCTGGGAAACTAACTCAAGTCCTCTGGAAGTTCAGGAAGCTCTCTTAACCTCATGCTTTAGGAAAGTACTCAGGGGTTGTTTCCCTCTAGCAGGTGTAGTGAGCTGCTGGCTGGATCATCATCACGCTCCCATGGCTTATAAGCAAAAGTAATTGTGCAGAGGGAGCAGTGGGCCGTGGGAGTTATGAAGAATTTACATTTCTGCATATACTTTCTGCAGTTTTTAATGTGTCATCTCTCAGTATTTATTTTCTGTGTCTCTTTAAGGGCAGGGGCATCTGCCCACTTAATGGTTCTTTCTTTTTCTTGCTCTAACCCCAGTGATAGAATTTCATTACCAAGGATTGATCCTTCATCTCTCAAGTTTCACAGTGCTCTCTATTAACAACGCATGTTTGAATGACAATGTAGGGCCTGGGATGATGGATCAGTTAGTGAAATACTTGCCTTGCCAGCATGAAGAATTGAGTAAAAACAAACAAACAAACAAACAAAGACAAAAAACAAATCCTGTAAGCTCAGTGATTTAAAATGCTTACTGCTCTTGCAGAGGACCTGAGCTCAGTTTCCAGCACCCACATGAAGTGACCCACATCTGCCTGTAACTCCTGCTCTAGGGAATCTGATGACCTCTTCTGGACTCTGAGGGTCTCTGTACTCACATGCAAAAACCCACACACATATACAAAGACTTAGAAATAGAAACAGGTCTTTAAAACAAGGCCCAGCATGGTGACTCAATTTGTAATCCCAGTGCTGGGGTAGTGAAGCGAGTGGTTCCCTGGGTCTTGTTGACCAGTCATCCTAGCCTACTCTGTGAGGTAGAGGTCAACAAGAGAGACTGCTTTAAAACAAACAAACAAACAAACAAAACCAAGGTGTGCAGCACTTGAGGAACAACACTCGAGGTTGTCCTCTGGCCTCCTTGTGAAGCTGCACACACATGAGCATACACATGCATATGTGTACATGAGCATCACAGACTGATTATGTGGGGCTATAGACTGTGCCTTGACACCCCTGCCCCAATAGCTACACTTCTACATCTTTCCAAATCTTACTTACTCTGCCTCTTATGGACCATTCTTCAGGAAATTGGAAACCTTCAATCAAGTGTGTTGAGGAGAACTTAGGGGTAGCCCTAGAGTCAAGAACACTCAGGGTGGGTGTGCCTGCATAGCCAGTGTTTCTGACAAAGACATCTATATGGAAATCAGTCTGTGTCCTCTGCACCTCCCCTCCACTCGTCTCTTTTTAGTTAATTAAGCATTGCTTTCCTCAGTATAATTTTATTTTAAGATGGTGATGTCATGACCCCCACACATGCTCTCTTCCCACAGGCCATCTCGAAAGCGAAGATCCCTTGAAGAGGTGGGGAATGTGACAGCCACCATGCCTACACTTCCAGAGTTTCCTAATACTTCCTACACCATTGCACCTACGAGTCAGGAGGAACACAGGCCCTTTGAGAAAGTGGTGAACAAGGAGTCACTTGTCATCTCTGGCCTGAGACACTTCACTGGCTATCGCATTGAGCTGCAGGCATGCAACCAAGACTCCCCAGAAGAGAGGTGCAGTGTGGCTGCCTACGTCAGTGCCCGGACCATGCCTGAAGGTGGGCTTGCTTTCCTCTGGGTTTACAATTTACAGGGTTGGAGATCCACTGGGCCACAGACCAGCCCTCTACTCTCTGCATAGTGTGAATGTTTTCTAAATGTGTTCTCTATTGCTTTTGTTCCAAGATGAACCTCTTCCTCTGTTACCGAGGTTGGCATTGAACTCCTGGTCTTAAGGAGTCCTCCTGCCTACTCAGGTGTTTCCTGAGTGGTTGGGACTTGTGTCTTGGTTTCTTTTCCTATAGTTTTGATAAAAGTCCTGAGAAAGCTGCTTAAAGGAGAAAGGATTTATTTTAGCTCACAGTTCAAGGTATATTTCACTGTGCCTGCGACATCAGTGCAGAAGGAGCTTGGTGCAGTCGGTCCCATTACATTCATAGAAGAAGAGAACAGCACATGCATGCTGGTGTTCAGTTCCCTTTCTCCATTTATACAGTCTATATCCCGAGCAGGGAATGGTGCTACTCAAAGTGGGTCTCTCCAACTCGCTTAAACACATAGAGATAACCCCCACAGACAAGCTCAGATACCCATCTTTCATTTGATTCTAGATCCTGTCAGGTTGGCAATAAATACTAAACGTCACACACTGTATCCTAATCTTTTCTCTGTGTGTGTCCATGCGTGTGCCTAGGTGTGGTGAAGCCAAAAATCACCCATGGTCATCTTTTTTTAGGTGCCATCCACTTAGGATCTCTCATGGGTCTGGTTCTTGATTAGGTCTGTCTGTCTGGCCAGTGTGTTCCGGGGATCAGCCTGTCTATCTTTTCAACACTGGATTCCAGAACACTATGTTCCAGCTCTTTTGTGTGGGTTCTGGGGATTGAACTTGGGTTTTATTGACTGAGCTATCTTCTCACTCTATGAGTTTTATATTATTTTCTGCTGAAGAAAATAAAGTGTGGGAAAATTACAACCAGGTCCCTCAGCTGTTGAGACCCTGGTGGCAGGGATGAATTTCAATTCAAGAGTTAATATCTGAGCTTTTAATTGCTTCTCATAGCTAAGGCAGATGACATCGTTGGCCCTGTGACCCACGAAATCTTTGAGAACAATGTTGTACACTTAATGTGGCAAGAGCCAAAGGAGCCCAATGGTCTGATTGTGCTGTATGAAGTGAGCTATCGGCGATATGGTGATGAGGTAAGGATTCCAGATCTTGGTGTTGTATGGAACTATTCCAGGGGAAATGTGAACAATAGGGACCAGTGACAGACCAAAGTAAGGGTGTGACCGGTGTCCAACTTGGTGAGCCAGTGACTTTTTATTGGGAGTTATTTAGAGTGGCATGGATAAGGGCTTACTTATGGTCATGGGGATAATTCAAAGGCAGATGCGTCACCAAAAGCCCACCACCCAGTGTGGATGATAACTCATGAAAACTGGAACCCTGGAGCTCTCTGCAGGACTTTGCAGAGAACCCTCCCAGTCAAGAGTCTCCTCTCCTCAGCAGTTCTGCTGCTTAACCTCAGGGAAGGTGAGGCCTTGTGGGTCCCAGAAGTTTCAGTGACCTCCTCAGACTTGTGAGGTGTGGACTTCCTGAGCCTTTCAGAGCCTCCCTTTAGAACTTTCTGAGTCTTAAAGAACTTCCTTCCAGATTGGAATGTTTTAGTTTTTGGAAATTGGTATACAATACTGGGCAGGAACTAAGTTTCTCAATTACCCATTGCTTCTCACATCAGATGCTGTCTTATTAGAGTTCAAAACCCTAATGACCATCTTTCCAGAAAGATGGACAGAAATGCCAATTGAGACTCTTTTATTTCTTTTATCACTTAAATTTAAAAAAATTAAATTAATTTATTATGTATGAAGAGGTAGGGAAGCATGTGACCATGCCATAGCCTGCTCTGCTTAAGGAGGTCAGAGGACAGTTTTTGAGAATCAGCTTGTTCCTTCCAGTGTGTGGGTCCTGGAGATTGGACTCAGGTCACTGGACTTTGCTTCAAGCTAAAGTGCTCGCTGAGACATCTTATTGACCCAATTTTTCGTCATATTTGTGTGTAGATTTTTAGCTATGTCCTTCAAACTGCTTCATGGGCTGCTTAGATTTGTGTCCTTTATCATGGGATGGGGCTCGCTCTACTTTAGAGAGATTCATCTCAGTCCAGGAGTGCATCATTTAAAACTTTCTTATGTGTGTCTTTGCCACACCAGACACTGTGGGGTTTGATGTGAGCATGCAGAGAAAGTAGGAATTCATTAGAGACTCCAAAGTAATATCTAAGCTACCCGTGGGCCCACTGTGAGCTGACACTCAGTGATGTTACAGCTGCCTTTGAGCTGCCAGGAAGCCCACCGAGAGCTGAACACTCACCTTTCACAAGGTGCTGCAGGTCAGAACTGGGTCCTCATGTTTCTGCAGCGAGCCCTTTACTAAGTGGACCATCTGTAGGCCCTAAACCCTCATCCTGGACTCTGTATTCAGGTAGAATTAAGCTATTTAATTTTTATAGATTTGCAAACATGCAAACATATTCACACGTGTTTTACATATATATTGACTCTGTATTCATAAGTTGCTTTCTTCTGCCTCATGGTGTTTCTTTCCCCATAGCCTCTGGAATTAGAATTCACAACTGCTATATAGGCAGGGAATATAATTTCATGATTGAAGTATAATTTAGTTTTAGACATACTTAACTTTGCTATTATACTGTGAAAGCAATGTGAACTCCATGTAAATGTTATTGTGTACCTATAAAACTTCATAAAAACAGATGGTGGGCCGTGTTTATCCATATGCCCTTAATATAGCAAAACTAACTTCATGAAACTTTCAGAGTTCTAGTAGTGTATAATAAATCCTTATAAGCAGATAGGATTCCTCTGAGGACCCTTTCCTCCTGGGACTGTATCTTTTTTTGGCACCCAAAGATGGCACTTTAACGATGACTCAGAACATGGAGTCAGCACCCTATGACCTGCAGGACAAATCTGCAGCCTGGTCTTTTCCCCTTCCTTCCTTCCTTCCTTCCTTCCTTCCTTCCTTCCTTCCTTCCTTCCTTCCTTCCTTCCTTCCTTCCTTCCTTCCTTTTGTTTGACTTTTATGCATATATACTGTGGTTGTGTGTGTGTGTCATTGTTATTAGTGTGAATATGTGCCACCTGTGTGCAGACACATGGATGTTCTGGATCTGGACTTACAGGTGATTGTAAGCCTTATGGGCAATGAAAACCAAACCAAGACCTTCTGCAAGAGCAACAAGTGCTCTAAACTACTGAGCCATCTCTCCAGCCCTAGTTTCTTTACTTTTGATCAAATTTCCCTGCTCATTTTTCTTTGTGTATGTGTGTGTTGTGCATATGCGTGTATATTTACAACATACATATGTTGTGTGTTCTTTGTGTGGTGTATCTGTCTCTATGTCTCCCCAAATGTAGTGTGTAACTCTGCGTGTGTATCTGTCTGTGGCTGTGGTTTGTACCTGTGTGTCTGTGTGTTGTATGTCTCTCTGTGTGTATGTCTACGTTTTGTGTGTTCACGGAGAGCACTTATGCTCCTGATCTTCCATTGCATTCTTTCCTTGCTCTACCCATTAGGTATCTGTGGTGATTATCTAGCCTTAGAGATGGGCCTCCCTTGTGCCCTCAGCAGCTCTCCTGGGCTTCTGTAGTTGCTCATGTCTTTTTCTGCTTTTTGACTCATTTAGTTGGGAAGAACCTTAGGACTGAGTTCTCCCCCTACCTCCTGCCACCTAGTCCAGCACATTTCTTTCTCCTTACTATTGTCACTTGATGAGCACAGGGGCTCTTACATTTTCTCTTCCCATTCCAGTTCTTAGTTGTGATGGAACTCTTCGGAAAATTTTGGAATTTTGGGTCTAGTGATCATAGACTTGACAAAGTTATTCCCTAGAGTCCCTGGCCTCACTCCTAATGAGCCCTGGGTACATACTTCTTAGGGTTGTGTGCTCCCAATTTGTTTATATGTTAGATCTAATTAAATCTTCAGAGGAATGCCAACTCTTTTTTTTTTTCTTCTTTCTTTTTTGAGACAGGGCTGGCCTCAAACTTCTTATGTAGCCAGTATAGGAGAGGGTGGCCTTGGCCTTCTGCATTTCTGACCTCCATCTTTCTATGTTTGTTGAAAGGCATGTGCAACAGCCTGGTTATGTGGGGCCGAGAGGGAACCCAGGGCATTGAGCATGCTAGGCAAGCTCTTTGCCCCCGAAATTACAGCTCCATTATTGCTTTCCAACCAGAGTGAGGGGCAGTGGCGTGGCTCAGGGTAAACCCTTGCTGAGAATCCTCCAGTGAGGGACTGGGGACCTGGCTAGGTCACAGAGAACTGGCCTCCAAATCACCTGTGCTATGGAGACCAACTTGAGCTGCATGAGACCCTTTCTCAAGAAAGCAAAAGCAACAACCCCACCCTCCACAAATAAAAACAGAAAGAAGCAAATGAATTCTCAAAGCCTCTCACGGGTCAGGCTCTTGCCTTCCTTTTTACGCTCTCTGCTTGACCTGCGTGGGAGCCTAATCATGATGTCCCCACCTGGGAGGAATGTGCCCAGATGTGCAAAACTCAACTAACCACCTTCTCTTTTCTTCCAGGAGCTGCACCTCTGTGTCTCCAGAAAGCATTTTGCCCTGGAGCGGGGCTGCAGGTTGAGAGGGCTCTCGCCAGGGAACTACAGTGTTCGAGTCCGGGCTACCTCCCTGGCAGGCAATGGCTCCTGGACAGAACCCACCTATTTTTACGTGACTGATTATTGTAAGTCTCCATAGCAACCTCAAGTGGTTGGATATGTGCTTGATGCTGTAGGGATGGTAGAACATTTTTAAAAATGGCCCTGAGGGAAAGAAGTGACAGGTGCTTTTATTTTTTGTCTACCAAAACTGTAATATAACCAGCTCGACATGTTTGCTGACCCTTTCTACCAACAACTCACATCTTCATCACCCACAAAATTCTGGGCATGCCTATGCACAAACTGTAACCCTGACTTGGGCAGATCCCTTGGGTGTACTGGCCAGTCAGTTTAGCCAACCAGTAAGATCTGTGTTCACTGAACAACCCTGCCTCAAAAAATAAAGTATAGAGCAAGGAAGGGTTTAAGGAGGAATTGAAGGGGGGAAAGGGCGTGGGAAATGATGTAATTACATTATAATCTTGAAAAGAAATAGAAGAAGAAATGACAGCACTAGGGAGGCAGAGACAGAGTTCCACGCCAACCTGGTCTGCATAGTGTGTATTTCAGGCTAGTGAGGGCTACATACTAAGATCTTGTCTTCAAAAAAACAAACAAAAGAAACAACATGCCAGCCGAGAGAGAGAGAGAGACAGAGAGAGAGAACTCGATAGAGGAAGATACTTGATGTAGATCGACCTCTTGGCCTCCATGGGCAAGTAGTACACATGTACAAACACACACATACAGACACTGATTAATAATAAAGTATATACTTTAAAGTCATTAATCATTGGGGTGTGTGTGATAAAGACACATTGTATACATATATAAAACTGTTAAATAGTACATTAAAATTCAAAAGAAGTTAAAACTCAAAAGTTTTATAACTTTTTAGAGTACTTTGTTCTGATTCTAGCCTCCCTTCTCTTAAAGGAGAAGAGAGGAGGCAGGGACACAAGGCTTGTAACCAGACAACATTCATTTGCCGAGTTTTATTCAGCCACCGGTATTTACAAATATATCTTATGTGCTATGAGCCAGCAAGTGCAAGGAGACAGTTTGCTGTCAGTTCACAGGGAAGCTCAAAGTGGGATTGCTCAGGACAGAACTGGTGACAGAAGTCATGATGAAGCATGAGCTGGGAGACCAGCAAGCCCCAGGGATCTGCCTGACTCTGCCTCCCTAGTACTGTGAATACAAATATATAACAGCACACCCAGGTTTTCACATGCTTTTATGTGGTACTCTAACTCAGGTCCTCATGTTTGCAAAGTAAGCACTATATTAACTGAGCTGTCTCCCAAACTTTCCCCCTTCAACTTCATGTGAATTTTATAAAAAACAACAAAAACACTGAGTCCACTTAGTGTTGCCAGTGTGTATCAGGTGTGGGGTCCTCTATTGAAATAGAGTAGCTTCTCATTGGCTGTATCCCTGAAGAAAACTGACTCTTCCTCTTAACAGTCGTCAGTTGCCATGGCTCCCACATGCTGTGAGTTCATTTATGTAAAGACCATGTCTTGCTTGGAAATAGCCTAGGATTTTGCTTTATTGTCCAGGGTGGTATTGAACTCACGATCCTCCTGCCTCAGTTCCCATCCCAATACCAGGTACTGAGATGACAACAACCAGTGTTCAATGGTGTAATTTTTGCTGTCAATACATTTTATCTTAAACTTGTACCTTCTTATTCTGTTGCAGTAGATGTCCCATCAAATATTGCCAAAATTATCATCGGGCCCCTCATCTTTGTCTTCCTCTTCAGTGTTGTGATTGGAAGTATTTATCTGTTCCTGAGAAAGAGGTAAGCAGGGTGGTGTGCTGGCAAATGGCTAACAGCCGACTTTCCTGGGGGAAAACAAACAGTAACATAAATATTGAATTAGATAGAGGAAAGTTTCTTATAAGGTTTCCTTAGGAATGTGCTACATGCAATACTCATGGTAATAAGTTTACTGTATAATACTATGATGTTCTCTTGATTACAAATTCCCTCTAGTTCAATGATTGTCCCTGCATGCTTCCATTGATAGATTTTTACCCAGATCTTAATATCTGCAGCCAGCCTAGGGTTATAGCTGATGAGGAAACATAATTCCATCATGCATTACTTAATTTCCTGTTGCTGCAATAAAAAACCTTGACATACAGCAACTTTGGGGAGGAAAAGTAGATTTTGTCTTACAGTTTCAGTAGGAGATTCAGTCCAATGTGACAGCAAAGACCTGGCTACAGGAGTATGAGCCTAGTTGTTCACAATTCATCTGGACCCAAGAAGTCAAGAGAGAACAGAAAGTGGGCCTGGGCTGGCAAACTGCAAAACCCATCCTCAGTGACACACTTCCTCATCAAGGCTCCACCTCCTGTAACCTTCTAAATCAGTGCACAGAGGGACCAAATGTTCACACATTTAATGTTAGATCTTTTCTTATTCAAACCACAATGAAGCATAAACATTGGTTTACTTGTTTTTGCTGTTTCAGATAGCTTACAGGATAATGGGTCTCATTATGGTGGTTTTGTACATATCTATCAGTATAGTTCCATATATATATATATATATATATATATATATATATATATATATATATATATATATATATATGTAACCCCCCATTGCTCCTCCCTCATCCTTACTGGTCCCTTTCCTCCTCAGAAATCTTCCACCTCTCTGTTTTCATGTCCCATATATATGGACACATACTTACACATCATTTTGTCTTTATCCCTGTTACCCTCTTCCTCTCTCCTCCCAGCGCCCTACCTACTGTTCTGTAATTTATAGCTGTTTTTGTCTTTCTGAGTCTGGGTTAATTTGCTTAACCTGATGATGTTCAATTCTATCTTTGATCTGTTTTTCTCAGGCAGGGGGTCTTGCCCTATAGCCAAGGTTGGCCTTGAACTTGTGATCATCCTACCTCCTACCTCAGCTTCCCAAGTACTAGGTTTGCAGGTGTGTGCCACTCACCTACAGGTATGCATCAGCTTCATTTTGTCCACCCCTCCTTTCATTAAAGAGTAAGACAAAAATTAAGGGAGGCAAGGGGAGACACACATATTTGATAACTACCAGCAATACCTTTGCCAAACCAGGTAGTTTTTACACAGGGCAGAACAACTTTTAGTGTCATTTATCATGTCATCATGGCACAGCTGACATACTTTGAAATTCCATCTGCTTTATGGTTCGAGGTTCCTTGCTGTTGCTATGATAAAACACTCTTACCAAAGCAATCTGGGAAAGAAAGGGTTTATATTAGTTTACATTTACAGGTCACGGTCAGGGCCTGTGTTTCACAAGTAGAAACTTAGAAACTCGGAAGTGGAAACCATGGAGGAATGTTTGCTTGCTGTTTTCCTGACTCCTGATCAGCTTGCTTGCTCATATAGCCCAAGACTACCTGCTGAGGGATAATGCCACTGACTGGGGGCTGGTCCTCCTGTATTATTATTAAACAAAACATACCCTCTTAGACATGTTCACCAACTACTTTGATCTAGGCAATTCCTCAATTGAAGCTTCTCCTCTTAGATGACTCTAGGCTGTGTCAGGCTGACTAATGAAGGCTAACCTGGACACTAACTGATCTTGCTGTCTCTCACTTTCTCTAAGTTGGACAAACTGTAGAACCATGAATCCATGATTTGTGGTATTTGCCTATTTCTAGTGTCCAGAATGCCATGGGATGCTCAAGCTGGTGTGTCTATCTTTTCTTCCTCTAGGCAGCCAGATGGGCCCATGGGACCATTGTATGCATCTTCAAACCCTGAGTACCTCAGTGCCAGTGATGGTGAGCACCTCTTCCTTTTTTGTTGGAATCCAGAACTTGATTTCCTTTGCCACAATGTTAAGTCATATCTGAGGGTTGGCCAGCATCACAGGGAGAAGGGAAAAAACATCTCAAAGAAGCTGGAGAAACCCTCTTGAGTGCTGAGCATGCCTGCCTGCCCGTGCTGCAGAGACTGCTACTATGGAATTTAGATCCGTTGTCTGGACCTGCTTGAGTGGCTTGATATCACCTTCTTGGGATCTTCAGGCTGGAATTTGAAACTAAAAACTTTGTGCCATAGCCATAGGAGTGTTGCAAAGTCAGGGCCAGATCCCCCCCCCCCCCCCCCCCCCCGCAATTTGTCATTCTTTCTAAGAAGTTAGGAATTAGAAGCCGTGATAGGACACTGAGGGAAGAGAAGTGGAGATAATAACTTTGGGAAATGGGTCAGTGGGTAAAATGTTACTGCCCACACCTGAGGACTGAGTATGACCCATAGTGTTCATGTATACATCTGGGTGCTATGATATGTACCTGTCATTCCTGTACTGGGGGAGCAGGGACATGGGGCTCAATAGAAAGTCAGCCTGGCTTAATCTGTGAGCTCCAGGTTTAATGAGAGTTCATTGCTCGCAAAGGAGGTAGAGCATGATGAAAGAAGATTTCTGTCATCAGCCTCTGACCTTCCTGTGTATAAGTACACATGTGTACTTACCCATAAATGCATGTGCGTGCGCGCGCGAGCGCACACACACACACACAAATGTATATACACATGCACACAAATTGTAAACGAGTGAAGATAGGATGGGTCAGGTAGAAGCTGGATGAGTGCTAGGGAGACATTTGCTGGTGGTGGTAGCTGAGTGTAAACTGATGCTGATGTTGGGAGCTTAGCATTTATGCTCAACACCAGTCCTAACTGTCCCTAATGACAGTGGGTGGCCTCTAGAGAGAAGACATGCCTCTTTTCCAAGGATTTTATAATACAGCATATTTTCTTTAAAGCACCTCATGTAGCACAATCGATGTTTGAGTTTCAAGGCATGAAAGTATTGATTGAGCCTGTAGGTTGTTGCCTTGGATAACCCTACTCACTAGTGGTGGTTAGTAGGCTGGGTGGTCCCAAGGAGTAGCCAAGCTGCAGGCGTCTCAGTCTCTCCTCCTTTGTGGTCTCTTGCCTGGTGCCCTTCCCTAGCTTGCTCTGTGGGTTCCTAATAGTAAAGGTGGGCTACAAGGCATCTTCTTGCTGAGTCTTACAGACTGAAGAGAATCAGAATGCCGTGAAGAAGTCCAGGGGGTGGCGACAGAGAATCTATCCCTTTCTAGGAAGGATTGCTAAACATTATAGACACTTTTTTCTCCCAGTCTATTTTAACCTAATCCCTTTCTTTCACCATTCCATTGGCACTTGGCCAGACATCTCCAATAGGAAGTGTCTAACTTGTTTTTAGTCAATACAATGACAGAATTCTTGACAAAGGCATCATAAGGGAGTAAGGTTTCATTTTGCCTTACAGTTTCAGGGTGCCGTATGGAGCAGAAGTCTTGTAACTGGTCACATTGTGTCCAGAGTCAGGAATCAGAGTGGCAAATACTGCTGCTCAGCACACTTTTGCCTTTTTTATTCAGTCCAGAATTCCAGCCTTCAGGATGATCTGCCCACGTTTAGAAAGAGTCTTTGTACCTCAATTAATTTTTATATAAAAGCTTCCTTCATAGACATTCCCCAGGCTTGTCTCCTAGGTGACTCTGAGTATTAACCATCACAGGAAAAGACATCATCCGGTGGCAGGGATCTGGAGTCAAGATGGGAAAGAAGGGGATACAGGACCATCTTAGTGCTTCCTAAGCAGGATGCTGAACTAGCTATAGCTCATTCCCTAGTCTCTGCCATCCCCTTGATGGTGGCAGAAACTTGTCCTGTTCTGAGTTGTTTACCCAATGCCCAGCCAAAGTCTTGAGTCACAGAATGAGTGAATATTTGTGTATAGCTCAAGAAAAAGTTGTGTGTGGGGTGTCTCAGGGGGCCCTTAAGAGGCTGGCTGAGCATGCTGTGTAGATAAGTGAAAAGTAGTTTTTCCTTCTTCTGTGTACGTGCCGGATGAGTGGGAGGTGCCTCGAGAGAAGATCACCCTCCTACGAGAGCTCGGGCAGGGATCCTTTGGTATGGTGTATGAGGGCAATGCCAAGGATATCATCAAGGGCGAGGCAGAGACCCGTGTTGCAGTGAAGACTGTCAATGAGTCAGCCAGTCTCCGAGAACGGATCGAGTTCCTCAACGAGGCATCAGTCATGAAGGGATTCACCTGCCATCATGTGGTGAGTCTGGCTGGGGAGGGACAGAGGTTTCCTTTCATGCTCTTTGTTAACTCTGCCTCCCACTCCCTAGATCCACCCAGGAAACTGGGTGTAGACTGATGCCTACCCTCACCCTCTTAAGCCTCACTTCCCTTCACCACTTCATCTTTTCCCAGCTTACCTAGAATCAATCTCTAACTGTTCTGTCACTTTCTAGGATCTTGCTTTGCTTTTCAGACTTTCCCATTGATATTTGTATTATTACATTTCTTTGCTATTCTTGCCTTCCCTATGAAAGGCCACCCCTTTGTGCCTTCTCCCATTCTTTCTTTTCCCTGAAGCCAAAATAAACCTTCCCTTTCTGTTCCCAGAGTGGGCTCTTTATTTATTGTTGAACCTTATGTTTATTTATTGTTATAAGGCATATTTAGGGTCCCCTTTTGTGTGACTTCTACTGCAGAGAGGTGAACAAAACTTACTCTGATAGGGTATTCATGACAAACCAAAGAAAGGATTTCATTAGAGCTCTAGCTGATGAACCAGTGAGTTTATTGTAGCTTGCAAGAGTGTAGGTTTACTTAGAGGAGCATGAACAATGTGCATCTCCATTGTTCTGCATCTCCAAAAAGCCCACCCTAGCATAAGTGATAACTCATGAAAACTGGAATTTCAGTTTTCCGCACAACTTGCAGGCACTAGAGAGATGGAGAATCTATTCTTTCTAAAGATTTTACTATTTATTTAACCTTGGAAAGAGGTGGTGGTGGCAGTCTTGTGAATCTTGTAAATTGTTAGGAACTTTCTTAGACTTGTGAATTGTTTACTTCCTAAGCCTTGTAAGATTTGTTTACTTCTTTAGTCTTAAGAAGCTTCCCTCCAGGATGAAATGCTTCAATTCAGAAAAAAAAATTGTTATGTATCTTCTTCTAAATACCCTGCTCTTGCTGATGTGGAAGCAAATTCCTGACCTCCCTCTTAGATGTCTGTAGCAGGGAAGAGAGTTCCCAAAATAGATATATGAACGGCATATTGGGAGAGTGGTTCTAGGAAAAACTGAAAAAGAGAAAGAGGATTGTGGAGTAAATTTGAGTAAAATCTTAAAGGATGTGAGACTGAACCATGTGTACATGAGAGGAGACAGGCCAAGGAGAACAGGAACTGCAAAGGTCTGGAGGTAAGAACATGGTTTATATACTGAGGAACATTAAGCGGGTAAGATTTGCTGGGATGTGCTATACATGAGTGGGTCTGTTTGCTTCCCCATACTAGGGCTGGCTGTGCTTCCAGGCATGGAGTGGCCTGTGTGCTATGGGCACTAGACAGAGAGTTCATGACAAGTTGAAATAATACTGGACCCTCTTTGAGTCACCTTCATGCTCTTTGAATCACTTCCATGCTTGTCCTGCAGGTTCGCCTCCTTGGGGTGGTGTCCAAAGGCCAGCCAACACTGGTCGTGATGGAATTGATGGCTCATGGAGACCTGAAGAGTCACCTCCGTTCCCTGCGCCCAGATGCCGAAGTGAGCTTCCTCTAGAAGGGCACCTGCTCTTAAGTGTACCTAGCCTGCTAAATACAAACCCATATTTTGACTTTGTTACCTTGGCTACTCTCCCCTTACCCTGCAAGAGATAATTTAGATGGAAGCAGAGAGCTAATTGCGACCCATGTTTTGACTTTAGAATAACCCAGGCCGTCCTCCCCCTACCTTGCAAGAGATGATTCAGATGACAGCAGAAATTGCTGATGGCATGGCATACTTGAATGCCAAGAAGTTTGTGCACCGGGACCTGGCAGCTCGAAACTGCATGGTTGCTCATGATTTTACCGTCAAAATTGGAGGTGTGTCTTGGAATCCTTCTGTGTGTGTGTGTGTGTGTGTGTGTGTGTGTGTGTATTCAGGGTGTGGGTAGAATGGCAGGTTCTGGGGTTCAGAACTCAGGTCCTCATGCTTGCCTGAAAAGTACTTTTACCCACTTCTAGGCACTTTCCTGGCCCAGAAGTCAACATTTCTGTTCTAGTTTCCTGCCTGTTTCTATCATAATTAAGTAAACAAACAAACAAACAAACAAATAAATAAATCTCCTTGGGGAGGAAAGAGTTTGTTTCAACTTGTCCATCACTCAAAGAAGTCAGGGCAGCAACCTGAAGCAGAAACCGTGGAAGAACGCTGGTTGGTGGTTTGCTTTGGCTCATCCTTAGCTAGCTTTCACAGATCGCCCAGGAGTCTCTGCCAAAGAAATGGTGCTGTACAGAGTGAACTGGACCCTCCTATATCAACTAACCATCAAGACAGGCCCCCATAGTCTTGCCCCAAGGCCAATCTGATCTAGGTGGTTCTTGAATGGAGGCTTTCCTCTCAGGTGACTCTAGCCTGTGTCCAGGTGACAGTTAGTACTTCCTAGTACAAGACCAAAGGTTGAGTCAGAGAATGTAGGAGACAGCAGAAGTAGATGCGAAGTGCCTTGATGTCTGCTTGGAGTGTGTGGATAGGATGGGAGGGCCCAGGACAGTGAGGTGTAAGGCTGAGCTCAAAGTCAAGAAGCAGGCATGCAAGCACTTCATAACTCATAGGACTTGCCTCTCCTCCACAACAACAGTGAGAATCAGGAAGAGGCAAGGTCCCATAAAGATCCCACAGACTCACCTTTCCACACACAAACATTAGTTATGGGAGCAGGTAGGGAGGTGCACTTATGTGTGATTCCAAGAGATATTCTTCTACATAACAACAGGAGTCATGCAGGAACGTGACCCAGTGATATCATCCTGCACGAACTATATGAAGGAAGATGGGACATGTGTTGTAAAAAGGCCTCTTGGTTATTCTGGCCAGTTGGCAGCTCAGACCTAAAATAATCACACAGAAACTGTATTAATTAAATCACTGCTTGGCCTATTATCTCTAGCTTCTTATTGGCTAGTTCTTACATATTAATTTAACCCATCTCCACTAATCTGTGTATTGCCACATGTCTGTGATTTACCAGGTAAAGTTCCATCCAGTGTCTACCTCCGGCAGGGCTACATGACTTCTTCCCTCTGACTCTGCCCTCTTTCTCCCAGCATTCAGCCTAGCTTTCCCACCTAACTAAGTTCTACTTGCTATAGACCAAGCCAGTTTCTTTATTAACCAATGGTATTCACAGCATTATGATCCTAAAGACCTTCCTACATTAATGAGAACCCACCCCCCAACCTAGTTGTGGTGGTGCATGTATTCTGACACTTGTGGAGGTAGAAACAGGAAGATCAGTAGCTCAATGTCATTCTCAGCAACATGACAAGCCCTAGGCTGTCCTAGAATATGTGAGACTGTCTCAGAAAAAGCAGCAAAAACAGTAGGAACAGGAAGGGGTATGATTCTATTCACATAGCTGCCCTTGTATAGTGGGATGTTGTCATGGTGGAGGATGCACAGAGGACAGATGGAGGTGAGCCTGGTTTGTGAAAAGGCAATGAGAAGTGAGATGCATTGGGAAGAAATTGTAGAAGCAGAAAGCCTTGGTTGCCCACTGTTTGGGGGTGTGAGCAAAAGGCAGGGTCAAAAGGGGACCCCCAGTTTATGGTTTTTGGGTGAGCAGCTGAGTCACGGTAGCAGCAGGTTGTTTAGAAAAAGGGAAAAGGTCTGTTCAGGACACTGGGGAAGGAGTAGGTGGGAAGGATAAATTGTTGAGAACTTCAGGCCAGACTGTTGGTTCTTTGTCTTTAGGAACCTCTTTTCCCCTTCCTTTACATGGTAGCCCCTATTCTCCATCCACAGCCTCAGGTACAGCTCCCTAACTTCTTCTTGGGGAATTTGCCTACCCTCTAGTGGTGTTGTGTGAGGTGGAAGACTCGATGCTAGGATGATGAACTGAAAAACGTGTGAACTGTTTGTTGTCAGACTTTGGAATGACGAGAGACATCTATGAGACAGATTACTATCGGAAAGGGGGCAAGGGCCTGCTGCCTGTACGGTGGATGTCACCTGAGTCCTTGAAGGATGGAGTCTTTACTGCTTCTTCTGATATGTGGTAAGTTATGCATACATGGGTAGATGTCTGTACTGGGTTTAAACTCCTGCAGGAGTCACACTGATGGGGTCAGCAGGAGGTGGTAGAGGAAAGCCTGCCTTCCACATATTGAAATGAAGGTAGTTCTTTCTGGGTCCTTGTGCATTGATTGAGAATGATTTTAGAAGAATTATTTATGAATTATGACATAAATTGTTGCAGGTGTGTGTGCATGTGTGCACATGTGTGTGTGTGTATGTTCACATGTTGTAATGAGTCTTTATCTGTCCTGCCAGCCAGCTCCCAAATAATGACACAAAGACTTATTAATTATGAAAGCTCAATCTATAGCTTAGGCTTGTTCCTAACTAGCTCTTATAACTTATATTAACCCATTTATATTAATCTACATTCTATCACATGGCATTACCTCTCTTCTATCTTGCACATCCTGTTTTCTCTCCATGTCTCCTGGCTTCTCCTGCCTCTTGATTCCTCCTCCTCCTCTTTTCTTTCCTCAGAAATCCCTCCTATACTTCCTGCCTAGCTTTTGGCTGTTGTGCTCTTTATTAAACCAATCATAGCAATGTATCTTCATACAGTGTACAAATATCCCACAGCAGTGCACACAGGTTTCCATGTTTCCATTTGGAAAGCATGTGACAGCCTTGGGCATAGTTCCTTTTCAGGTGCCATCTACCTTGTTTGTTTTTTTTCTTCTCTCTCTCTCTCTCTCTCTCTCTCTCTCCTCCCTCCCTCCCCCCCCCCCTCTCTCTCTCTCTCTTTTTTTTTGAGACAGGTTTTTTTTTAGCTTTGCAGCATATTCTGGAACTAGTTCTTTTTTTTTTTTTTTTCTCCCCGAGGGAATGGGCAGTTTATTATGACTAAATTCAAGAGATGTTAAAGCATCCAACATGGATGTGCTTCATTGCTTGTCCAGGGTCTGGTTCAAAGCTTCTCACCCGGTAGAGACACAGTTTGTGTTGGTTCCCTCCTGACATTTCCCCTGTCTGAGTTACTGATAAAGAGTCTGGGCCTCACCTCAGGACTGGGCCACAGAGTCTGAGGAATCTGCGGTGGAGTGGTCTGGTACTGGAAGACATGGCCCCCTACATGACTGTCTCTCCATATGTGTCGCGTCTGTGGAGACCTGTTTGTGACATGCTCATCTTCTTGTAGAACTTGGAGGATGAACTCAGCTTCGGTGTGTCAGAGGCAGACTCTGTTTCTGACTTTCTCTGGGGGATGGAGAGGGAGGGGGAGAGGGAGTGGGGGGAGTGGGAGGGTGGTGGGAGGAGGGGCTGAAATGGAAACTTTTATAATTTAATAATAATAATAATAAAAAAAAGAAACAAACATCACTGAGCATTTGGCACCTGGGCCATTGAATGCATAGCCACACGTGTTGTGACAAGAGGACATGACAGTCCATTTTAGTCTCCATCTCCGGCCTCTCTTTTCTCTGCCAGCATGCACGGTCATCAGCTACTTGACCTACATATGACATTTCTTGACATAGGGGACTCTGTTCCCAATATTTCAGATCAGAGTCAAGCTACCCACATGGAGCAGTTTGTCATAGGCCCCAGGAGACTCCAGGGCCACTGCAGACTGGGCGGCACCTGGTTTAAAGAACACACCATCACTTGACTTAGGTATACCTGGAACTAGTTCTTATAGGCCAGGCTGGCCTTTGCCTCCCAAGTGCTTGGATTAAAGGCGTGTACCCACACTGCCTGACTTCTACCTTGGTTTTTTAAACAGTGTCTCTCACTGACCTGTAATTTGCTAAATTGGCTAGGTTTGCTGTCCAGAGATCTCGGGATTCTCTGCTTCCCCTGTGCTGGGATTACAAGTGCTCACCACCACACCCAGCTTCCCCTTTACCCCATTTTCATATGTATGTGGTTGTTTATCTGTGTGTGCACACCAAGTATACATTCATGCATGTAGAGTTCTGAGGTTGATATTGGAAATTATCTTTGACTGCTCTTCTACTTTATTCACCAATGCAGGTGATCTCCTCTCTCTGCCTTCTGAGGCTGGAATCACAGCTAGTTTACAATGCCCACCTGGCATTTATATGATTTTCTGGAGTTTTGAACTTCTATCCTCAGACTTGTGGGGCAAACACATAAGTCACTGAATCATCTCCCCAGCTAGCCCTGCTTTAAACAAAAGACACACACACACACAGCGAGAGAGCTAGATGTGTGTCTGTGTCTTTGTGTGTGTGTGTGTTCTGAGGAACATACCACAGCACATGTGTGGAAGTCAAAGGACAACTTATAGGAGTCACTTCTCACCTCCCACCATATGAGTCCTTGGGATCTAATTTGGGTCATTAGGCTTGGCAGCAAGAGTATTTGCCTACTGAGATATCTTGCTGGCCCATACATCAGTTCTTTACATGGGTTTTGGGCACTGAACTCAGGTACTCATACTTTGGTGGAAAGCACTTTGCCAACTGAGCTATTGCTTCAGTCTATCAATTGTTTTACTTGGCCAGCCAAGTTCTCTTAAGTCAAAAGAAGTATGAATGGATATGCTTGAGAGAGAGGGTGTATGTGTGTGTGTGTGTGTGTGTGTGTGTGTGTGTGTGTGTGTGTGTGTTTAGTTGACTTCTTTGTTAACTGCTCTCAATTGTCATTGGCAGGTCCTTTGGGGTGGTCCTTTGGGAAATCACTAGTCTGGCTGAGCAACCATACCAAGGCCTGTCTAACGAACAGGTGTTGAAATTTGTCATGGATGGAGGCTATCTGGATCCACCTGATAATTGTCCCGAGAGACTGTAAGTATAAAAAAGAGGTGGAGAGTGTGATGAGTCTATTCAAAAGGCTTTGTACTTTATATGTTTTCTGTCTGTATATCCCAGGTATATATGAGTGTGTTGGGTTTGTAGGCCTTAGGCTCACATGTATGTTTGTGTAGCATGCCTCTACTTATAGGCTTGTGTTTGCATATTGCATTTTGGATGCACACTTACATTTTCACATATGCCTACATATGTGCTTATGTCTGCATATATTTATGCCTCTTCATGTGTCATGCAGTCTACATGTATACATTTGCATATCAAGTCTGTTTTAAAGATTTATTTTTAATCTTAGGTATGTGGGTGTTTTCCTGCATATATGTACATAACTTAGATGTTTGGTGTCCAAGAACACTGGAAGAGGGTGTCAGATCCCCTGAACCTAGAGTTACAAGTAGCTGTGAACCAATACATGGGTGCTGGGAGCTAAACCTTGGTCATCTTCAAGAGGCATAAGTTCTCTTAACCACTGAGCCATCTCTTTAGCTCCTTAATTTTTTAAAAATGCTCCTGTGCATACCTGTTGTTCATACATATGTGGAGACCAGAGGGCAACCTTGGGCATCATTCACTCCTTTGAGACCTGGCCTTCCATTGGCGTTCCACTCATTTATTCAGCTAGGCTGGATGGGCAGCTGTAGAGTCCCCAGGATCCTCCTATCTCCACCTCCCCAGCACTGGGATTGTAAATGTGTATATTCTTTATGTAGATTCTGACGAACTAACTCAGGTTCTCAGGCTTGAGGGGCATGCACTTTACTGACTGAACCATCTCCCAACCTTGCATACCAAATCTTTATAACCATTTTGTGTTACTATCTGTATCTTTGTGTAGGTGCTTGCATTTGTCTTGTATTTGTATTTTTCTCTTCACATTCAAAATTTTCCAAACATTGCCCTTTCCTAATCAGACCAGTTTGTAACTGGTTGGGAACTGGGGGGGGGGGTTTACCTGCCATGATTAGTTTTAATTATCAACTTGACACAATCTAGAATTGTCTGGGAGGAGAGTTGTCTAGGTAACATTGGCCTGTGGGCATGTCTGTAGGGGATTGTCTTGATTATGCTAATTGATGTCACCTACCATCCAACTGTTGGTGGCACCATTTCCTAGGCAGGGGAACTGACTGCATAAAGTGGAGAAAGCGAGCTGAGCCTGCGAGCACACATTCATTCTCTATGTGTCTTGACTGTGCATGTGATGTGACTAGCTGCTGTAAGTTCCTACTGCCTTCCTTCCCCACCTCTAATGGTCTGTAGCCTGGAATTGGGAGCTAAAATTAACCCTGCTTCCCTAGGCTTCTTTTATTGGGGCATTTTGTCATCATAACAAATGGAAAGGAGACTGAACCCCAGGGTAGAGGTCCACAGCCTTTCCCTAAAGGCTCTATTATAAATATCGACAGCACAATGGCTGTGCAGTTGTATCTTGAATACAGTCATTGGCATCGCGTAGATGCATGGATGAGACCCTGTTCGTTAGCTGTCACTGCTGGGAATATCTGAGAAGTTCAGCTTAAGGAGGAAAGACTTACTATGGCTCACAGTTTCAGTCTCTCTCCATGCTCACTTGACTCAACTACAAGGGTGATAGGATGAAAGTGGAACTGAGGCTGGAGGTAAAATGTACCCCTGAGATTCATACCTCCAATAACCCGCTTCCTCCTACAAGGCCCTTCCTCTTAGTGTTCCTCTTACTCCACTGATGGTTTCATCCATTGACTAGGTTAGTGCCTTCATGATCCAAACACTTCCCCAGAGCTATACCTAGAAACATGTTGCATCAACAGCTCAGTGTTTGGAGGGCATCTAAGAAACAGCATTATACCCTGTGACAATAAAACTTTATAGACACATGCGGGGGGCCAGATTTCATTCAAGGTCTGAAATTTGCTGTAGGTCAAGTTACGTGGGAGAAAGGAAAAGGTAAAAATACAAATGGAAGTTCTTGGTTCCTGTTCTTAATGTTTTAGACTGAGTAAAGTAGAAGCCTGGGGCTCTTGGGGAATCTGTAAGGATGAGGTATGAACTCTTGTATGATGTTAGGCACCAGTGGACCTCAGTCCTGTAAATACTGCAGAACCTACCAGGCTGTGTCTATGACTAAGGCCCCTCCTAACATTTTCTTTTGATATATGAGGAGCTGGCTCCCTGTGTTCAGTTCATATAGCTGTACCTGCCAGCGCTCAAGGATACCAGCCCTGAAGAGTCTTTAAGTCTAGAATGTGTGTTGGGTACAGGTAAGCCTCAGCAAGCAGTTCCAGACAGGAGTGAAACATACTGGTAACTCCTGAGACACAGGAGACTGGGAATGGGTAGGAGAATAAACGATGTACAATACAATATCTGTCCAATTCCTCACCTCTGTTACCATGGTAAAACCTGACCACAAGCAATTTAGGGGAGGAAGAACTTATTTGGATCACTAATGGAGAGGTCAAAGTAGGAAGCAGCTAGTCAGGTCACATCTGCAGTCAAGGGCAGAGAGAAATAAGTATGTGATCTTTCCTTGTTTGCTCTCGGCTTGCTTTCCACATTCTCGTGAAGTTTAGGAGCCCCTGCTAAGGGTGTAGTGTTATCCTCACAGATCCAGATCTTGCCTTGTCAGTTGACAATCAAGACAACCCCCACGGGCATGTTAGCATCCCAACCTAATTGAAACTTTCCTTACTTGGGACCCTTTCCCCGGTTGACAGCTTCTCAGCTCCACCATGTTATTTTCTCCTCCCCTCTCCCACCTCTGTCCTCTTCCCTCCCCATTCCTTCCATTTCCAATCTTTTCCTTTCCTTTCTATTTCCCATTCTCTTTTCCCTTTCCTCTGCCCTCTCTCTTCCTCCACTGAGCACTGTCCCTCTTTGTCCTTTTAATTTAGAGGCTTTGGTCTCACTAAGTTTCCCAGGCTGGTCTGAAAGTCACTCTAACTTGGCAGGCCTTGAATTTATAGCTGTCCTACCCTAGCCTCCCGAGTAGCTAGGATGACAGGCCTGCACTACCAAGTCTTGCCAGCTTGCTTTTCACAGCCGTCTTCCAGCCTTGACTGCCATATGTGCAGCCGCAGCCGAGGCAAGGAGTCTACTACTTGGATGTGGTCTATAGTGGGGCAGAGTATGAGGGAGCTGCTTGGCTTGGCTGCATATTGAGGCTCATCCACCCTGGTTCTTGTTCCTGCAGCACTGACCTGATGCGCATGTGCTGGCAGTTCAACCCCAAGATGAGGCCAACCTTCCTGGAAATTGTCAACCTGCTGAAGGATGACCTCCACCCCAGCTTTCCAGAGGTTTCCTTCTTCTACAGCGAAGAGAACAAGGCTCCCGAGAGTGAGGAGCTGGAAATGGAATTCGAGGACATGGAAAATGTCCCCTTGGATCGGTCCTCTCACTGTCACAGGGAAGAGGCTGGGGGCCGGGAGGGAGGGTCCACTCTGAGCATCAAACGGACCTATGATGAACACATCCCATACACCCACATGAACGGGGGCAAGAAGAATGGGCGTGTACTCACCCTGCCCAGGTCAAACCCTTCCTAACAGTGCCTGCTGGGGAAGGACTCTTTCTTTCTATTTTAAAACTCTTCTCTAGTTTGACCGCCTCCAGGAAACTCAGGATTATCAGGACTCTACCCAGATGTGAAACTGAGCTCAGAGATAGTTCATACACGTTTCTGTTTGTCTTTTGACCTAAAAATACACATGTGTGATTGCCAACCCTGCAAGCCAGTGGAGGGCTAACTGTGAACCTAGAGGGGTTGGGCTTTCCACAGACACGTCCCCCTATCCCATCCACGGTTTCAAACCAGGATTTTGTTGTTGCTGTTGTTTTCCTCATAGATTGAAAGAATGCACCTGTTTTTACAGGCATTTCTCTTTTCTTGCTAGTGTCTGAGTTACAGTTAGTTGTCAAGGACAGAATTTATTTATGGAACACAAGAAAGAAAGCTAAGGAGAGACAGACAGAAAAAAAACAAAAAACCCAACTCACAACACCCTGTTCTAGAGTTACATGCTTTGCAGGGTTGGGTTTTGAGAAGATATTATTAATCTGAGAGAGGGGCTTTATTTTAGTTTTTTTTCTTTATTCACAAAATCAGTTCCTCAAATTGACCAATAGCTGCTGCTTTCATATTTTATTTTGGGGAAGGGTGTGTAGTCCTCTGTGTGTGCTCCTGTGCACACCTGTGTGTGTTTGTGTGCGTGTCATGTCCAGGCTAGAGATCACAGGGTGGGGTGGGGATTGTGTGTGTGTGTGTGTGTGTTAAACATTATCTGGACTGATGCTTGAGGAATTCATTGGCTCATGAAGCTCCTGCTGCTTGGAGTGGGTGACCTCACCTTATCCTTCCTTCTTAGGAACTCAGCGTCTGTGCCGTCTAGAGATGCTTCTCGGTCATTTCAGAAGTCTTGCTCAGGTGTCTTCTTTCCCTCCCTTTTGCAATGTTTTCCAAAAACTGAGGGAGGACCATTTGGTCTGGATTCATCAAGGGTGTTTGGAAGACCAAACAAAGCAAAGGACACACACACAAACACACACACCGGACAGAAGTAGAAAGAAGTCAGATGATAATTTTGAGAATATATTTGTAACATATTTAATGCTTAAGGAATCTCTGGCATGAGCCTAATAAGTTATTATTTCTTTGGGGGCAGAGGAAGTAGTGGGCACACCTGCTTGTGTGGGAAGACAGGAGGGAATGGCCTCTTGTGTTTGGTCTTTGAAGCACATGTTTTTCGGGAAATTATACCACATTAGCTGCTAGCCCTTTAGGACACTGTGAGGCCTTGTGGAGTATATGGGAAACTGGATTTTTGACTGATTCTTCTAGCAAGTTGGACTGGATGTTTCTTACTTGCATACACTGGTGATCCTGGAGCTGAGCTGGCCTTCCAGAACACCTGTGTTCATCTTTGGGATTTTTCTCTGCTTGTGTACCTCACCTCTTCAAGGCCTACTTGTTGCTCAGTCATTGTATAAACACAACAAACTCATCCCAAAGAGCAACGACACAGGAGGACTTTGAGAACACTAAGCAATATAAGGAGATGCCCCCTTGGAATAGCTGTTGGTCTCCTCCCCCGGGGGATGTTGGCTGTTCTCCACACTAAACTCCCACAGCTGCTCTTGGTGCCCAGGGACCTCAACTCGGGCAGGTGTGGTGCCTGAGTTTCTTTCTCAGGTGCTAATGTTTCAGTCCCTAGAGACTACAGTCTGGAGAAGACATCAGAGACTTTCTTCCCACCACCAAGAACTCCTGAAAGGATGTGAACCCACAGCTTCCTCTTTGCATAAAACTACAGCTGCTCAAGTAAAAGAAACAGCCATGGTGAACTCATGGATGGGGCTCAGAATCCTCCCACACATTCTTCCCTGCCTGTGTTTCCCCACAAATATCTGATACCTTTCTTCTCCTCTAAGAGATGTGAGATAAAGACACAGTGTCCACCCCCAAACCCTCTTAATTCTTGGTTGAAAACACAAGTAGACACAGACTCTGAGTGCCAGTTGCTGTCAAATTTATATTAAAAAAATTGACAGATGTAAAAATGTTACCAGGGAACTCAATGGTTGGTACAAGAAGAAAAAGTCACAGTTATTTTCACCCAAATCACTTTGTAACTAGAGGGTCTGTGCATCAGTGGAAGACATGTAGGTCTGATATTTGTTGTTTCTTTTTCCTTTTCACAGTAAATTTGTAGTGGTCAGATGCTACACTAGCAGGAATTTCCACATTTTTCTAATTCAAAAGGTTTTCTTATATTACTGGGGAAAGTATTTATTTTAATATATAAAATCACTCTTGAAAATCACTTTTGTAAAAAAATGGTGTGCATGTAAATTTTTTTTTATCAAGGAAAAAATAAAAACAGGTGAGTGTGGGTCATGTTTTTATTTCTCTCAGCACAGTCTACCTCAGTGTCTTGTTAGGATGAGGTTCAATCACAGGTGTTGAGGCTTTGGAATTCTGGCTGGATCGTGCTCTGAGTTGGGGAGCTGTGGACCAGCTGATTTCTGAATGCCACAAACTAGGAAGAACTTTGAGGGAGGGAGTTGGAATGAAGTTAGAACCTTCCTGTGAACCCGGATTCTTCTCTTTGCTGGTATCCTTCTGAGTGTAACCTTATACAGCTTTTTGGTGATGCAAACTCCTCACACAGAAGCCGTGCTTCAGTCCATCTTGATTTAGCCTCTCTGTGAGGTCCTCATGTTAAGGTCTTTTGGGGAGAGGTGATGAACTAACACCGACAGCTGTTGCACGAAATCCCCCAGACAATATGCAAAGGCACTTTGAGTTCTCTGGCCGTTATTTCTCTGCCCTTTTCAGACCCGTGAGGCCTTGGGTGTCTGAGGGCACCTCCTATACAACATGAGGGCGTTTGGGGGAAATCCTAATCCAAAACCCATCAGTTTCTTGAACATATTTTGAGCAATAAAATAGGAGCCCTATGCTGGGATTTGGTTGAATTCAAGCTGACACTGTTTGGCCTTGTGAAGTTTTGAGAAGTCTAGAAGTCAAGGCAGGGCCAGCATGGCCTCTGTTTTCAGGCTTCACATTTCTTTTTTTCATCTGAGGGCACATTCCTTAAAGTTCACTCTTCTCCATCTTCTCTGGAGAGGTGTACTAACTTGGGATGACCCTATCAAAAAAGACTTCACCAATTCCATTTTGATATCTAATGCTGCTGGGGAGGGAATAAGCAGCTGTTGGGTCATGAGACTCATTTTGGCTTCAGAAGATGTTAGCTTTGTAAGAAAAGAACCTTGGGACCTAGAAAATCATGGCTGTCCTGAGAGTTTGTAGTGATGGGTGAGAGGGGAACAAAAGAAAACCAGGTTACATCGACACTTCGCTGTGTGCTTTGAAAGATGTCTCATCATTTTAAAAGTCTTTTTATGGTCATGGTGAAAGCCGCCCAGTCATTTTTTCCAGGGTAATAGCAGATATTATTCTGTCTGGTTCAATGATAGCAAGCACACACCAGGAAATGTTCCTGTTCTCGGAGCCCTTCTAGATGCTTCCTGTCATTTGAAGCTAACTGGAAGGGAGGAGCACTGATGGTTTTCTGGAGTTAGGCTGAGCACAATTTGGGAGAATGTCGAAACGGGCAGGAAGAGCTGCATGTCTGTTTCTGTGGCAGTGATGTCACCAGTCCAAGCACAAGTCGCTCTTCTTATCTGACCAGGGCAGATAGTCTACCAGGCAGAGTGATTAATTATGGGGTTAAGGACTATAAATTTATTTGAAGTCCACCATGACACTGGCCAATGAGCAGTATCACTGTGCAAGTCTAGTTCATACTGGCAATCTTGGTAAATGAGTGGCTGTCATTCTACCAAAGGTTTTTCTAGTTCCTGATAGGTGAATGTGTTCTGGATACGAGCTGGTGAACTCATGAGAACATACAATCTTCAAAAATTATGATTTTTTTGAACATGGAAAAGAAAAATACTGATTTTGTACAAATGACACACATAGGGTAGAGCCATTTTAGAAAACCTTCCAGATTGTTCCTCAGAATATGAATTTACACAGGAGATGAGGTTGTGAAATAGGAATAAATGATTATCCCTTGCTGTTTAAACTTTTAAGAGACCATGACTGAAGGCATATTTATCTTCTGGTGGTCCTCAAGAAATAGAGATCAGTGAGTATTTGCGTTTACTTGATGCCAATCAAGGTTCAGAATCAGTCTCTGGTCAATTTTTTATCTATATGTGAGCCACTAAAACAGCAAAACAAAGCAAAACAAAACAAAAACTTGTTAAAAACTAGATCATAAACCTGGGACCCTTGTTATCATTTGAGAAGGAAGGACCCTAAAATATGTGTGTGTATGTGTGTGTCTGTCCGTCCATGCACATGTCCAGGAATGGCTTGTTTGGTCCTTATCCTTTGTATCAAAGTTGCTGCTCCTTGCCCCTTTATGTGCCTGGGTAGTTACACCCCATATATCAGCAGTGTGGGATCCAATGTGCCACAGTGCTATAGAAAACTCAGAAACTCAAAACCCACCCAAAACAGTGATGTTTTCTTACAAGAGCCAAGTAGCATCATGTACAGAATATGCCTTCTTTGTGAGGGGAGGGAAGGGACTGAAATTGTTCTGCATGTACAATACAGGCTAATTACTTGTTTATATTAAAATTTGGAATAAATTATCTGAGACTGTTTTTTATGTGGTATCCATGTTGTTCTGGGTGGAGTTGTGGCTTTGAAATTTATTAAGTGAAAACTTGGGAAATTGTGAGTTCTTTGTGTGTGTGTGTGTGTGTGTGTGTGTGTATTTATACAGATACACATGTGTGTTAGTGCTTATGTGCAAGCATATGTGCAGAGGACAGCTTTAGATATTGTCTCTCAAGTGCTGTCCACCATTACTTTTGAGACAGGATTTTTCATAGCTGACCAGCCAATGAACTCCAGTGATCTGCCTGCTTCTGCCTCTAGTGCTGGGATTGTAAGCACATGCCACCATGGATGACTTTTTTATTGTTGGTTTTTGGACTTAAACATTTAAAGGGGGCTAACTGGTGCTAATAGCCATACTATAATGCAAAATGCATTTAGTACAACTTCAAAGGTTCCCATAGTCTTTCACAGTCTCAAGACTCTCTGAAAATCAAAAGTCTCTTCTGAGACTCATGGCAGTCTCTTAGCTGTAATCCCCTATAAAATCAAAATCAAATATACAATGGCACAGGATATACATTACCATTCCCAAAAAGGAAGAAAGGTAGGATAGTGAGGAAATATTGGATCAAAACAAGACCAAAACCCATCTGGGCAAACTTTAAACTCTGCATCTGCATGTCTCATGTCAAAGTGCTCTTTATATCTCCAACTTCTTTCTGCTTTGTTTACTGCAACATACTTTTCTCTCTTGGGTTGGTTCCACTTCCAATCTGAAGCTTCCCTTGGCAAGTATGTCATGACTCTGGCATCTCCAACATCTTGGAGTCTCCCATACAATCCAGGTTTCACCTTTACAGCTTCATGAAGTGGCCTCTTTGGGCCTCCATGAAGGGATACCCCAATACACACCTGGCTTCAGCAGCTTTCCTTAACTGTAGAGGGAGATCCCACAACCCATTTCTTGTATTCTCTTGTGACTCTAAAGTCAGAACCAAGTAGCTGAAGCTGCCAAATTTTGCTTTTTGCTGGGCCTGGAACTTGGTTGTCTTCTTCAGTTATGTCTTAAAGCTTTCTGGTTTTCATGGTTTCTTCATTGCTTAAGATTTCCTTTAATTCCTTTTCACAAGTTGGAAGCTTAGGTTGGTGGAGTCTTGCCCTGAGGTCACCACTCCCTTATTCCATTTGTCAGCAGGCTTTTCTTTAAACCTTTTTTTAAAATCTCTTTGAGCACTAGATTCATCCCATGACATTTCCTTGTGTTCTTTAACTCTTCAAAACTATATATTTTGCATTTTTCCTTGCTCAGCTTGCACCTCTTTATTATAGATCTGTTTAAGACTGGTCGTTAATTACCACACAACATATCTTGGAAAAGCAGCGCAGACTGTCTTGAAATCTCCTCTGCCAAGGCCATTAGTTCAAAAACTCTTCAATTTAGCTTCAGACAGATTTTTAGGACAAGGGCAAAAAGAAGCTTCATCCTTTGCCAAAACATCACAAGAATGGTCTCTAAGCCTCTTAACCTCTGGAACTTTTTTTGAGCTGGGCTTTCACAGTTCAAATCACCTTGAGCACTGTCTTCCATGCTCCCACTTCCATGTTCCCATGTGTAATATGAGGACCAGCTTGTTAGTGTTTTCTGTCCTGTCCAGTTCCCCACAGCCAATTTGTTCCAAAGAAAATAACACAGAGGACTCCATAAGTTATAAAGTTGATTGTCCTATAAGGTCAGGTTACTTATTAGCTAGTTCTCACATCTTGATTAACCCATTTTTCTGGTCTATGTTATTCATATGGGTCAGTATCTTTCTCAGTGGGGCAGATCACATCCTGCTGCTTCAGAGATTTGGGAAGGAGTGGGAGGAATCAACTTCCTCCTTCCCAGAATTCTCCTGCTCTTCTTGTATCATTTCCACTTCCTGTCTGGTTTTCCTGCCTATACCTCCTGCCTGGCCAATCAGCATCTATTTAAAACATGATTGACAGAATACAAACAATTCTCCCACACCACTTCCCCCTCTTTTTTAAAACAAAACAAAACAAAACAAAAAACAAAGGAATATCCATAGTCCATTTTTGGGGAATGTGTGCATAGTATTCCAGGCTACTTCCAGCTGGTAGGGGGTGCTGATAATCTTGTGGGGACCTAAAAAAGATTTAGAGTTATGATCAAGTCCTGACTGAAGTATCCTGTGAGTCTTGATCATCTCAGGCAGCAGTCTTGAACCTGTTCTGGATGAAGAACTCAGACATCTGGGCCATCTATTCCTGCTGGAGATTTCTCAGGTGGTCTCCCTTGGTCAAATTGGGTTTTTCTTAACTCAGAATAAATCCAGAGCCTCTCATTTTCTGTGGAAACAAAAGAAAAATCTCTTCTCCAAAGTAACATACTCTTTGACTTCAATTTTGAAGCCAAGGTATTTTCAAAATACCTATCTTGGATTAATTCTGCAGCATTTATAAGCAAATGTCTTTTAGCATCTGTTGCTCCTTCCTCAGCATTTAAATAATTCAAAGAGAGCATAATAGCATACAGTATCAAAATTCTCTGTGTATTTTCCATCTTTACGTGGCTTTATTTTAACCTCTATTTCTTTTATTTTTACTTTTAACTTTTGGCTTTTTGAGACAGGTTCTCTGCATATCTTTGTCCTGGAACTCCCTCTGTAGACCAGGCTATCCTTGAACTCCCAGAGATCCATGGTGGTGACATTGTATCCTGCCCTTGTATCTTCTCACCCGGTTCATCAGTTCCAATAATTTTTTTCTTTTTTTTCCTTGTATTTATTTATAAGAATTTCTACTTCCTCCCCTCATCCCAATACCCTCCCGCTCCCCCACTCCCTTTCCTCCTCCCTTTCCAGTCCCAAGAGCAGTCAGGGTTACCTGCCCTGTGGGAAGTCCAAGTTCCTCCCCCCCCTCCCTACAGGCCCAGGAAGGAGAGCATCCAAACAGACCAGGATCCCAAAAAGCCAGTACATGCTGACAAAACAAGACCCAGTGTCATTGTCAATGGCTTCTCAGTCAGCCCCCATGTCAGCCACATTCAGAGAATCCGGTTTGATCACATGCTCGTTCAGTCCCAGTCCAGCAGGTCTTGGTGAGCTCTCATTCGATCAGTCCCCTTGTATCAGTGGGTGAATGCACCCTTCGTGGTCCTGACTTCCTTTTTCATGTTCTCCCTCCTTCTGCTCTTCATTTGGCCCTTGGGGGCTCAGTCCAGTGCTCCAATGTGGGTCTCCGTCTCAATCTCCATCCATCGTCGGATGAAGGTTCCCTCTGGTTCTTCCTTCCTTCCTCACGTTCTCCCTCCCTCTGCTTCTCATTTGGACCTAGGGAGTTAAGTCCAGTGTTCCAATATGTGTCTCTGTCTCTATCTCCATCCATCGCCAGATGAAGGTTCTATGATGACATGCAAAATATTCATCAGTATGGTTGTGGGCCAAGGCCGGTTCAGGCACCCTCTCCTCTGTCCAGAGAACAATCTGGGGATCTCTCCTTGGACCTGGGATCCCCTTTATACTCAAGTCTCTTGTAAACCCTAAAATGACTTGAGGTATATACTTCCCTGATCCCATATCCATCCTTCCTCCCCTCCCCCCATCCCAGTCCCCCAATCTTTCCCCATTCCTCCCCTACTCCCTTCTCTCTAACCCTCTCCCCTTCCAACCGCCCCCCCCCCATGCACCCGAAGTTACCTGGCACTCTTGTCTATTTCCAATCTCCAGAAGGATAGCTACATGATTTTCATCAGGTTCACCTTCTTATTTAGCTTCTCTAGGATCACGAATAATAGGCTCAAAGACCTTTAATTATGGTTAGAATCCACTTATGAGTGAATACATACCATATTCCTCTTTTTGGGTCTGGCTTACCTCACTCAGTAAAGCGTTTTCTATTTCCATCCATCTGTTTCTTTTGACCAATGAGCCTATTTTCTCCATAGTATCTTCAGCGCCTGAGATTCCTTCTTCTGTCTCTTGTATTCTGTTGTCTCTGTAGTTCCTGTTTATTTATTCAGATTTTCTATATCCTCATTTAACCCAGTTTGTGTTTCTTTTTATTACCTCTATTTCAGTCTTCAAGTCTTTAACTGTTTTCTTCACCTGTTTAATTTTTTTCTTGGTTCTCTTGGGGGTTTTTTTTGAGGGCATTATTAATTTCTTCCAATTTTTTGTTTGTCTTCTCTTCCAGTTCTTTAAGGAAGTTTTTCACTTCCTCTTTAAACGTCTCCATCATTTTTATAAAGTTACATATAGATTCGTTTTCTTCTACTTCTGGGTTAGTATGACCAAGTCTTCCTGTTGTGTGACCATTGGGTTCTGATGTAACCATGTTGCTTTTTAAATTGTTGGAGGAATTCTTACGTTGGTGCCTACACATCTCTTCCATCAAATGAGGCCAGCAGTGTATTTTCATCTGGGTCCAATCATTGCTGTGTCTGTCTGAGTATTTGGAAGTTTTTCTTGTTCTCTTCTGTACTTTCAGTGTCTGTCTCATAAAGCCTCTGAGGTCTCTATATACCTGCTCTCTTGGTCTTCTCTTCTGTTTTGCTGTCTTGGTGCTTCCTCCTAATCCCCTTAGTGTTGTAGCATGCTCTTGGTCCCCTTAGTAATTTAGGAAGCTCTCAGCTCTTAGGCAGGGTGTGGTTAGTAGCTTGAGGGTTCCAGTAGATGAGTTTTGGTTTTCAGGGAGCCTAGATGCAAAAACTCCCTGCTGGCTCGCTAGAAAAGCCAAGAAAGTTGGGGTTCCAGTTTTGATTTATAAGACTATAGGCAATCATCCCTAAAACCCTAGGTTCTTCATAAACTTTATTCATCATAGTATGATTCTTTTGCCAAATTTTATAGTCAGGTAAAAAAAAACCAATTTCTGCATTTTCCTTCAATTTTCCCATTTTGTTGATCAGTCAGGTTTCCCCCCATAACTTGCTTTACAACTTCAATGCCTGCCCTCTCTATCTTCTATCTTCTTATAAAAGGAAGACTCATATTATCATACAGCACATCCATATTTTCAAAAGTCACTGGTGTGGAAGGAGAAAAAAGAACATGAAGAATAAGTACTCTAGTAGGATTGCTAAAACCAAAATCATCTGTAACATTGCCAAATGTGTATGCAGATGCCATAGATGTTGTCCTCGGGGCACATAGATATTTTCTCCTTGACCCTCATGTTAACATGCTCATTTAGCTGCCACTGGATTACTTGGAGGGAATTGCTTCCTGTATCTCAAGAACCACATATGGATGGGGGGCGGGCCTAGGCCTTGTCATCTCTGGCAAAACAGTGAAAATGCAATAGCAACCAGCAGAATCTTTATCTCCCAGGTTCTTGTCTTCCTCTTCTCCAGAAGTTCAGAGCAGATCAGTTGTTAGAAGAAAACTGACTTTATATCACTCTTTAAAACAAATAATAAAGTTCTTTTAGCCTGAAGAAAAGAAATGAAAAGGGGGATATAACAACAGACACTGAGGAAATCTAGGGACTCATTAGATTATACTTCGAAAACCTGTACTCCACAAAATTGGAAAGTCTGAAAGAAACCAGACAAACAACTTAAATAGACTTATAACCCCCAAGGAAATAGAAGCAGTTATTAAAATATCCCAACAAAACAAGTCCGAGGCCAGATGGTTGCAACATGGAATTCTACCAGAATTTTAATGAAGACCTCATACCAATACTTCTCAAATATTTCCATACAATAGTAACAGAAAGAGCATTGTCAAACTCTTTTTAGGAGGCTACAGTCACTCTGATATGCAAATCATACAAAGATTCAGTGAAGAATGAGAATTACAGGCCAGTCTTCCTTATGAACATTGACGTAAAAATACTCAGTAAAATACTAGCAAACTGAATCCAAGAACACATCAAAAATCATCCATCACGATCAAGTAGGTTTTATTTCAGAGATGCAGGGATACTTCAACGTACAGAAATCTGTCAATGTAACCCATCATATAAACAAACTGAATGAAAGAAATAACATGATCATCTTATTAGTTGTTGAAAAACCTTTGACAAAATCCAACACTCCTCTTGATAAAGGTCTTGGAGTGAATACGGATACAAGGAACATACCTAAACATAATAAAGACATCACACATCAAACTGACAGACTAAATGGAGAGAAAAACAAAGTGATTCCACTAAAATCAGGAACAAGATAAGGAAGTCTACTTTTTTTTTTTTTTAAAAAAAAAATCTGTTCAATATAGTACTAGAAGTTCTAGCTAGAACAGCAAGACAGCAATAGGAGATTAAGGGGATACAAACTGGAAAGAAAGAAGTCACTTTCACTATAATGCAGATGACAAGATATGTATAAGAGACCCCAAAAATTCTACTAGGTAACACCTACAGTCGATGAACACCTTCACCAATGAGGGGGGATGCACATTTAACTCAAAAACATAATTGCCTTTCTTTACACAAATGATAAATGGGTTGAAAAAGAAATCAGGAAAACATCAACCTTTATACTAGCCACAAATAACATAAAATATATTGGACTTAACCCTAAGCAAACCTGTATGATAAGAACTTTTGATCTTTGACAAAAAAATTGAAGAGATATTAGAAAATGAAAAGACCTCCCATGTTTTTGGATAGGTATGATCAACATAAGAAAAATGACCATCTCATAAAAAACAACCTATAGATTCAATGATATCACCATTAAAATCCCGTGACAATTCTTCACAGACCTTGAAAGAAGCAAACTCAATTTCATATGAAAAAGACAAAAAACATAGGACAGTCAAAACAATCCTGTACTATTTAGGAACCTCCAGAGTCATCACCATACCTGATGTCAAGCTCTACTGTAGACCTACAGTAATAAAAGCAACTTGGTATTGACATAAAAACAGACACATTGATCGATGAAATCAAATTATGACACCAACATTAATCCACACACTTATGGACACTTGATTTTTGACAAAGAAGCCAAAATAGTACAGTGAAAAAAAGAAAGCATCTTCAACAAATGATGCTGGCATAAATGTATATTGACATGTAGAAGATTTCAAATAGATCTATAACCAATAGCATACAAAAACTCAAGTCCAAGAGGATCAAAGACCACAATATAAATCTGGTTACATTGAACCTGATAGAAAAGAAAGTGGGAAGTAGCCCTAAATACATTGGCACAGGAGACCGCTTCCTAACTATAATCCCAGTAGCACAGACACTGAGAACAACAACAATAAATGAACCTCCTGAAACTGAGAAGCTTCTGTAAGGCAAAAGATGTAGTAAATAAGACAAAATGGGAGCCTACTGAATGGGAAAAGATTTTCACCAACTCCACATCTGACAGGTGGCTTGAGCTCCAAAATATGTAAAGAATTCAAGAAATTTGGCTTCAAAATACCAAATAATCCATTAAAAATGATCTCTAGACATACCTGCCACTTGATTTTATGGAGGCATTTTCTCAAATGAGATTTTCTCTTCTCTGATGGCTCTAGCTTGTGTCATGTTGACGTAAATCTGGCCATCTCAGTGCCTCTATTTTTGACTCTTATTCTATCAAATTAGGTTGTATTCTCTTTCTTTGGGTTTATTAGTCTAAAGTTTGTCAAGATCCTTAACCTTTTCAAAAAACCAATTTAAGTTTGTGTCTATCATTGATGTATTGAAGTGAGTTTCTTGAAGGCAGCAAAAATTCTAATTGAATTTATTATCAAATAATCTTTGCCACTTTGTTGTAGAATTGAGTCTATTACTAGTGAGCTATTTCTGAAACATGTTTATAAATTCCCATTATTTTGTTGTTTTGTGGTATTTCCTTCAATTTTTTAAAAATTGATTAATATTGGTCACCTTTTATTTCTTTATTTAACTATAATTTATGTATAATTACTTTGAGTATTTAATCTTGTTTTAAAAAAAGTTGATTAATATTGGTCACCTTTTATTTCTTTAACTATAATTTATGTATAATTACTTTGAGTATTTAATCTTGTTATAAAAGAAACATGATGCTCAGTCCTGAAAACATATATACAAGTAGCATTTTACAAACTAAACAGGTTATATTTCAGAATACATTTATGTATAAAGCATGAAATAACAGTAAAGAAAAAAGCCATGAGGTCCTATTGCTTATGTTCCCATCCCCACTGGCCCCCAGTTTACCTAGGAGATCTCTTTTATTTCCCCTTCCCAGGGATCCATGAATCCCTATCTCTACATATGTGTAACAGTTGTGTAGCTTGATCTACTTGTTTGTCTCCTAGTGGTGGAATCTGGGCCTGTCCCTAACACTTTGGTTAGCTTTTAGGAACTTATTCCTCATACTGGGTTGCCTTGCCCAGCCTTAATACTTGAGAGAAACTCAGTCTGACCTCAATTGGATATGCTATGCTTTGTTGACAGCTGTGGGAGGCCTGCCTCTTTCTGAACAGAAGTATATACTCCTACATATAAGTTGCTCAGTCATATCATGTTATTGTTTCCTTGTTTTCGGAGCTGATCATTTGGTGTTGGATAACTAACTGATAATTGTGCTCCTCCCTGGGGAAGATTATTTCTTCCACTCTCGGCCTTTATTCATGTCATGTAGATTCTTGTGTAAGGTTGAAGCCTAATGGTCTCTTCCTAGTCCAGTTCAGCATCTATATTATCATTTCCCTTGTTCAGCTCATGTTCATACAGTCATATTGGCAACACTTATGGGTGTTGCTTCTGACGTTATTAGGAGACACAGTTTCAGAGTAAATTCTGATCCTCTGCCTTTTACAATTTTTTATCTCCATGTTGTACATGTCTGTGAGCCATAGATGTAGGAATTGTTTGGTAGATGTGTCAGAGGTGACTAGACTCCAGAATCCTGCCTTTCGATTGGTTGTGGTTTTATCTCATGAATTGTTGCAAAGAAAGTTTCTTTTGTGAGTGGCCAATTGTATTTACCTGTGGGTGTAATGATAAATATTTAATTAGACTATACTCTGGCTTGTTAAAGCAAGGTTTGTAGGTTTTCCATTTAGACTACATTTGTATATTTATGCATGAACTTTTGTATATTTTAGGTAGTTTTAGATATGTAGTTCATAGTATAATTGCTTATGACTCTTTCAGGCATATTTGCTATTATTACAACCAGCATCTTCTTTTGTATTTATTCTCCCCCTCATATTTAGAGTACCGTCTACCCAATCAGATCATTTGTACCCTGCTATTTAACTCTCCATGGCTTCCCAATTCTATTTCCTGGTTTCTACTGTTAGTCTGGGGTGAATATTCACATCTGAAGATTTGGAGCTAGATAGCTGAGAGAAGAGAGAACATGTGACGTTTGACTTTCTGTGCCTGGGTTGCCTAATTTCATATACTTTTTTCTACTTTCATCCATTTATGTGTACAGCATTTTCATTATCAATTTATCGATTAAAGGAGATCTACATATTTCCACTTCCTACCTATTGTGAATAGAACAGCAATGATAATGACTGAGCAAGTTTCTCTGGAGTGGGATGTTGACTCCTTAATGCATAGATCAAGGAATGGCATAGTTCTTTCATATAGTAGGTGTATTTTTAGCATTTTGAAAATTCTCCACACTGATTTATGGAGTGACTAGACATGTTGGCAAGATCCTAGCCCAGATAGTTCTTTGCCCGTCCCCAAAAGAAGAACTCAGTTATCACACAAAGCTCTGCTATATTTCAAAACTAAAAGATTGAGAGAAAAAATTATTTAGTTAATGTGTTATTTATCTAGTTATTATCATATAATGTATATCGAATATTTATAATGACTGCAAGTTAATAAGTGACATGCATGACTTACTAAATTACATTTTGAGTAGTAGCATCTATTCTGAAATAGATTGCATGTGAGAAACAGCAAGGGACTCTTTTATTTTTGTTTAAACAACATTTCAGAAAAACACACTGAGAAGTAGGTAATAGTTTACCTGACTATACTAAGATTTTATGAGAGAAACTTAGTTAATTCATCAAAATGATGAGTTTTTCCTAGATTGTGTTTTGTTCTTAAAACATTTCAAAGAATTCTTTTCAGGTCTTAGGAGTATTATGTAGCACTTTGGAAAAAAGATGCACCCTAGCAGCCCTGCAGTGGAGGCCAAGATGGAAAAGACCTCTACAGCTACCGTGGTCCTGTCCTTGGTGCTGTGGTAGACAGGGAGGAAGGTGACCCAGACACTGCAGAACACCAGCATGCTGAATGTCAGGAACTTGGCTTCATTGAAGGTGTCAGGCAGATTCCTAGCCAGAAAAGCCACAGTGAAGCTCACTAGGGCCAGGATCCCCAAGTATGCCAACACAGAGTAGAAAGCAGTGACAGAACCCTTGTTGCACAAAATGATGATGTGACCATGTTCAGAGTGTGCATCTTCTTCAATATAGGGAGGCGAAGTTCCCAGCCAGAATCCAAGGAGAATAATCTGGATCAGGATACATATGGGAATGACAGAGTTATAGATGCCTGAGACGAAGAACCTTCTCAGTGTTCTTCCTGGTGCCATGATTCTAAAGGCCAGAATTACTGTTATAGTTTTGGTCAAGACAGTGGAAAGAGCCAGAGTGAACACCAGAGCAAATGTAATTTGTTGCAATATGCAGGAGGCTGTGTTTGGCTGGCCAATGAAGAGAAATGGGCACAGGAAGCAGAGGAGGAGGGAGATGAGTAGGATGAAGCTGAGAGTCCGATTATTGGCCTTCACGATGGGTGAGTCTTGGTGCTTGAGAAAGATTCCCAAAACTACAACTGTGCTGACAGACAAGCACAGAGCTGTGCAGGCCATAGCCATGCCCAGAGAATCCTCCAAGGACAGGAATGTCACTGACTTGGGCAAGCAGCTGTTTCTCTCAGGGTTTGGGTACTCTTGAATTGGGCAAGGCATACACTCCTGCTGATCTATGGGAGGAAAGGAACCAACATTTCAGCTTCTTCAATTATTTACTCACTTCACATTCATGCCACAAAGAATGCCTTTCACTGTTGTTGTTTGTAGCCTGGTACATTCTGCTTTACTCTAGTGCCAAGAAGGACAATAACTATTTTATTTATTTATTTTTTTGAGAAAGTAATTTTATTAAATTATAAAAGTTTCCATTTCCGCCCCTCCTCCCAACACCCTCCCACTCCCCCCACTCCCTCTCCTCCTCCCTCTCCATCCCTAAGAGCAGTCATGGTTTCCTGCGCGCTGTGGGAAGTTCAAGTTCCTCACCCCTCCCTCCAGGTCCAGGAAGGTGAGTGTCCAGACAGACTGGATTCCCCAAATCCAGTATATGCAGAGGAAACAAGTCCCAGTGTCATTGTCAATGGCTTTTCAGAAAAACTCCGGGCCAGCCACATTCAGAGAATCTGGTTGACTCACGTCCTCGTTCAGTCCCAATCCAACTGGCTTTGGTAAACTCTCATTATATCAGTCCCCTTGTATCAGTGGGTGATTGCATCCCTCGCAGTCCTGATTTCCTTTTTCATTTTCTTCCTCCTTCTGCTCCTCATTTGGACCTTGGGGGGCTCAGTCCGGTGCTCCAATGTGGGTCTCCGTCTGTATCGCCATCCATCATCGGATGAAGGTTCCCTCTGGTCTTGCCTTCTTTGCTCATGTTCTCTTTCCTTCTGCTTCTCGTTTGGACCTGGGGAGTTAAGTCCAGTGTTCCAAAGTGGGTCTCTGTCTCTATCTCCATCCATCGCCAGATGAAGGTTCTATGGTGATAAGCAAAATATTCATCAGTATGGTTGTGGGCCAAGGCCGGTTCAGGCACCCTCTCCCCTGTCCAGAGAACAATCTGGGGATCTCTCCTTGGACCTGGGATCCCATTTATAATCAAGTCTCCTGTAAACCCTAAAGTGACTCTCTTAGTTGAAATATATTCTTCCCTGATCCCATATCCATCCTTCCTCCCTCCCCCCCATCCCAGTCCACCGAGCTTTCCCCATTCCTCCCCTATTCCCTTCTCTCTAACCCTCTCCCCTTCCAACAACCCTCCCACCCCCCCCATGCACCAGAGGTTACCTGGGACTCTTGTCTATTTCCAATCTCCAGGAGGATAGCTACATGATTTTTAACCTTTCAGAATAACTAAACTCAAAAACACCAATGATAGCCTATGCTGGAGAGGATGTGGAGTGAGGGGAACACTCATCCATTGTTGTTGGGGATGCAAACTTGTGCAGCCACTGTGGAAATCAGTGTGGCAGTGTCTCAGGAAACTGGGAGTCAACCTCCCTCAGGACCCAGTAATTCCACTCTTGGGAATATACCCAAGAGATGCCCTATCATACTACAAAAGTATTTGTTCAACTATATTCATAGATGCACTATTTGTAATAGCCAGAACCTGGAAACAACCTAGGTGCCCCTCAATAGAAGAATGGTTAAAGAAGGTGTGGAACATATACACATTAGAGTTTTACTCAGCGGTAAAAAACAATGACGTCTTGAATTTTGCATGCAAATGGATGGAAATAGAAAATGCTTTACTGAGTGAGGTAAGCCAGACCCAAAAAGAGGAATATGGTATGTACTCACTCATAAGTGGATTCTAGCCATAGTTAAAGGTCTTTGAGTCTATAATTTGTGATCCTAGAGAAGCTAAATAAGAAGGTGAACCTGAAGAAAATCATATAGTTATCCTCCTGGATATTAGAAGTAGACAAGATTGCCAGGCAAACTTGGGTGCACGGAGGTGGTGGGTGGAAGTAAGGGGAGATGGTTAGGGAGAGGGGAGAGGGTGAGGATTGGGGATGGCTTGGGAGAATGGGAGGGGGGAGGGAGGAAGGATGGTTATGGGAGCAGCGAAGTTTATACCTCAACTAAGGGAGCCATTTTAGGTTTGCAAGAGACTTGATTCTGGAGGGGTTCCCAGGCCCAAAGAGAGGTCCCCAGATTGTTCCCTGGGCAGCAGAGGAGAGGGTACCTGAACTGGCCTGGGCCCTTAACCATACTGATGAATATTTTGCAAGTCACCACAGAACCTTCATATGGCGAAGGATGGAGATAGAGACAGAGACACATATTGGAACACTGGACTTAATTCCCTAGGTCCAAATGAGAAGCAGAGGGAGGGAGATTGTGAGCAACCAAAGCAGAACCAGAGGGAATCTTCATCCGATGATGGATGGAGATAGAGACGGAGATCCCCATTGGAGCACTGGACTGAGCCCCCAAGGGCCAAATGAAGAGCAGAAGGAAGGAGAACATGAAAAAGGAAGTCAGGACCACGAAGGGTGCGTTCACCCACTGATACAAGGGAACTGATCGAATGAGAGCGCACCAAGGCCAGCTGGACTGGGACTGAACGAGCATGTGATCAAACTGGATTCTCTGAATGTGGCTGAGATGGGGGCTGACTGAGAAGCCATTGACAATGTCACTGGGTCTTGATTCGTTTGCATATACTGGCTTTTCGGGATCCTGGTCCGTTTGGATGCTCACCTTCCTGGACCAGGAGGGAGGGGGGAGGAACTTGGATTTCCCACAGGGCAGAAAACCCTGACTGCTCTTGGGAATGGGGAGGGAGGAGGAGAAGAAGTGGGGGGAGCGGGAGGTTATTGTGAGGAGGGGAGGAAGCGGAAATTCTTTAAATAAATAATAATAATAATAAAAAATCAAAACAAAAAAGAAAAAAAAAGAAATTAAAGAAGAGAGGCCCAAGGTTATATAAAAAACAATTTTAATTTATCCAGTCATCATACAGGAACAACCATCAAATGATAGGTATCTCCAAGGCTATGGAAGAGTTCACTGGTGTCCTGTGGAGTGTCAGATTTGGGAAAGCTTAAGAAAGTGATAGTCCCATATGGTATGCATTCACCTTTCATGAGGTAGATATTAAATTCATGTTTGGCTAGTAACAGAATTATCCCACAAGACTGAGGAGACTTGAATACCATAGTATTGGAACATGGTCCTCAATTACAGTGGAGGACCTGGTAGAAATACGAGGCTAGGACCACTGAACAATATAATAGGGTTAGAGATATTAAAATTTCTAAACATCAATTTCTTGGAGAGGGTGATTATGCTGATGTGCAAGGACAGTCTATATATGATTAATGTACCTTGAGTCATTGCTATACAGCAGCTTTTAATGATTGGGACAAGTTGAAGAAGTTGGAAGTGGAACTGAGTCATTTACTAAAATTATACTTAAATTAAATAAATTATTTCCAACCTTACAAGGTGACACATACGTAAATAGTCCAACAAAAAATTATCACCTAAAGTTGAGAGAGAATTGACTCTGGTAGAGAAAAATTTGCAGGATACACATGTGAATCACGTAGATTCAGAACTTTATTTTATCCCAGTTATTCTACTTTCTACTCATTCTCCTACTGAAATTTTTATGCATAGGGAAGATAATATTTTTGAATGGATTTGTTTTTGCCAAACAAACAAAACAAATATTAAAGACTTATGTATAAAATTTTCTAAATTGATTATAAAAGGAAAATTGACACTTTGTCAATTAACAGGAATGGACCCAACAGAAATTGTATTACCTTCACCAATGCTGAAATTTCATCTTTATGAGCAGAAAATGAACATTGGCAAAGAACTTTCAGTAACTTTATGGGAGAAATTAAAACACAATATTCCAAAAGCAAAACACTTCAATTTATAAAAGGAACTAATTGAGTCCTTCCTCATATTGTGCAGGGAACACCAATATCTGTAGCCCCTACATTCTATACTGATACAAATAAATCAGGAAAAACAGGTTATAAATCAGAAAATTTAATTACAATGGCTCAAAGCCCTTCTAGTCCTGTTCAAAGTCAGATTATATGCTATTGTCTTGGTATTATTAGATTTTCCAGTATCTCTTAATATAGTTATTGATTCTCAATATGCAGAAATAGTTGTTTTACATATTATAACAAACTTCATCGTAATGACTCAAAATTAAATTATTTATTCAATATAGGAAATAGTCAGAAATGTGAACCATCCCTTATATACAACACATATCAAATTCCATACAGGCCTATTAGATCCTGTATTACAAGGTAATGATGAAATTGATCAGCTATTAGTTGAAAATGTTAGAAGCCCCAGAATATCATAAGAAACACCATGTTAATAGCAAGGGTTTGAAAACGGATTTTTTAATCACTTGGCAACAAACTAAGAAAATTATAAGGAAATGTCCTACTTATTCTTTGCATAATCAAACTCCACTACCTGAAAGAATTATTCCAAGTGTACTCAAAGAAATAAAATTTGACAAATGTATGTGTTTCCTCTTGTAAAGTTTGTAAATTAAGATATATACACCATACCATTAATACATATTCAGGATTTCAGTGGGCAACTGCTTTGAGATCTTAAATAGCTGATTCTGCAATTACACATCTATTAAAAGTTATGGCCACCATGGAATTATCTGAGCAAATTAAGACATTATATGTCATACATATACATACAGTATATGTCTGTATGAAAATGTAACATTTTTATGTATATTACAATATAAAACATGTTATAGGCATATCAAGCAATCAATCCTGCAGGACAAGCAGTTATTAAAAGATCTAATCATGCTTTAAAAGAAATGTTTTAATAAACAGAAAGGGGTAATAGTGACCTCTAGAGACATATTTTCCAATGCTTTATTGCCTTTAAATTTGTAAAATGCTAATGAAAAGGGAGCAACAACTGCAGAGAGACATTGGACAGTAAAAACACCACTGAACTGAATTAGCCAGTATATTTTAAAGATGTGTTGACCTCAGAATGGAAACCAGCATATGTGTTATATTGGGGAAGAGGTTTTACTTCTGTTTCCACAAGAGAAAAAAAGCTATGGATACCATCAAAGTTGATAAAGATTAATTTGAACAGGAAAGACTGTTTGATTTAGGGGAGGTGATACTTCATCAAATGATACGATAATTCAACCTGACAAAATGGAAAACTCCCCAAAATTAATGTCTGGGTAGCATTTCATTTTTGTCTTCCCAGGAGAATAAAAATATCCAACCGAGGGATCTAAGATCTAAAGATCTTGGATAAGGTCTTCACCAGCTAGAAGGTTGATCACCAGACTCACAGACAACCTTTACTACACCCGTCAGAGGAAAAGACGAGTAGACAAGACAAGAACACATGCAACACTACAAAGAGCAACACAACACCTGTAAAAAACATTATCCCCACAACAGCAAGACTTGAAAAACCAAATATAGATGAAGCAGAAGAAAATGACCTAAAAATACCTTTAGGAGAATGTTTGATGCCCTTAAAGAGGAAATGAAAAATTCCCTCAAAGAAATCAAGGAAAAGAAGACACAAAAAGCATACAGAATACTAAACAAACTTGATAAAACTTGATAAAAAAGTCCCCTCACCAAATAATAATCCAAGCACTAAACATACAGAATAAAGAAACTCACAGCAATAAACTACTGAAATCAGGAAAAAGACAAGATTGTCCACTCTTTCCACATCTACTCAATATAGTTCTTGAGGTCCTAGCTCAAGAAATAGACAATAACAGGAGATCAATGTGGATTCAAATTGGAAAAGAAGTCAAACTTGCACTATTTGCTGATGATATGACACATAAGCGAACCCAAAAATTCTTCCAAATATCTTCTATTACTCATAAGCACTTTCAGTAATGTAGCAGGATATAAGATTAACTCAAAAACATGAATAGCCCTTTTTTCACAGATGATAAATGGGCTGAGAAAGAAAGCATAAAAACATCACTTCAAATAGCCACAAATAGCATAAAATATCTCAGAATAACTCTTACCAAACAAGTGGAAGACCTGTATGACAAGAACTTTAAATCTTTGAAGAAAGAAATTGAAGAAGACACCAGAAAATAGAGAGATTGCCCATGCTTTGGGTAGGTAACATTAACATAGTAAAAATGGCAATCTTACCAAAAGCAATTGATAGTTTCAATGCAATGTCCATCAAAATTCCAGCAAACTACTTCACAGACCTTAGAAGAACAATACTTAACTTCATATGGAAAAGCAAATAACCCAGGATAGCCAAAACAATCCTGTATGATAAAGGAATTTCTGGAGGCATCACAATCCCTGTCTTCAAACTCTACTGCAGAGCTACAGTACTGAAAACAGCCTGATATTGGCATAAAAACAGACAGGAGGACCAATCAACTGAATCAAGGAACCATTTGTCAATCCACACACCTATGAATGACTGATTTTTGACATAGAAGCAAAAGGTATAAATTGGAAAAAGAGACCCAGGTACCCCTTCCTCTATTCCTCCCTTCCCCCTGGGGCCATAAAATTTCCCCAGCTCAGCTGCCTTGGGAGCTGGGCCTGGGCTGTAAGCACAACCTGGCAGGAGGCAGTTCCTGTGTTTCAATAGCCTGCCTGAGGACAGGTAGGCCCTTTGTCAGCTCAGTGACATTCCTGGCCAGTAAGGGGCACTGATCCTCTAGCAGACATCAACTGGAGGGATGAGTTTGCTCCTGGCCCAGGCAGAAGCCTGGCAAGGAGGAGTTCAGACTTTCCCCGACCCCCTTGACTCCCTGGTCACCCTGCAGGGGTGGCTCCACCCTGCTAAGCTCTACTGCTTCCCATCCCAGCTTTCACCCAGGTACACCTTCCTCCATTCCTCCTTTCCCCCTGGGGCCATAAAATTTCCCCAGCTCAGCTGCCTTTGGAACTGGGCCTGGGCTGTAAGTGCAACCCGGCAGGAGGCAGTTCCTGTGTTTCTCCCTTAAAGAAGATCCAATAGAGAGCATTTGAAGTAAAAGATGGGCAGACACCAAGGCAAGAACTCCCCCAACAATCTGAAAAACAACATGAAAACACCAGATCCCAGCAACCCTACAATAGAAGGACTTGAACACCTTAATCCAGAAGAAGTGGAAAAAAGTGCCATTATGAAAGCAATAGAGTTCCTTAAACAGGATATGAATAACTCCCTTAAAGAATTGGATGAGAAATATAACAAAAAGTTTGAAGAAATGAGTAAAGAAATGGATAAGAAGTATAACAAAAGTTTGAGGAAATGAGTAAATCCGTAAATGATACCCTGGGAATCCAAGAAAAAACAATCAAACAGGTAATGGAAACAGTTCAAGAATTGAAAACTGAAATGGAAGCAATGAAGAAAACACAAACCGAGGGCCGACTGAATATGGACAATCTAGGTAAACGAAAAGAGACTACAGAATCAAGCATAACCAATAGAATACAAGAGATAGAAGAACGAATCTCAGAATCTCTATGGTATTCTGAAGATACCACAGAGAAAATAAACACTCTGATCAAAGAAAGTGGCAAATCCAACAAATTCTCATCACAAAACATTCACGAAATCTGGGACACAATAAAAAAAAAACAAATTTAAGAATAATAGGGATTGAAGAACGAGAAGAATTGCAGATCAAAGGCCCAGAAATAATATTCAACAAAATTATAGAAGAAAGCTTTCCCAACCTAAAGAATGATATTCCTATGAAGGTTCACGAAGCATACAGAACACTGAATAGACTTGATTAAAAAAAAATCCCCTCGCCATGTACTAATCAAAACACAAAACATACAGATTAAAGAAAGAATATTAAGAGCTGCAAAGGAAAAAGGTCAAGTAACTTATAAAGGTAAACCTATCAGACTTACACCAGACTTCTCTATGGAAACCATAAAAGCCAGAAGGTCCTGGATAGAGGTACTGCAGAAACTAAGATGTAACATGAAAGGGCCTGCTTGTTTGTGTTTCTGTCCTGTCTGGCCCCCCAGCTGTTTAGTCCCAGAGAAAAAATCACACATAGATCTCTATTAGTTATAATGCTGATTGGCCCGTTAGGTCAGGCTTCTTACTGGATAACTCTAACATCTTGATTAACCCATTTTTCTGATCTATTTTGGCCATGTGGCTCAGTACCTTTTTCAGTGGGGTAGCTCACATCCTGCTGCTTCGGTGATCTGGGCAGAAGTGGGAGGAATCAACTTCCTCCTCCCCAGAATTCTCCTGCTCTCCTTGCATCATTTCCACTTCCTGTCTGGTTTTCTTGCCTACACCTCCTGCCGGGCCAATCAGCATTTATTTAAAACATGATTGACAGAATACAGACAATTCTCCCGCACCACTTCCCCCTCTTTTTTTAAAAAACAAAGGAAAATAGCCATAGTCCATTTTTTGGGAATGTGGGAGTAGTATTCCAGGCTACTTCCAGTTGGTTGGGGGCACTGATAATCTTATAGGGACCTAAAGAAAGTTAAGAGTTATAATCAAGTCCTGACTGAAGTATCCTGTGAGTCTTGATAATCTCAGGCAGCAGTCTTGAACCTGTTCTTGATGAAGAACTCAGACATCTGGGCCATCTGTTCCTACTGGAGGTTGCTCAGGTGGTCTCCCTTGGTCAAAGATGATTTTTCTTAACTCAGAATAAATCCAGAGCCTCTCATTTTCTGTGGAAACAAAAGCAAAATTTCTTCTCCGAAGTAACATACTCTTTGACTTCAATTTTGAAGCCAAGGTATTTTCAAAATACCTATCTTGGATTAATTCTGCAGCATTTATAAGCAAATATCTTTTATCAGCTGTTGCTCCTTCCTCAGCATTCAAACGATTTAAAGAGAGCATAATAGCATACAGTATCGAGATTCTCTGTATATTTTCCATCTTTATGCAGCTTTATTTTAACCTCTATTTCTTTTATTTTTACTTTTAACTTTTGGCTTTTTGAGATAGGTTCTCTGCATATCTTTGTCCTGGAATAACTCTGTAGACCAGGCTATCTTTGAACTCCCAGAGATCCATCTGTCTCTGCCTCTCAGGCTACTCTTTCTTTCTTTCTTTCTTTCTTTTTTTTTTTACTCAGAGAACTTTAACCTTTAGCCTGTACATATTTTTAACACAATGTAAACCATTTAGAGGTTTTCTTACTCTTTGAATCTCTGTTTACTGTATATCTCTCTTTTTCTGACCACATGGGTCTCTAATTTGCTAAGGAATATGGAGAAAACAACAGTCAAAAGCTCTTAAGGCATTTCAAGGTTTTGGCAGGAAGCAAGCTGCAACATTGTTTCCATAGTCTGGACTGCCTGCTTGAAAGAGTCAGAGTTTTCCCTGGCTGGACGGCCCAGAAAGCCGGCATTTTAAAGCAGCACAGCTTTTTTCCTGCTTCAGCTGAAAACTGAAATTGCTTTACTCTAGTCTTTCCCAAGCTTTCTCAGGCTTTCTGTGGATGCAGTTATCCATGTGGGAGCCATTTCTGTAACATGAGGGGGCCTGGCTTGTTTGTGGGGTTTTCTGTCCTGCCCGGCGCGCCAGATATTTAGTTCCAAAGTAAAATCACACAAGCGATCTCTATAAGTTATAATGCTGATTGGCCCGTTAGGTCAGGCTTCTTACTGGCTAACTCTCACATCTTGATTAACCCATTTTCTGATCTATTTTAGCCATGTAACCCAGACTACTATACCCAGCCAAGCTATCATTCACTATCAATGGAGAGAACAAAATATTCCAGGATAAAAACAAATTTAAACAATTTGTAGCCACAAATCCAGCCTTACAGAAAGTAATAGAAGGAAAATCGCAACCCTAGGAATCCAACATTGCCAACACTGCCTACAATAACTCAGACATCTAGCGACCCTTCACAACCACAACTCAAAGAAGGGAAACACACAAACTCTACTACACAAAAAATAAAAATAAAAAAATAATAACCGGAGTCAACAACCACTGGTCATTAATAACACTTAATATTAATGGACTCAACTCACCTATAAAAAGGCACAGACTAAGAGATTGGATACAAAAACAGGATACAGCATTCTGCTATTTACAAGAAACACACCTCAACCACAAAGACAGACACCTACTAAGAGTAAAGGGTTGGGAAAAGGTTTTTCAAGCAAACGGACCTAAGAAACAAGCAGGTGTGGCCATTCTAATTTCTAGCAAAATTGACTTCAAACTGAAATCAATCAGAGGAGATGGAGATGGATGTTTTATACTCATAACAGGAATAATTCATGAGGAGAAAGTCTCAATCCTGAATATCTATGCCCCTAATATAAAGGCACCCACTTATGTAAAAGAAAAACTTTTAGAATTCAAGGCAGTCATCAAACCACACACACTAATAGTAGGAGACTTCAACACACCTCTCTCACCAATGGACAGGTCAATCAGACAGAAACACAACAGAGAAATAAGAGAATTAATAGAGGTAATGAATCAAATGGACTTAACAAATATCTATAGAACATTCCACCCAAATAGGAAAGAATATACCTTCTTCTCTGCAGTTCATGGAACCTTCTCGAAAGTTGACCACATACTCAGTAACAAAGCAAACATCCACAGATACAAAAAAATATTAGTAACCACCTGTGTCTTGTCGGATCACCATTGAATAAAGTTAGAATTCAGTAGCAATTCTAACACCAGAAAGCCTACAAACTAATGGAAACTGAACAGTGAACTACTGAATCACCCCTGGGTCAAGGAAGAAATAAAGAAAAAAATTAAAGTCTTTCTTGAATTTAACGAAAATAAAGACACAACATACTCAAACATATGGGACACAATGAAAGCAGTGCTAAGAGAAAAGTTTACAGCACTAAGTGCCCAATTAAAGAAAACGGAGAAAGCACACATTGGAGACTTAACAGGACACCCAAAAGCTCTAGAAAAAAAAGAAGCAGACTCTCCCAGGAGGAGTAGAAGACTGGAAATAATCAAACTGAGGACTGAAATAAACAAAATAAAAGCACAGAAAACAATCCAAAGAATCAATGAAACAAAAAGCTGGTTCTTGGAGAAAATCAACAAGATTTACAAACCCCTAGCCAAACTAATCAAACGACAGAGAGAGAACACTCAAATTAATAAGATCAGAAATGAAAAGGGAAACATAACTACAGACACAGAGGAAATTCAGAGAATCATTAGATCTTACTACAAAAGCTTATATGCCACAGAGTTGGAAAATGTACAAGAAATGGACTGGTTTTTAGATAAGTACCATTTACCAAAGTTAAATTAAGACAAGGTGAACAATCTAAGTAGACCCATTAGTTGCAAAGAATTACAAGCTGTTATTAAAAACCTCTTGACCAAAAAAAAAAAGCCCAGGACCAGATGGTTTCAATGCAGAATTCTACCAGAACTTCCAAGAAGTGCTAATACCTATACTCCTTAATGTATTTCACAATATAGAAACAGAAGAGTCATTGCCAAATTCTTTTATGAAGCTACAGTTACCCTGATACCAAAACCACATAAAGACACAACCAAGAAAGAGAATTACAGAACAATCTCACTCATGAACATTGACAGGAAAATTCTCAACAAAATCCTGGCAAACCGAATCCAAGAACACAATAGAAAAATTATCCATTATGATCAAGTAGGCTTCATCCCAGAGATGCAGGGGTGGTTCAACATACGCAAATCTATCAATGTATTCCGTCATATAAATAAACTGAAAGAAAAACCCATATGATCATTTCATTGGATGCTGAAAAAGCATTTGACAAAATTCAACATCCCTTCATGATAAAGGTGTTGAAGAGATCTGGGATACAAGGATCAGACCTAAATATAATAAAAGCTATTTACAGCAAGCCGACAGCTAACATCAAACTGAACGGAGAGAAATTCAAAGCCATTCCATTGAAATCAGGAACAAGACAAGGCTGTCCACTCTTTCCATACTTCTTCAATATAGTGCTAGAAGTTCTAGCAATAACAATACGACAACATAAGGGGATCAAAGGGATCCGAATTGGAAAGGAAGAATTTAAACTCTCGTTATTTGCAGATAATATGATAGTGTACAGAAGCAACCCCAAAAACTCTACCAAAGAACTCCTACAGCTGATAAACACCTTTAGTAATGTGGCAGGGTACAAGATCAACTTCAAAAAATCAGTTGCCCTCCTATACACAAAGGATATAGAAGAAGGGAAGGAAATCAGAGAAACATCACCTTTCACGATAGCCACAAATAGCATACAATATCTTGGGATAACTCTAACCAAGGAAGTGAAAGATTTATTTGACAAGAACTTTAAGTCATTGAAGAAAGAAATTGAGGAGGATACCAGAAAATGGAAAGATCTCCCCTGCTCTTGGATTGGGAGGATCAACATAGTAAAAATGGCAATTCTACCAAAAGCAATCTATAGATTCAATGCAATCCCCATCAAAATCCCATCAAACTTCTTCACAGACCTTGAGAGAACAATAATCAAGTTTATATGGCAAAACAAAAAACCCAGGATAGCCAAAACAATCTTATACAATAAAGGAACTTCTGGAGGTATAACCATCCCTGACTTCAAACTCTATTACAGAGCTACAGTATTGAAAACAGCTTGGTACTGGCATAAGAACAGAGAAGTCGACCTATGGAATCGAATGGAAGACCCAGATATTAACCCACAAACCTATGAATACTTGATTTTCGACAAGGGAGCTCAAGGTATACAATGGAAGAAGGATAGCATCTTTAACAAATGGTGCTGGCATAACTGGATGTCAACCTGTAGAAGAATGAAAGTAGATCCATATCTATCACCATGCACAAAACTCAAGTCCAAATGGATTAAAGACCTCAACGTTAATCTGACCACTTTGAACCTGATAGAGGAGAAAGTGGGAAGCAGTTTACAAGACATAGGCACAGGAGACCACTTCCAAAGTAGAACCCCAGTAGCACAGACAATAAGAGCAACAATGAATAAATGGAACCTCCAGAAACTAAGAAGCTTCTGTAAAGCAAAGGACACTGTCAGTAAAACAAAAAGGCTACCTTCTGACTGGGAGAAAATCTTTACCAACCCCTTATCAGATAAAGGTCTGATCTCCAAAATATACAAAGATCTCAAGAAACTAGACACTAAAACTCTAATTAACCCAATTAAAAAATGGGGTACTGATATGAACAGAGAATTCTCAACAGAAGAACTTCGAATGACCAAAAGACACTTAAGGTCATGCTCAACATCCTCAGCGATCAGGGAAATGCAAATCAAAACAACTATGAGATACCATTTTACACCAGTCAGATTAGCTAAACTCAAAAACACCAATGATAGCCTATGCTGGAGAGGATGTGGAGTGAGGGGAACTCTCATCCATTGTCTGTGGGAATGCAAACTTGTGAAGCCACTGTGGAAATCAGTGTGGCAGCTTCTCAGGAAACTGGGAGTCAACCTCCTTCAGGACCAAGCAATTCCACTCTTGGGAATATACCCAAGAGATGCCCTATCATACTACAAAAGCATTTGTTCAACTATGTTCATAGCAGCACTATTTGTAATAACCAGAACCTGGAAACAGCCTAGGTGCCCCTCAATAGAAGAATGGTTAAAGAAGGTGTGGAACATATATACATTAGAGTTTTACTCAGCAGTAAAAAACAATGACATCTTGAATTTTGCTTGCAAATGGATGGAAATAGAAAACGCTTTACTGAGTGAGGTAACCCAGTCTCCAAAAGAGAAATATGGTGTGCACTCACTCATAAGTGGATTCTAGCCATAATTAAAGGTCTTTGAGCCTAGTATTCGTGATCCTAGAGAAGCTAAATAAGAAGTTGAACCTGAAGAAAATCATGTAGTTATCCTCCTGGATATCGGAAGTAGACAAGAGCACCAGGCAACCTTGGGTTCGGGGGGGGGGGATGGAAGGAGAGAGGGTTAGAGAGAGGAGAGTAGTGGAGGTTTGGGGAAAGCTTGGGGGATTGGGATGGGGGAGGGAGGAAGGATGGATATGGGAGCAGGGAAGTATATATCTCAACTAAGGGAGCCATTTTAGGATTTACAAGAGAGTTGATTCTAGAGGGGTTCCCAGGTCCAAGGAGAGATCCACAGATTGTTCCCTGGACAGCAATGGAGAGGATGCCCGAACTGGCCTTGGCCCATAACCATACTGATGAATATTTTTCATATCATCATAGAACCTTCATCTGGCGATGGATGGAGATAGAGACAGAGACCCACATTGGAACACTGGACTTAACTCCCTAGGTCTAAATGAGAAGCAGAAGGAGGGAGAACGTGAGCAAGGAAGGCAGGATCAGAGGGAACCTTCATCTGACGATGAATGGAGATTGAGATAGAGACCCACATTGAAGCACTGTACTGAGCCCCCAAGGTCCAAATGAAGAGCAGAAGGATGGAGAACATGAACAAGGAAGGCAGGACTGTGAGTAGTGCATTCACCCACTGATACAAGGGGACTGATATAAAGAGAACTCACCAAGGCCAGCTGGACTGGGACTGAACGAGCACGTGATCAAATAGGATTCTCTGAATGTGGCTGGCATGGGGACTGTCTGAGAAGCCATTGATAATGGCACTGGGACTTGTTTCCTCTGCATGTACTGGCTTTTTGGGATCCTAGAATGTTTGGATGCTCACCTTCCTAGATCTGGAGGGAGGGGGGAGGAACTTGAACTTCCCATAGGGCAGGAAACCCTGACTGCTCTTAGGGCTGGAGAGGGAGGAGGAGAGGGAGTGGGAGGAGGGGCGGAAGTGGAAATTTTTTAAATTAATAAAAAAAGATAAAGTATATATAAATATTGTAACTATAATTCTTGCTTGGTTACTGTTTTGTTGTATGTAATCTTCTATGTCAATGTTAAAATCTTCCTTTTTGTTTAAACAGAAAAGGGGAGGTGATGTGGGATTCCCCTCTGTATGCTATGAATACTGTTGGTCTATAAAGAAGCTGCTTTGGGCTTATTGCAGTGCTGAATAGGGCACGGCAAGAATTCCAAGCAGATAGAGGAGAAGAGAGTAGGCAGAGTCAGATGCCATGCAGCTGCTGGAGGAGAAAGATGTCCATCTGCTGGTACAGGTAAACCATGAGCCTCATGCTAAAATATAAAATAGTAGAAATGGGTTAATTTAAAATATAAGAGCTAACCAATAAGAAGCATGAGCTAATAGGTCAACCTGTGTTGTAATAATAAAGTTTCTGTATAATTATTTTGGACCTTGGCGGCTAGGAGACAAATGAGCAGCCTCCAATTACACATTAAAACTCACTTACAAAAACTGCTCTTGTGTGGATGTGCAAAACTAGGGACCACTCTGTCCCTCCTCAAATCTTTCCCAAATAATGATAATTATTTCTAGAGAGATAAATACGGTCCCTTACAACATTTTCGTAGTTGTTGCTTATATTAACTTGCATGAAGAAAGCATTTTCCATATGTTAATCTTTTTATTATTGTTGTTGTTGCTGCTGCTGCTGTTTTCAACTGTCTTGCTGTGTACCCTGACTATCCTGCTACTCACTATATAGTCCACACTGTCCTTGAACTCTCAGAAATCCTCTTGCATCAGTTTTTTAACTGCTAGAATTGCAAACATGTGCCACCATGTCTAGCTCAATCTCTTCTTCTAATGTAAAAGCTACTTTTTCCAAACTAGGCCCTGAAATCAATAAAATTCTTCTTTTCAAGAAAATAAAAAAAACAAAAAAATGGAAAAAGAAAGCATATTTAACAGATGATACTGCCATAACTGGATATCAACATGTAGAAGAATAAGAATAGACCCATAACCATCACCATGCAAAAAACTCCAGCCAAATGGATTAAAGACCTCAACATAAAGCCAACCACACTGAATATCATAGAAGAGAAAATGGGAAGTACACTTGAACAAATTGACACAGGAGATTGCTTCTTGAATGTAACTCCAGTAGCACAGACACTGACAGAAACAATTAATTAACTGGACCTCCTGAAAGTGAAAAGTTTTTGTAAATCAAAGGACATGGTCAACAAGACAAAATGGCAGCCTACAGAATAGGAAATGATTTTCACCAACCCTACATTGTAAAGAGGACTGATCTCCAAAATATACAAAGAACTCTAGAAATTGGCCATCAAAAGAACAAATAATCCAATAAAAAATGGAGTACAGACCTAAACAAATAACTCTTACCAGAGAAGTCTAAATTGACTGAAAGACACTTCAGAAATGCTTAACATCCCTAGCTATCAGTGAAATGCAAATCAAAACAGCATTTTTTTTTTGTCCTAGCCAGTACCTGGAAACAACCTAAATGCCCCTCAACCGAAGAATGGATAAGGAAAATATGGTACATTTACACAACGGAGTACTATAGAACAGAAAATAACGACAACTTGAAATTTGCAGGCAAATGGATGGAGCTAGAAAACATCTAGTGAGTCAGGTAATAACCCAGACACAGCAAGATAAATATCATATGTACTCACTCATAAGTATCTTTTAGACATAAAGCAAAGAAAACCAGCCTACAATTCACAATCTCAGAGAACCTAGACAACAATGAGGACCCTAAGAGAGACATACATGGATGTGATCTACATGAGAAGAAGAAAAATAGATCTCCTAAGTAAACTGGGAGCATGGGGACCATGGGGGAAGGTTGAAGGGGAGGGGAGATAAAGGGAGGGGAGCAGACAAAAATGTATAGCTTAATAAAGTCAATAAAAAAAACCAGAAGCCTTCCTATGTACAATTGATAAATTGGCTGAGAAAGAAATCTGAGAAACATCACCCTTCACAATAGCCACATGTAATATAAAATATCTTAGGGTGACTTTAACCAAACAAGTGAAAGACCTGTATGACAAGACCTTTAAGTCTTTGAAGAAAACACCAAAAAATGGAAAGATCTCCCATTACAATTGATTGGTGGGATTAACATAGTAAAAATGACGATTTTTCTGAAAGCAATAGACAGATTCAACACAATTCCCATCAAACTCCCACCACAATTCTTTTCAGACCTTGAAAGAACAATGTTCAACATCATATAGAAAAACAAAAAATGCAGGATAACTAAAGAAATCCTGTATTATAAGGAAACTTCTGGAAGTATCACCACCCCTGACTTCAAGATCTACTATAGAGCTGTAGGAATAAAACCCATTTGTTATTGGCATAAATCAGAGAAGTGGACCAATGGAATAAAATCGAAGACTGTGACATAGATCCTTACACCTATTAACACCTAATTTTTGACAAAGAAGTCAAAAGTATACAATGGAAAAAAGACAGCACCTTCAACAATTGTTGTTGGCATTACTGGATAGTGGCACTTAGGGTCATGCAAATAGTTCCATATCTATCCCCATGCACAAAACTCAAGTACAAGCAGATCAAAAAACTCAACATAAATCCAGTTGTACTGAACATGATAGAAGAGAAAGTGGGAAGTAGCCTTGAACGCACTGGCACAGAAAATTACTTCCTGAATCTAACACCAGTAGCACAGATACTGAAATTGACAAAAAATAAATGGAACCTTCTGAAACTGAAAAACTTTTGTAAAGGAAACGACACTGCCAACAGGACAAAATGGCATTCTGCAGAGTGGAATAAGATTTTCTCCAGTCCCATATCTGATAGAGGACTGCAATCTAAAGTAAATAAAGAACTCCAGACACTCGACATCAAAGTACCAAATACCGTAAAAACTGCATACAGATTTAAACAGAGAAATTCAATAGAACAATCTCAAATGGTGAGATACACATAAAGAAGTGTTCAACAGGTACCAGAAGATATAACGGAGGGGTAAGTGTGTTGTTCCTGACCGCCATACAAGTCCGGTTAGGGAACACACAATATTCCCACCATCCTTATCTCCCTGGCTACTCCACTGGGGCAGCTTCCCCCAGCTAAACCCTCTCTCCTGTTACGCCATCCCAGCTTTCTGCCTGGAACCCCTACCTTCCCCTCTCCCTTTTTCGGGGCTTAAATTCCTCCATCTCAGCCTGGGTGGGCGCCGCGGGCCTGGACAGGCGGTGAGTGCAAAGGGACGGGAGTTCCTTTGTTCTAATAGCCGGCCTGCAGCAAGCTAAGACTGCAGGTAGGGAGACTTCTGACCAGCGAGGGGCTCTGATCCTGTACCAGAAGATACAATGGAGGGGTAAGTGTGTTGTTCCTGACCGCCCTACAAGTCCGGTTAGGGAACACACAATATTCCCGCCATCCTTATCTCCCTGGCAACTCCAAAGGGGCAGCTTCCCCCTGCTAAACCCTCTCTCCTGCGACGCCATCCCAGCTTTCTGCCTGGAACCCCTACCCTCCCCTCTCCCTTTTTCGGGGCTTAAATTCCTCCATCTCAGCCAGGGTGGGCACTGCGGGCAGGACAGGCGGTGAGTGCAAAGGGAAGGAAGTCCCTTTGTTCTAATAGACTGCCTGAAGCAAGCTAAGGCTGCAGGAAAAGTGATTCCTGGATAGCAAGGGGCACTAATCCAGTAGAAGAAGACCCAGCGGAGGGAAGAGCCATTGGAGAGCATCTGAAGGAAGAGATGGGCAGGCGCCAAGGCAATAATTCCTCCAATAATCTGAAAAACAACATGAAAACGCCAGATCCCAGCGATCTTACGACAGAAGGACTTGAGCACCCTCTTCCAGAAGAAGTGGAAAACAGTGTCATTATGAAAGCAATAGAGTCTCTTAAACAAGGTATGAATAACTCACGTAAAGAAATAGAAGAGAAATATAACAAAAAGATGGAAGAAATGAGTAAAGAAATGGAAGACAAATATAACAAAAAGGTTGAAGAAATGAGTAAATTCGTAAATGATACCCTGGGAATCCAAGAAAAAACAATCAAACAGGTAATGGAATCAATTCAAGAATTGAAAACTGAGATGGAGGCAGTGAAGAAAACACAAACCGAGGGCCGGCTGGATATGGAAAATCTAGGTAAACAAACAGAGACTTCAGGAACAATCATAACCAATAGAATACAAGAGATAGAAGAACGAATCTCAGAGTATAAAGATATCATAGAGAAAATAAACGCCCTGACCAAAGAAAACAGCAAATCCAACAAATTCTCATCACAAAACATTCAGGAAATATGGGACATAATAAAAAACCAAATCTAAGAATAATAGGAGTAGAAGAAGGAGAAGAATTGCAGATCAAAGGTCCAGAAAATATATTCAACAAAATTATAGAAGAAAACTTTCCCATCCTAAAGAGGGATATTCCTATGAAGGTGCAAGAAGCATACAGAACACCGAATAGACTGGATCAGAAAAAAACATCCCCTAGCCATATAATAATCAAAACACAAAGCATTCACATTAAAGAAAGGATATTAAGAGCTGCAAAGGAAAAGGGTCAAGTAACCTATAAAGGTAAACCTATCAGACTTACACCAGACTTCTCTATGGAAACCATGAAAGCCAGAAGGTACTGGATAGAGGTACTGCAGAAACTAAGGGACCATGGATGCAAGCCCAGACTACTATACCCAGCCAAGCTTTCATTCACTATCAACGGAGAAAACAAAATATTCCAGGATAAAAACAAATTTAAACAATATGTAACTACTAATCCAGCCTTACAGAGAATATTAGAAGGAAAATTACATCCCAAGGAATCCAACATTGCCATCACTGCCTACAATAACTCAGACATCTAGCGACCCTTCACTAGCACAACTCAATGAAGGAAAACACATACACTCTACTACACACACACACACAAAAATGACAGGAGTCACAAACCACTGGTCATTAATATCTCTTAATATCAATGGACTCAATTCACCTATAAAGAGGCACAGACTAAGAGACTGGATACGAAAACAGGATCCAACATTCTGCTGTTTACAAGAAACACACCTCAACCACAAAGACAGACACCTACTCAGAGTAAAGGGTTGGGAAAAGGTTTTCCAAGCAAATGGACCTAAGAAACAAGCGGGTGTGGCCATTCTAATATCTAACAAAATCGACTTCAAACTAAAATCAATCAGAAGAGATGGAGATGGACATTTCATACTCATAACAGGAGCAACTCATCAGGAAGAAGTCTCAATCCTGAATATCTATGACCCTAATATAAAGGCACCCACATATGTAAAAGAAACTCTTCTAGAACTCAAGGCAGTCATCAAACCACACACGCTAATAGTAGGAGACTTCAACACTCCTCTCTCACCAATGGACAGGTCAAACAGACAGAAACCAAACAGAGAATGAAGAGATTTATTGGAGGTATTGAATCAAATGGACTTAACAGACATCTATAGAACACTCCACCCAAATAGGAAAGAATATACCTACTTCTCTGCAGTTCATGGAACCTTCTCGAAGATTGACCACATACTCGGTAACAAAGCAAACTTCCACAGATACAAAAAAAATATTAGTTACCACCTGTGTCTTGTCAGATCACCATGGATTAAAATTGGAATTCAACAACAATGCTACCCCCAGGAAGTCAACAAACTCATGGAAGTTGAACAGTCAACTACTAAATCACCCCTGGGTCAAGGAAGAAATTAAGAAAGAAATTAAAGTCTTCCTTGAATTTAATGAAAACAAAGACACAACATACTCAAACCTATGGGACACTATGAAAGCAGTGCTAAGAGGAAAGTTCATAGCAATAGGTGCCCAAATAAAGAAAACAGAGAAAGCACACATGGGAGATTTAACAGCACACTTGAAAGCTCTAGAAAAAAAAGAAGCTGATTCACCCAGGAGGAGTAGAAGACTGGAAATAATCAAACTGAGGGCTGAAATCAACAAAATAGAAACACAGAAAACAATCCAGAGAATAAATGAATCAAAAAGCTGGTTCTTGGAGAAAATCAACAAGATTGATAAACCCCTATCCAAACTAATCAAACTGCAGAGAGAGAACATGCAAATTAATAGGATCAGAAATGAAAAGGGGGACATAACCACAGACACAGAGGAAATTCAGAGAATCATTAGATCTTACTATGAAAGTTTATATGCCACAAAGTTGGAAAATGTAAAAGAAATGGACATTTTTTTTAGATAAGTACCATATACCAAAGTTGAACCAAGAAGAGGTGAACAATCTAAATAGACCTATTAGTCGTGAAGAATTAGAAGCTGTTATCAGAAATCTCCCTACCAAAAAAAGCCCAGGACCAGATGGTTTCAATGCAGAATTCTACCAGAACTTCCAGGAAGAGCTAATACCTATACTCCTTACTGTATTACACAATATAGAAACAGAAGAGTCATTGCCAAACTCCTTTTATGAAGCTACAGTTACCCTAATACCAAAACCACACAAAGACACAACCAAGAAAGAGAATTACAGGCCAATATCACTCATGAACATGGACGCGAAAATTCTCAATAAAATCCTGGCAAACCGATTCCAGGAACACATTAGAAAAATTATCCATTATGATCAAGTAGGCTTCATTCCAGAGATGCAGGGCTGGTTCAACATATGCAAATCTATGAATGTAATCCATCATATAAATAAACTGAAAGAAAAAACCATATGATCATTTCATTGGATGCTGAAAAAGCATTTGACAAAATTCAACATCCATTTATGATAAAGGTGTTGGAGAGACTGGGGATACAAGGATCATACCTAAATTTAATAAAAGCAATATACAGAAAGCCGACAGCTAACATCAAATTGAATGGAGAGAAACTCAAAGCCTTTCCACTAAAATCAGGAACACGACAAGGCTGTCCACTCTCTCCATACCTCTTCAATATAGTGCTTGAAGTTCTAGCAATATCAATAAGGCAACATAAGGAGATCAAGGGGATTCGAATTGGAAAGGATGAAGTCAAACTTTCGTTATTTGCTGACGATATGATAGTGTACATAAGTGACCCCAAAAACTCTACCAAAGAACTCCTACAGCTGATAAACACCTTTAGTAACGTGGCAGGATACAAGATCAACTCCAAAAATCAGTGGCCCTCCTATACACAAAGGATAAAGAAGCAGAGAGGGAAATCAGAGAAACATCACCTTTCACGATAGCCACAAATAGCATAAAATATCTTGGGGTTACTCTAACCAAGGAAGTGAAAGACCTATTTGACAAGAACTTTAAGTCTTTGAGGAAAGAAATTGAGGAGGATACCAGAAAATGGAAAGACCTCCCCTGCTCTTGGATTGGGAGAATCAACATAGTAAAAATGGCAATTCTACCAAAAGCAATCTATAGATTCAATGCAATCCCCATCAAAATCCCATCAAACTTCTTCACAGACCTTGAGAGAACAATAATCAAGTTTATATGGCAAAACAAAAAACCCAGGATAGCCAAAACAATCTTATACAATAAAGGAACTGCAGGAGGCATTACCATCCCTGACTTCAAACTCTATTACAGAGCTACAGTATTGAAGACAGCTTGGTATTGGCATAAGAACAGAGAAATCGACCTTTGGAATCGAATAGAAGACCTGGATATTAACCCACAAACCTATGAGCACCTAATTTTTGACAAGGGAGCTAAAGGTATACAATGGAAGAAGGAAAGCATCTTTAACAAATTGTGCTGGCACAATTGGATGTCAACCTGTAGAAGGATGAAAGTAGATCCATATCTATCACTATGCACAAAACTCAGGTACAAATGAATTAAAGACATCAACATTAATCCATCCACTTTGAATCTGATAGAAGAGAAAGTGGGAAGTAATCTACAAGATATAGGCACAGGAGGCCTCTTCCTAAGTAGGACCCCAGTAGCACAGACAATAAAAGAAACAATGAATAAATGGGATCTACTGAAAACTGAGAAGCTTCTGTAAAGCAAAGGACACTGTCAGTAAGACAAAAAGGCTGCCTTCTGACTGGGACAAGATCTTCACCAACCCCTCATCAGACAAAGGTCTGATCTCCAAAATATACAAAGAACTCAAGAAATTAGACACTAAAACTGTAATTAACCCAATTAAAAAATGGGGTAAAGAACTGAACCGAGAATTCACAACAGATGAACTTCAAATGGCCAAAAGTCACTGAAGGTCATGCTCAACCTCCTTAGTGATCAGGGAAATGGAAATCAAAACAACTTTGAGATACCATCTTACACCTGTCAGAATAGCTAAACACAAAGACACGAATGATAGCCTATGCTCGAGAGGATGTGGAGTGTGGGAAACACTCATCCATTGTTGGTGGAATACAAACTTGTGCAGCCACTATTGAATTCAGTGTGGTGGTTTCTCAGGAAACTGGGAGTCAACCTCCCTCAGGACCCAGCAATTACACTCTTGGGAATATACCCAAGAGATGCCCTATCATACTACAAAAGTATTTGTTCAACTATGTTCATAGCTGCACTATTTGTAATAGCCAGAACCTGGAAACAACCTAGGTGCCCCTCAATAGAAGAATGGTTAAAAAAGGAGTCGAACTTCGAATGGCCAGAAGACACTTAAGGTCATGCTCAACCTCCTTAGCGATCAGGGAAATGCAAATCAAAACCACTTTGAGATACCATCTTTCACCTGTCAGAATAGCTAAAGTCAAAAACACCAATGATAGCCTATGCTGGAGAGGATGTGGAGAGAGGGGAACTCTCATCCATTGTTGGTGGGAATGCAAACTTGTGCAGCCACTGTGGTAATCAGTGTGGCGGTTTCTCAGGAAACTGGGAGTCAACCTCCCTCAGGACCCAGCAATTCCACTCTTGGGAATATACCCTAGAGATTCCCTAACATACTACAAAAGCATTTGTTCAACTATGTTCATAGCAGCACTATTTGTAATAGCCAGAACCTGGAAACAGCCTAGGTGCCCCTCAATAGAAGAATGGTTAAAAAAGGTGTGGAACATATACACATTAGAGTTTTACTCAGCGGTAAAAAACTTGACATCTTGAATTTTGCATGCAAATGGATGGAAATAGAAAACGCTTTACTGAGTGAGGTAAGCCAGACCCAAAAAGAGGAACACGGTATGTATTCACTCATAAGTGGATTCTAACCATAATTAAAGGTCTTTGAGCGTATTATTCGTGATCCTAGAGAAGCTAAATAAGAAGATGAACCTGATGAAGATTATTTAGCTCTCCGCCAGGAGGTATGAAATAGTCAAGAGTCCCAGGTAACCTTGGGTCATGGGGGAGGGGTGGGTGGGTTGTTGGAAGGGGAGAGGGTTAGAGAGAAGGGAGTAGGGGAGGAATTGGGAAAGCTCGGTTGACCGGGATGGGGGGGATGGAGGAAGGATGAATATGGGATCAGGGAAGAATATACTTCAACTAAGGGAGTCATTTTAGGGTTTACAGGAGACTTGATTATATATGGGATCCCCGGTCCAAGGTGAGATCCCCCAGATTGTTCTCTGGACAGAGGAGAGAGTGCCTGAACCGGCCTTGGCCCATAACCATACTGATGAATATTTTGCTTATCACCGTAGATCCTTCATCTGGCGATGGATGGCGATACAGACGGAGACACCCATTGGAGCACCGGACTGAGCCCCCCAAGGTCCAAATGAGGAGCAGAAGGACGAAGAAAATGAAAAAGGAAATAAGGAGTGCGAGGGATGCTATCACCCACTGATACAAGGGGGCGGATCTAATGAGAGTTTACCAAGGCCACTTGGACTGCGACTGAATGAGGAAGTGATCCAACCAGATTCTCTGAATGTGGCCGGATTCTCTGAATGTGGCTGGCCTGGAGTCTTTCTGAAAAGCCATTGACAATGACACTGGGACTTGTTTCCTCTGCATATACTGGATTTTGGGGATCCAGTCCGTTTGGATACTCATCTTCCTGGACCTGGAGGGAGGGGGGAGGAACTTGAACTTCCCACAGGGCAGGAAACCCTGACTGCCCTTAGGGACGAAGTGGGAGGAGAAGAGGGGGTGGGGGGAGTGGGAGGGTGTTGGGAACAGGGATGTAAATGGAAACTTTTATAATTTAATAAAATTACTTTAAAAAAAAAAGAAGTGTTCAACATCCTTAGATATCAGGGAAATGCAAATTAAAATGACTCTGTGATACCATTTTATACCTGTCAGAATGGCAAGAATCAAAAAGGCTTCTAATAACAGCCTATGCTGGAAAGAATGAGGAGTAAGGGGAACACACCTCTACTGATGGTGGGAGTGCAAACTTGTACAGCCATTTTGGAAAATAGCATGGTGGTATCAGGGAACTGGGACTCAGCCTATCTCAAGACTCAACAATAGCACTCCTGTGCATGTAATCAAAGGATGCACACTCATATCACAAGGACACTTACTCAACTTTGATCATAGCAACATTATTTGTCATTGCCAGCACCTAGAAACAACCTAGATGTCCCTCAACTGAAGAATAGGCAAAGAGAATGTGGTATATTTACACAATGGAGCATTACTCAGCAGAAAAGAACAATGATATTATGAAGTTTGCAGGCTATTAAATGGGAATAGAAAAAATTATCCTGAGTGAGGTAATCAAGACAGAAAGACAAACACAGTACATGTTCACTTATTGTGGATAATAGATGTAAAGCAAAAGTTAGCCAGGCTACAGTTCTCAAGCTACTCCCAGAGAGGCTAGGTGGCAAGAGGACCCTGAGAGGTTCACATGGATCTCCCTGGGAAGAGGAATGGATGAGATGTCCTGTAAACTGGGGATGGATGGAGTAGAGGAGGAGGTTATTGGGGGATGGGAACAAGGAGGGACCAGGAGTGTGGTGTTATGTGTGGGAGGGAGGGGGAGAGTAGTTGGTGAGATACCTTGATAAAGGGTGCCATGTAGGGTTGGAGAGAAGCCTGGTGCTAGGGAAGCTCCCAGAAATCCATAAGGATGACCCCAGTAAAACCCTGGCAAGAGTAGAGAGGGTATCTGAATTGGCCTTCCCCTGTAATCAGATTGGTGTCTACCCTAATTGCCATTATGGAACCTTCATCCAATACCTGATGTAAGTAGATGCTGAGATCCACAGCTAAACACTGAGTCCAGCTCTAGAAGTCCAGTTGAGGAGAGGATGCAAGGATTATATGAGCAAGGGGTAATCAAGATTATGACAGAGAAGCTCACAGAGACAGCTGATCTGAACATGTGGAAACTCATGGACTCTGAATAGACAGCAGGGGAATTAGCATGGGACTGAGTTGGCCCCTCTGCATTTGGGTAATAGCTGTGTAGCTAGGTTTTTCGTGGAATCCCTGGCAGTGGGACCAGGACGTGTCCCTGATGCATGGGTTAAATCTTTGGAGCCCTATGGTGGGATGCCTTCTTTCGTTATGGTGCAGAGGGGAGGAGCTTTGTTCTGCCTCAACTTGATATGCTATGCTTTGTTGATTCCCATGAGAGGCCTTACCCTATCTGAATGGAGGAAGAGTGGATGCGGGAGTGAGCGTGGTGGGGAGAGGGAAGGTGAGAGAAAAGAAGGGGAACTGTGCTTGGTATGCAAAATAAATAATAAATATGGGAAGAAAAAAGGGAGATTCCTCAAAAAATTACCAAGAAGAGGAATAAATTGTTCTGGCTGTATGGCACACTTCCGACAGTGTAAATTTTCATAAGCCTTTTAAAATGCCTGTTTTTCTAAACTCTACAGACATGTTAAACAGGTGGTCTTTATGTAGTTCTTACTCAATAAAAAAATAAAGCTGGCTCTGAAGTTGGAGCATGGCTCTCTCCTCTAAATCCAAGCACATTTGCTAAATGAAAATTCAAAGTCTCTGCTTCATATCAGAAGGACCACCTGGTATGGAAAAGAAGAAAATCAAAATCTGGGGACTGTTATATTGTCACTAATCTCATGTCTCTTGGATTTATTTTGACTCTTTAACATTTTCTTAAAGTATAAATACTATCTCAAAATTTAAATTTTCTGTTTTGATATTAATGGCATTATTAAGTACTAACTAAGTCTAGCCTTAGACTTCATGTAGCTTCTTGTATGCAATTATTTATGTGAGTCTGAAGCAAATATTTAAGATTTAATCCTGGGAATCTCAGAGATATTTAATAGAATATGGTTATTTAACCTCCTCGAGACTTGTAGCATATGACATTTAATATGCTTCAATTTTCCACAGTGTGGGATAAACATTCCTAACAGCGACCTCTAATGTGTTCAAAGGAATGATAGGGCCCCACAATGACAATTCCACCTGAATTATAATAATACCACTAATCTGATAAACTCTACCCAAAGATCACCTTTGGACTATAGACTGACTGCTCAGGACAATATCAGGATGGCTACCTAAGATGGATCAGCCTTATGCACTGCTTCATCAAGGACTTCAGACAAACTACACTTTCACACTGCACGATGACTGGACAAATGATATGTCTAGCTCTTCCAGAACATGACCATTATTTTATTTTTATCAGAGTCCCCTAGGGATGCCATCAACCCCGCAGACAGCTTAAAGCAATCCAGAAAACACAGTGTTCACATTCCCTAGAGGTAAGATTGTTGGTTCTTGGTCTTCTGCTGGGTTGTAGATATTTGTCATTATTTAGGTTGGTTGATTGCAAGTTCTTAGCAATAATAGTCAAGAAAAATGCTAAACAGAATACATTAGATTCAGAGATTTCATTCTGAAGAAAAAATGGAGGATACAGAAATGGTAGGAGAAAATGGAAGATTGTTTACTCTACTTTTAAACTGAAAAAGTAACTACTAGTCTTAAATATTTTACATTGGTATGGATTTTAGTATATTGATAACAAACTTTAAGGTTATTCTTGTGATACTGTATATGTGCTTCTACTTTTGTTTATTATATCTTTTTATAAATTTAAGGTTATACTACATGTTTGTTTTTACTCTTGCTTTAGATATTTTTGTATATTGATGCAACTTTAAGGTCATTTTTATTAGAATATGCTGCTCTACTTTTATTTAAGGTACAGCTCATTTAAAATGTAATATAAATTTCTAGTCTTTGAAAGTTCTTTAAAATTGTTTAGTATAAGTAAGAAATACATATTTCCATTCTCTATGGAGCAATACCTTTCTCAGCCAGGATACAGGTTGGGGGGAGGGCCTTGATCTTGCCTCAAAGTGTTGTGTGAGACTTTGTTGACTCCCCATGGGAAGCCTTACCCTCTCTGAGGAGTAGAAGGGAGTGGAGAAAAGGTTGGGAGGGTGGGAAGAGGGGAGGGAGTGGGAACTGGAATTGGCATGTAAAATAAAAAAGATTGTTAAAAAATAAAAAATATAAAAAAGAAACACAGGCTAATAGGCACCTATAACTAAACTTATATTCATGTTAGTTATATTTTCAAGATCATACAGAGATATATTTTGAATAGATAATCTTTAAACACCTCAAAGAACTACAGAATATGTCATTTAAAATGTTTTAATTACTTTTCTTGACATGAGAAACATCTGTTCCTGGTGACAATGATCTTCTTCAAAAGAGGATGATGGACATCATAGACATTCCATAATGAGTTTTCTCTGTTGCAAAAGCTAGCTGTTTTGGCAAGAAACTGTACTTGCCTCAACTTCTGACAATGTGTTGTCCAAACTTAACAAACAAGACACAAAGATAAAAGACTGCCAAACTTTTCCAATACAGGGTATGACAGGTCTTCAAAATTTTCTGCTTCATAAAAGTTCTTTCAGATGTTCTAGGCCTGTAGGACAAAGATGAATGGTCCAACATTGTGGAGGAACATTGGGGGACTCTGAAAACAACCAGTTGTTCCTGTAATTTCTCTTAACTTTGGAAATCATATGCTATATATTTCCTGCTTACTCAAGTAATAATATATCTTTCTCAGGCTTTTGGTTGGGTTAAAAACCACACAGTTACAGTTGCTGTTCTCCGAAATCATGTTAGAAGATATTTTAAACGTAAAACTTTGGACTCTTCATAAGAGGACAGCTCATGGAGTAATCACTCTAAACTCACCAATTACATAGACCTTGCCATTGAGAAAGTTTTTTATTTATATATACATTTTCATTTTTTAAAAAAAGAAAACAAAGTATCTTTTTAAATTATATATACAAATCCAAGTTCCTACTTCCTCCCTTCCTTCCATTTCCTCCACTTACCCCCGACTCTACCCCATCCACTCCACGGAGAAGGTAAGGCGCATTGCTTTGGGGATAGTATAAGGCCCTCCCTACCACACATAGGCTGAGCAAGATATCCATTCAAAGAGAATAGGTTGCCCAAAAGCTGCTTTTTTACAAGCAGAAGGGATAAATTTGGGTGCCACTGTCAGTGACCCCACAGTCTGCCCCAGTCATGCAACTGTCAAAAACATTCAAAGTGATGAATTTGGTCCTATGCTTGTTCTTTCCCTGTTCTGCTGGTGTTGGTGAGCTCCAATTAGCTCAGGTAAGCTGTTTCAGTAGGTGTACCCACATGGTCTTGACCTCTTTGCTCATATTCTCACTCCTCCCACTCCTCAACTGGACTTTGAAAGCTCAGTCTAGTGTTCCTATCTGGGTCTCTACCCCTGTTTCCATTAATTGCTGGATGAAGATTCTATGGTGTTATTTAAGATATTCATCAATCTGACTATAGAGCAAGGACAGTCTAGTCTGTCTCTCCTGTATTGCTTAGGGTCTTAGCTGGAGTCATCCTTGTGGATTCCTGGGAATTTCTATAAATCCAGATTTTTTTTCCTTGCCTCATAATGGCTCTCTCAATCAAGATATCTCTTTGTTTGCTCATCTTTTTTCTTCCTCAATCTCAACTATCCTGTATCCTCAAGTTCTCTTCACCCCTCCCTTTCTCTCCTTCATTTTACCCTCCTCCATTCTTCCCCCACCCTCATGCTCCCAATTTTGTCAGGCTATTTTACCTATTTCTACTTTCCAGATGGAACTCTATATCGTGACCTATAGGCTCAATATCCTTTGCTTTACAGCTAGTATCCACTTGTGAGTGAATACATACCATATTCCCATATTCATCCTTTTGGGAATGGGTTACCTTACTCAGGATGGTGTTTTCTAGTTCCATCCATTTGCATGAAAATTTCAGAATGACATTTTTTTTTTAACCACTGAATAGTAATCTACTGTGTAAATATCCCAATTTTCTTTATCCATTCTTGGGTTGCGGAGTATCTAGGTTGTTTCCAGGTTATGGCTATTATGAATAATTATTCTATGAACATAGCTGAGCAAAAGTTTTCCTGCATTCTCTATATCTAGTCAACATAGTTCTTGAAGTTCTGCCTATAGCAATAAGACAACAAAAGGAGGTCAAAGGGATTCAAATTGGAAAGGAAAAAGTCAAACTTTCATTATTTTCATTATTATAGTATATATAATTGACCTGAAAGACTCTACCAGGGAACTCCTAACGCTGATAAATACCTTCAGTAATATGGCAGTATACAAGATCAGCTAAAAAAGTCAGTATCCCTCCTATATACAAATGATAAAGAAGCTGAGAAACATGACTTTTCACAATAGCCACAAATAGAACAAAATATCTTGGGGTAACACTAACCAAAAAAGTGAAAGACCTATTCTACAAGAGCTTTATTTCTTAGAAGAAATAATTGAAGAAGCTACCAGAAAGTAGAAAGATCTCCCACATTCTTGGATAGGTAGGATTAACATAATGACAATGGCAATCCTACCAAAAGCAATCTAAATATTCAATGCAATCTCGCTCAAAATCCCAATACAAATCTGCACAGTCCTTGAAAGAACAATACTCAACTTCATATGGGAAAAAATACCCAGGTTAGCCAAAACAATCCTATAGAGTAGAGAATGTTTTTATTACTTGATAATTTTCTTGTTGTATGTTGTTTCATTTTTGTTAAGGTTATTATGTTTTCTTTCTATTTGGACAACATGTGATGATAATTCTTATTGTTTATAGTTTTACGATGTTATATTTAGATCCTTGCCCATTTTATTAGTCAAAAAGGGGAAATGTTACAGAATTTCCATTTATGTAACCAAACCATTTTTCAACTGAAAAGAGTTGTAGTTCCCATTCAGCTGGCCAGAACGGATCAGCAATTGTTGGAGGACCCAGGAGTTGAAAGAGATCCTAAGGTAAAAGGTGGGGCCAGATATCTGTGAGCTATTGTCTTAATTTTCATTGGTGTAGAAGGGCTCAGTCCTCTGCAGCAGGCAACCTTCCCTAGGTAGATGACCTTATACTCTATAACAAAGCTACCTAATTATGTGTCTGTGAGCAGGCTAGACACTGAACCAGTAAACTGTATTCTTCCTTCGTTTCTGCTCTACATTTCTTTCTGCTCTGATGTCCCTCAATGATATATTGTGAACTGGAACTGCAGACCAAGTAAACTCTACCATCCCCACCATTTGCTTTTGATCTAAGAGTATTTAATATCAATGACAAAAAGAAGACTAGACAACAGTTAAATAGAACGCTTTATCAATAACCTTAATGAAGACTATAGTCAAACAATAAAATATAAGTAGATGGAATCTAACAGTTCATTAAAAGATTGCCATTCTGAGTACGTGAGTGTGATCTCTAAACACTCATCAAAGTCAAAGAGGATGACCATGCTCCACAATGATGTCCTCTGACCTTATATGTGAGCTGTGGCAGATACATGCAAGCACATAGGCACACACACACACACACACACACATATCTGACACACATACAATAATAAAACACTTACTTTTAATAATCTTTTTTTAGCCTAAAGTATCTATTAATTCTGCTCTATAATTAAAAATAAAGTTTCCTATCTTCAAGATGATGACAATCACATAGGACTCTGCAAAAAGTTAACCTATAGTAACACTAGATCTTAGAAAATTGAAATATACCTCCCCTTTCATTTGTTGCAATAACATAATCTGTTATTCATTTGTTTAAGGTTGTTCTTTTTTTTGATGATTTCAAATCCTTTTTCTCTTTTTTCTTTTTTTAAGGTTTGTTCTTACAGAGGACAGTAATTAAATAGATTGTCATCATCATTAGATTTTTATATTTTACTTTTCCCAATTATTCTTTATAATATCTTCAATTTTTAAAATTATAATATAATTACCTCATTACTCCCCTTCTCATTACTCTCTCTAATCCCTCACTTAGACCCACCTTGTTTTTATTTTCTCTTAAATTCATTCTTCTTTTTCATTAATTGTTCACTTATGTTTGTAATTGTGTGTGTGTGTGTGTGTGTGTGTATTGCTAAATACCACCTGATCAGTCCATATAAAATTAGCTTTTTAATGATATCAGGGCTGAAAACAACATAGCAAAGATCTACAAGCTGCTGTACCTTCCTTTACAAAGACTTGATTTTCATACTATTTTTGATATTCCAAATGACAGATAAAAGTGTTGTAAACTTTAATTCCATGTGTGGTATATTTTGGAAACAGTCCCACATGTCCTTGTCCTGCGGGGGGCTTATTTTCTGGAAAGAATTTTAAATTAATTTATTCAAGAAAGATACAGGTAGCATGGTCGTGTGCATTCCTCACATTGCCTAGGCAGCCTCTATCATGGATCCCAGCTAGAGATGAGATGAAGCTACCATACAAGGAAAGGAAGGTTTGGAAATAGGGATGCAAATGACACAATAACATGAGGATTGCCACAAAAATGTTTTCACACATTGTGTGCAATCATCAGTGATTACTAATCAATATGGGAATGAATCAAAGAGACATGGGTTCTCCATTCTGTATTACAAGATAATGGTCACCTCTTATCTTTCTCCTTCTACATTAAAAAGAAGTTGAAGAAAAAGTATTTTATTACCTGTTTGATTGGAAACGTGTCTCTCTGGACAAAACACACAAGAAAAACAGCAGATAGGTCTGTCTTTTTCTATAATTTTCCAGAAACCTGGACCACAGCTCTGTGTACATATAGATTGAGGAGTCTAAGGGCAAAATAGAAAACCTAGTCATAAATTTGCACATCAGTCACAGGCTTAAGGTAGTTTTACCCAAAGCAATTTAAACTGCATGAAGACTATGAAAGTTATACATATTTATGAGGCACTGTGAGGTCTCCATACGGGAGTGTAGAGTGTAGAGTTGAAGTTATCACACTTCAAGATACCAAATGTTCAAAGTTTCTTTATGCTGAACAAACTGTGACTCACTTCAGTTAGCATTTGTGATAAGTGTAGAACATCCATATATTCTCTCTGTGAAAGAGCAAGCAAAAACTCCTTCCTTGTATGAATTACAAATCAGATGAACTGTCAGGCAGAAACCCAGTCACTCTTGCCTATCTACTTCTACTTTTAGCTTACCAAGCTTGTAGTCACAACCAATCACTCTGATTGACATGTAACATGAAAGAGAGTTTGGCCATTGGTGGATGATCAAAGCTTCCCCTGACTTCATCACATGTTGATGTTCCAGAGATACTGAAATATGATCCATTACTGTGAGTTTTATCCTTGACTCCCCACACTCAGAGTAATACCATGCTTTTTCTTTCAAATTTTAAAACCAATTTACTTCTAAGTTAATTACATTAACCACTATACTTTTAGCAAAACATCAGTTAGTTAATATTTCTGGAAATTTTGTGTGCAAGAAAATATTCCTATCTTTCCTTTAGACATGTTTCTTGTCATAAATTGGACTCAGTTTCTTTCTCATAAGTAACTACATATCAACAAGTATATGGGGCTGGAGAACTGGCCCAACCATTAAGAGTTCACCCTAGTCTTGCAGAGAAACCTGAGGTCAGCTCACAGTACACAAATAAGGTAATTTACAAACAATGATTATAGACATGATTATATAAACATTCATAATTTACATATTCTTTATAAGGACTATGGAAAAGTTTGAGTACGAATTGTGTTCAATGGAGAGATGCACTTAGCTTCAACATGCATGTATAATAAAATGGGCATATGTATGCACATGATTGTGTACATGTTTATACACACAGAAATATACATACAATTGTATATATAGTCATGTACACTGATCTATTAATTCATTATAATATTGATAAATACATAGAAGTTCAAATTTAATTCCAACTCATTCTATCTACAGGAATTAGCTAACAATATGTTCTTGTCTGTTTGTACATGTACCTGTTCATGTATATGTATATATATATGTCAAATTAAAAAGATTGATTTATTTTTAAATTAAAGACATCAAATAGAACAAAAGAGATGGCTCAGTATTTATTGTGACTCCCACATAAGCATGCAGTCCTGAATTTGATCATGCAGAATGGAAGTATAGAAAAGTTTGGTGCCAAAATGTGTGCCTGTTATTCAATTATGGCAGCCATGGAGAAAAGGAGACAGTCTGTGGCATGCTGAACAGTAAGGAAAGCTAAATCAGAAGGCAAGGAGTTCAGAGAGAGATTGTGTTTATAATAAAATGGAGAAGAATTGCAGATGGTAAGATGGTGTTCACTCTGACTGTGGCCTCAATAGCACATGCACTCACTGCATGAGCACAAGCTCACAACAGAGTTAAGAACTTATAATACAGGCAAACCATACATAGATCACCTTGAAAGGGGAAATAGATAAGATTGCCTGATAAAATTGGGAGCATGTAGATGGGGGAGATAAAAGGGTTCAAGGGGAAGAGGATAGGGGAGGGGGAGGAGAACTTGAGGGAATGGGGTAGTTGAGATGGAGGAAGGACAGAGATGAGAGCAAGGAAAGAGATATCTTGATTGAGGGAGCAAGCAACCTGGCTCTAGAGAAATTCCAAGGAATCGAAAAGGATAACACCAGCTAAGACCCTAAGCAATAGAGGAGTGGTGTCCAAACTGGCCTTGCCTTCTATTCAGATTGAAGAATACCTTAAATATCACCATAGAACCTTCATCTAGAAACTGATGATAACAGAGGCAGAGACCCACAGTGGAACACTTGCCTGAGCTTTCAAAGTTCATTTGAAGAGTGGGAGGAGTGAGAATATGAGAAAAGATGTCAAGACCTTGATGGGGACATCCACTGAAACAGTTGACCTGAGCTAATTGGAGCTCACCAACTCCAGTCAGACGGGGAGAAAACAAGCATAGGACCAATCTAGACTCTTTCCATGCTCTCATTTATATCCTTCCTCCATGTCAAGTATCCTGTTCCCCCAAGTTCTCCTCCCCCTCCCCTTCTCTCCTCCTCTTCCACTGTTCCATCCCCCATCACCCTTATACAACAATGAGAGTTGTATGGAAGGTCAGACTGCAGGGCCACTGGCAGTGGCACTATGATTTACTCCTACTGCTTGTACTGGATTTTTGGAACCTATTCTCTTTGGATGGATACCTTGCTCAGCCTGGGTATAGTAGGGAGGGCCTTGGACCTTACCAAAAACAATGAGTCTTACTCTTTCTGAGAAGTGCATGGCTTTGGGGTGTAGGGATAGGTGAAGGAAATGGGAGGAGGGGTGGAAGTGGGAACTGGGATTGGTATGTAAAATAAAAAAGATAATTTGTTTTCTTTTTTAAAAAATAAAATAAATTATAAAAAAGAATTATTTGAAAATTTCAAAGAGATACCATACAATTCACAGAACTTTTGTAGAAGTTTTTCAGCATATTAAAGGTTGAAATTTTGTCATACCTGATTGAAGTTTCTTGGCCATTTGATCATAACTTCATTGATGAATAAGCCTTGATCTTGTGGACTTGTGGAGACAAACTCTCCTACGTTAACTAGAAATGTATAGTGTCTAGCGTGTACAATAAAATTTTGTATATCGTATTTTTCCACATGATTCTTATTCTCGTCAAAGCATATTTGTTCTCCATCAGTGCTTACAAATTGAATTTTCCTCAGGAATGGATGAAGCTGGAGAGAGACAGCATTTTGTTAAGAGTGGTGCATAAAAGTTTCTCACTGATGGTTCCTAAGAACAATCCTAGTTCTCTCTCCCTATTCTGGATTTCTTTTTGAAAAGGCTTCATTTGAATCATTGTCTCCCAAGTTTTTCCAGTGAGATGAACTTTGCTCCTCATGAAACTAAAGTAGGAGTAGCTGAACGTAATAGAAAATAGAAATGGCATCTAAGTGGTTAAACATAGCATAGTTGGAAGCATGTTCCTAGTGGAACCAAGGCCCTGTGTCTCCAATTAGAAAATATACATGTTTTTGAGTGAAACTGGGGTAAAAATGTAAGTAACACTATGCATTTGAATCTATAGGCATTAAGATATTTATCTTTTTTATAGCAAACAATGAACATTTGTCTGTACAGTTAGTTAAGTAGATAGGAATACATGTAGATATACAGAGTATCTTGACCATATAATATTAGCAGGAGTTCACACAAAGCTCCTAATTCATAAAAATGTATATTAAATATGCAGCAATTTTTTGTGTCATTTAAGCTTCAGGAACTATAAAGAGACCTACTAATTGCCTCCATTATTCTTAGATTTAGTTTGAATCACATAATTTGCCTTTTAAATTTGGTATGAACCTTATTGGATGCAAATTAAAATTCAAAAATTCAGTGCTTTAATTAGATTTTTAAAAGATTTATTTTTAGATTAATTCATTTTAATTTGTGTGTAAGTTTCTTGTTGAAGGATAGAAAATGGTGCTTGGTTCCCCACAAGCAGAGTTACAGACAGTCTTAAGCTGCTTTGCAGATACTTGGAACTGAACCCTGGTCTTCTAAAGAGCAGCAAGTATCTAGATTTGTGTTCTTTTCATTTCTGTGTACTGTCTATATGTATGCATATACCCAAACTGCATGTATGATTCCTAGAATGGAACTTACACATAGTTGTCAGCCACCAGGTGTGTATGAACAACCAAACTAAGTTCCTCTATAAGAAGAACCTAATTGCTGAGCCATTCTTCTATATAATCATTTAAATTAATACAATGGGTTAATACTTCAATTCTGAGATTCACTGTTGTGTCAACTAATTAGCAACTTGTGATTTAAAGACCTGTTTCATAGGTATTTAGTTATATGTGCAAGAGACATACTAACTTAAAATCTGTGGAAGACTGTGTCAAAGTCTATGTCACATATTATTGTTATTCATTTTAGTAAGAACTACATAATAGAGAAAACATGTAGAGTTAATTTTTTATTTATTTATTTTTTTTAATTTGGTTCTTGGGATTTTATTTTTTTTAAGTTTATTAAAATATAAAAGTTTCCATTTTCGCCCCTCCTCCCAACACCCTCCCGCTCCCCCCACTCCCTCTCCTCTTCCCTCTCCATCCCTAAGAGCAGTCCGGGTTTCCTGCCCTGTGGGTAGTTCAAGTTCCTTCCCGCTCCCTCCAGGTCCAGGAAGGTGAGTATCCAAACAGACTGGATCCCCAAAAATCCAGAATATGCAGAGGAAACAAGTCCCAGAGTCATTGTCAATGGCTTTTTAGAAAGACTTCGGGTCAGCCACATTCAGGGAATCCAGCCTCCTCCAGAGAATCTGGTTGGATCAAGCGCTCCTTCAGTCTCAGTCAACTGGCCTTGGTGAACTCTCATTAGATCAGTTCCCTTGTATCAGTGGGTGATCGCTCCCCTTGCGGTTCTGATTTCCTTTTAAATGTTCTTCCTCCTTCTGCTCCTCCTTTGGACCTTGGGGGGCTCTGTCCGGTGCTCCAATGTGGGTCTCAGTCTGCATCGCCATCCATTGCCAGATGAAGGTTCCCTCTGATCTTGCCCTCCCTGCTCACGTTCTTCTTCCTTCTGCTTCTCGCTTGGACCTAGGGAGTTAAGTCCAGTTTTCCAACGTGGGTCCCCGTCTCTATCTTCATCCATTGCCAGATGAAGGATCTATGGTGATAAGCAAAATATTCATCAGTATGGTTATGGGCCAAGGCCAGTTCAGGCACCCTCTCCTCTGTCCAGAGAACAATCTGGGGATCTCTCCTTGAACCTGGAATCCCATTTACAGTCAAGTCTCTAGTAAACCCTAAACTGACTTCCATAGTTGGGATATATTCTTCCCTGAACCCATATCTATCCTTCCTCCCTCCCCCCCCAGTTCCCCGAGCATTTCCCATAACTCCCCTGCTCCCTTCTCTTTAACCCTCTCCCCTCTCAACTACCCCCCCATGCACCCGTGGTTACCTGGAACTCTTGTCTATTTCCAATCTCCAGGAGGAAAGCTACCTGAATTTTCTTCAGGTTCACCTTCTTATTTAGCTTCTCTAGGATCACCAATAATAGGCTCAAAGACCTTTAATTATGGCTAGAATCCACTTATAAGTGAATACATACCTTATTCCTCTTTTTGGGTCTGGCTTACCTGACTCAGTAGAGCGTTTTCTTTTTCTTTTTTTTCTTTTTCTTTTTATTTATTTATTTATTTATTTATTTATTTATTTATTTATTTATTTTTTATTTAATTTTTACTGGGAACCCCTCCAGAATCAAGTCTCTTGCAAAGGCTAGAATGGCTCTCTATGTTGCGATATAAACTTCCCTGTTTCCATAACCATCCTTCCTCCATCCCCCCCTCATTCCCCCAAGCCATCCCCAATTCTCGCCCTCTCCCCTCTCCCTAACCATCTTCCCTTACTTCCACCCCCACCCCCCATGAACCTGAGTTTCCTGGGCAATCTTGCCTAGTTCTATTATCCAGGATGATAACTATATAAAATTTTCTTCAGGTTCACCTTCTTATCTATCTTCTCTAGGATCACAAATTATAAACTCAAAGACCTTTAACTATGGCTAGACTAAACTTATGAGTGAGTACATACCATATTCCTCTTTTTGGGTCTGGATTACCTCACTCAGTAAAGCGTTTTCTATTTCCATCCATTTGCATTCAAAATTCAAGATGTCATTGTTTTTTACCGCTGAGTAAAACTCTAATGCATATATGTTCCACACCTTTAACCATTTTTCTTTTTTTTTTTTTTTTTAGTAAATTTTATTAAATTATAAAAGTTTCCATTTCCGCCCCCCCTCCCAACACCCTCCCACTCCCCCCACTCCCCCCTCCTTCCCCTCCGTCCCCCAGGGCAGTCAGGGTTTCCTGCCCTGTGGGAAGCTCCAGCTCCCTCCCCCTCCCTCCAAGTCCAGGAAGGCGAGCGTCCAAACAGACTGGATCCCCAAAATCCAGCATATGCAGAGGAAACAGGTCCCAGTGTCATAGTCAATGGTTTTTCAGAAAGACCCCGGGCCAGCCACAGTCAGAGAATCCGGCCAAATTCCGAGAATCTGGCTAGATCACGTCCTCGTTCAGTCCCAGTTCGACTGGCCCTGGTAAATTCTCATCAGATCCGTTCCCTTGTATCAGTGGGTGATAGCATCCCTCGCAGTACTGATTTCGTCTTTCATGTTCCTCCTCCTTCCGCTCCCCCTCCGGACCTCGGGGGGCTCAATCCGTTGCTCCAATGTGGGCCTCCGACTGCATAGCCGTCCTTCTCCAGACAAAGGATCTGGGACTCTTGTCTATTTCCTACCTCCTGGTGGATAGCTAAATAATCTTCATCAGGTTCATCTTCTTATTTAGCTTCTCTAGGATCACGAATAATAGGCTCAAAGACCTTTAATTATGGTTAGAATCCACTTATGAGTGAATACATACCGTGTTCCTCTTTTTGGGTCTGGCTTACCTCACTCAATAAAGCGTTTTCTATTTCCATCCATTTGCATGCAAAATTCAAGATGTCATTGTTTTTAACCGCCGAGTAAAACTCTAATGTATATATGTTCCACACCTTTTTTAACCATTTTTCTATTGAGGGGCACCTAGGTTGTTTCCAGGTTCTGGCTATTACAAATAGTGCAGCTATGAACATAGTTGAACAAATACTTTTGTAGTATGATAGGGCATCTCTTGGGTATATTCCCAAGAGCGGAATTGCTGGGTCTTGAGGGAGGTTGACTCCCAGTTTCCTGAGAAACCGCCACACTGATTTCCACAGTGGCTGCACAAGTTTGCATTCCCACCAACAATGGATGAGTGTTCCCCTCATTCCACATCCTCTCCAGCATAGGCTATCATTGGTGTTTTTGACTTTAGCTATTCTGACAGGTGTAAGATGGTATCTCAAAGTGGTTTTGATTTGCATTTCCATGATCGCTAAGGAGGTTGAGCATGACCTTAAGTGTCTTCTGGCCATTCGAAGTTCATCTGCTGTGAATTCTCTGTTCAGATCAGTCCCCCTTTTTTAAATTGGGTTAATTAGAGTTTTAGTGTCTAGTTTCTTGAGTTCTTTGTATATTTTGGAGATCAGACCTTTGTCTGATGAGGGATTGGTGAAGATCTTCTCCCAGTCAGAAGGCAGCTTTTTTGTCTTATTGACAGTGTCCTTTGCTTTACAGAAGCTTCTCAGTTTCAGCAGGTCCCATTTATTCATTGTTTCTCTTATTGTCTGTGTTACTGGGGTCCTACTTAGGAAGAGGCCTCCTGTGCCTATATCTTGTAGACTACTTCCCACTTTCTCTTCTATCAGGTTCAAAGTGGACAGATTGATGTTGATGTCTTTAATCCATTTGGACTTGATTTTTGTGCATGTTGATAGATATGGATCTACTTTCATTCTTCTACATGTTGACATCCAGTTATACCAGCACCATTTGTTAAAGATGCTTTCCTTCTTAAATTGTATACCTTTATCTCCCTTGTCGAAAATTAGGTGTTCATAGGTTTGTGGGTTAGTATCCGGGTCTTCTATTTGATTCCATAGGTGGACTTCTCTGTTCTTATGCCAATACCAAGCTGTCTTCAATGCTGTAGATCTGTAATAGAGTTTGAAGTCAGGGATGGTAATGCCTCCAGAAGTTCCTTTATTGTATAAGATTGTTTTGGCTATCCTGGGTTTTTTGTTTTGCCATATAAACTTGATTATTGTTCTCTCAAGTTCTGTGAAGAAGTTTGGTGGGATTTTTATGGGGATTGCATTGAATCTATAGATTGCTTTTGGTAGAATTGCCATTTTTACTATGTTGATCCTCCCAATCCAAGAGCAGGGGAGGTCTTTCCATTTTCTGGTATCCTCCTCAATTTCTTTCTTTAAAGGCTTAAAGTTCTTGTCAAATAGGTCTTTTACTTCCTTGGTTAGAGTAACCCCAAGATATTTTATGTTATTTGTGGCTACCGTGAAAGGTTTCTCTCTCTGCCGTTTGATTAGTTTGGATAAGTGTTTGTCAATCTTGTTGATTTTCTCCAAGACCCAGCTTTTTGTTTCATTGATTCTCTGGATTGTTTTCTGTGTTTCTATTTTGTTGATTTCAGCCCTCAGTTTGATTATTTCCAGTCTTCTAGACCTCCTGGGTAAATCAGCTTCTTTTTTTTCTAGAGCCTTCAAGTGTGCTGTTAAGTCTCCAATGTGTGCTTTCTCCGTTTTCTTTAATTGGGCACTTAGTGCTATGAACTTTCTTCTTAGCAGTGCTTTCATAGTGTCCCATAGGTTTGAATACGTTGTGTCTTTGTTTTCATTAAATTCAAGGAAGAGTTTAATTTCTTTCTTTATTTCTTCCTTGACCCAGGGGTGATTTAGTAGTTGACTGTTCAACTTCCATGAGTTTGTTGGCTTCCTGGGGGTAGCACTGTTGTTGAATTCTAACTTTAATCCATGGTGATCTGACAAGACACAGGTGGTTACTAATATTTTTTGTATCTGCGGAAGTTTGCTTTGTTACCGAGTATGCGGTCAATTTTCGAGAAGGTTCCATGAGCTGCAGAGAAGAAGGTACATTCTTTCCTATTTGAGAGAGAACTTGCAAATTAATAGGATCAGAAATGAAAAGGGGGACATAACCACAGACACAGAGGAAATTCAGAGAATCATTAGATCTTACTATGAAATTTTATATGCCACAAAATTGGAAAATGTAAAAGAAATGGACATTTTTTTAGATAAGTACCATATACCAAAGTTGAACCAAGAACAGGTGAACAATCTAAATAGACCTGTTAGTCGTGAAGAATTAGAAGCTGTTATCAAAAATCTCCCTACCAAAAAAAGCCCAGGACCAGATGGTTTCAATGCAGAATTCTACCAGAACTTCCAGGAAGAGCTAATACCTATACTCCTTAATGTATTTCACAATATAGAAACAGAAGATTCATTGCCAAACTCTTTTTATGAAGCTACAGTTACCCTGATATCAAAACCACACAAAGACACAACCAAGAAAGAGAATTTCAAACCAATCTCACTCATGAACATTGATGCCAAGGTACTCAATAAAATACTGGCAAACCTAATCCATGAATACATTAGAAAAATCATCCATTATGATCAAGTGGGCTTCATCCCAGAGATGCAGGGTTGGTTCAACATATGCAAATCTATCAATGTAATCCATCATATAAATAAACTGAAAGAAAAAAACCATATGATCATTTCATTGGATGCTTAGAAAGCATTTGACAAAATTTACCACCCCTTTATGATAAGGGTGTTGGAGAGATTGGGTTTACGAGGAACATACCTGAATATAATAAAAGCAATATACAGTAAACCGACAGCTACCTTCAAATTGAACGGAGAGAAACTCAAAGCCATTCCACTAAAATCAGGAACACGACAAGGCTGTCCACTCTCTCCATACCTCTTCAATATAGTGCTTGAAGTTCTAGCAATAGCAATAAGACAACATAAGGGAATCAAGGGGATTCGAATTGGAAAGGATGAAGTGAAACTTTCGTTATTTGCAGATGATATGATAGTGTACATAAGAGACCCCAAAAACTCTACCAAAGAACTCCTACAGTTGATAAACACCTTTAGTAATGTGGCAGGATACAAGATCAACTCCAAAAAATCGGTTGCCCTCCTATACACAAAGGACAAAGAAGCAGAGAGGGAAATCAGAGAAACATCACTTTTCATGATAGCCACAAATAGCATAAAATATCTTGGGGTAACTCTAACCAAGGAAGTGAAAGACCTATTTGACAAAAACTTTAAGTCCTTGAAGAAAGAAATTGAGGAGGATACCAGAAAATGGAAAGACCTCCCCTGCTCTTGGATTGGGAGAATCAACATAGTAAAAATGGCAATTCTACCAAACGCAATCTATAGATTCAATGCAATTCCCATCAAAATCCCATCAAACTTCTTCACAGACCTTGAGAGAACAATAATCAAGTTTATATGGCAAAACAAAAAACCCAGGATAGCCAAAACAATCTTATACAATAAAGGAACTTCTGGAGGCATTACCATCCCTGACTTCAAACTCTATTACAGAGCAACAGTTTTGAAAACAGCTTGGTATTGGCATAACAACAGAGAAGTCGACCTATGGAATCGAATAGAAGACCCGGATATTAACCCACAAACTTATGAACACCTGATTTTTGACAAGGGAGCTAAAGGTATACAATGGAAGAAGGAAAGCATCTTTAACAAATGGTGCTGGCATAACTGGATGTCAACCTGTAAAAAAATGAAAGTAGATCCATATCTATCACCATGCACAAAAATCAAGTCCAAATGGATTAAAGACATCAACATTAATCCGTCCACTTTGAACCTGATAGAAGAGAAAGTGGGAAGTAGTCTACAAGATTTAGGCACAGGAGGCCTCTTCCTAAGTAGGACCCCAGCAGCACAGACAATAAGAGAAACAATGAATAAATGGGATCTACTGAAACTGGGAAGCTTCTGTAAAGCAAAGGACACTGTCAGTAGGACAAAAAGGCTGCCTTCTGACTGGGAGAAGATCTTCACCAACCCCTCATCAGACAAAGGTCTGATCTCCAAAATATACAAAGAACTCAAGAAACTAGGCACTAAAACTCTAATTAACCCAATTAAAAAATGGGGTACTGAACTTAACAGAGAATTCACAACAGATGAACTTCGAATGGCCAGAAGACACTTAAGGTCATGCTCAACCTCCTTAGCGATCAGGGAAATGCAAATCAAAACCACTTTGAGATACCATCTCACACCTGTCAGAATAGCTAAAGTCAAAAACACCAATGATAGCCTATGCTGGAGAGGTTGTGGGGTGAGGGGAACACTCATCCATTGTTGGTGGGAAGTAGAGAATATTTTTATTACTTGATAATTTTCTTGTTGTATGTAGTTTCATTTTAGTTAAGGTTATTATATTTTCTTTCTATTTGGATAACAATTGATGATAATTCTTATTGTTTATAGTTTTATGATGTTATATTTAGATCCTTGCCCATTTTATTAGTCAAAAAGGGGAAATGTTACAGAATTTCTGTTTATGTCACCAACCCATTATTCAATTGAAAAGAGTTGTAGTTCCCATTCAGCTGTCCAGAACGGATCAGCAATTGTTGGAGGACCCAAGAGTTGAAAGAGATCCTAAGGTAAGAGGTGGGGCCAGATATCTGTGAGCTACTGTCTTAATTTTCATTGATGTAGAAGGGCTCAGTCTTCTGCTGCAGGCAACCCTCCCTAGGTAGATGACCTTATACTCTGTAACAAAGCTACCTAATTATGAGCCTGTGAGCAAGTTAGACACTGAACCAGTAAACTGCATTCTTCCATTGTTTCTGCTCTACATTTCTTTCTGCTCTGATGTCCCTCAATGATATATTGTGAACTGGAACTGCAGACCAAATAAACGCTACCACCCCCACCATTTGCTTTTGGTCTAAGAGTATTTAATAGCAATGACAAAAAGAAGACTAGACAATAGTTAAATAGAAAGCTTTATCAATATCCTTAATGAGGACTACAACAAACAATAAAATATAAGTAGATGGAATCTAATAGTTCATTGAAAGATTGTCATTCTGAGTACTATAATTAAGATGGCCCTGAAAGGGTCTATAGAATCTAAACTATAACTATCAATTCTGTAATGTATATTTAAATACTATCAAGAAAATTATTTTTGAATACTCTTTCATTGAATAAATGAGAGTAATGACTTGTAACTTGATGCAAATCTTATACAATTGGAAAGTATGTTGTAATACTATCAGTTTATCTTAATTATATGTAGTCTATATACCAAGTAAAATAGTCAACATAAGGTATATTCACAAATAAAAAAAGAGGTGAGCCTGGAAGATTGTGAATCCCTTTTTGATCTGATAAATGAGTGGTAGCAGGTGTTTCAACAGATGCTGGTGATTCACCTTATGTCATTTTTTAATTTTTTTTTCTTTGCTGATGATTTCGAGTCCTTTTTTTCTTTTTTTTCTTTTTTTAAGGTTTGTTCTTACAGAGGACAGTAATTAAATAGTAGATTGTCATCATCATTAGGTTTTTATATTTTACTTTTCCCAATTATTCTTTAAAATATTTTCATTTTTTAAAATTATAATACAATTACCTCATTACTCCTGTTCTCATTACTCTCTCTAATTCCTCATTTGGGCCCACCTTGTTTTTGTTTTCTCTTAAGTTAATTCTTTTTTTTTCATTAATCTTTGATTTATGTGTGTGTGTGTGTGTGTGTGTGTGTGTGTGTGTGTGTGTATTGCTACATACCACCTGCTCAGTTCATATAAAATTAGCTGTTAAATGATATCAGGGCTGACCACAACCTAGCAAAGATCTACAAGCTGCTGTACCTTCCTTTAAAAGACTTGATTTTCAAACTATTTTTGATATTCCAAATGACAGATAAAAGTGTTGTAAACTTTAATTCCATGTGTGGTATATTTTGGAAACAGCCCCACATGTACTTGTCCTGCTGGGGCTTATTTTCAGGAAAGAATTATTGAATTCATTTATTCAAGGAACACACAGGTAGCAAGCTCATGTGCACACCTCACATTGCCTAGGCAGCCTCTACCATGGATCACAGCTAGAGCTAAGGTAAAACTACCATGTAAAGAAAGACAGGTTTTGGAAAAATGGAAATAGATGACACAATAACATGAGGACTGCTACACAAATGTTCACACATTGTGTGGAATCATCAGTGATTACTAATCAATATGGGGATGAATGAAAGAGACATGTTTCTACATGCTGCATTACAACAGCATGGTTACTTCTTATCTTTTTCCTTCTCCATTAACAAGAAGTTTGAGAAAAAGTCTTTTATTACCTGTTTGATTGGAAACGTGTCTCTCTGGACAAAACACACAAGAAAAACAGCAGATAGGTCGGTCTTTTTCTATAATTTTCCAGAAACCTGGAACACAACTCTGTGTACATATAGATTGAGGAGTCTAAGGACAAAACAAAAAACCTGGTCATAGGTTTGCACATCAGTCACAGGCTTAAGGTAATTTCAACCAAAGCAATTTAAACTGCATGAAGACTATGAAAGTTGTACATATTTATGAGGCACTGTGAGGTCTCCATATGGGAGTGTATAGTGTAGAGTTGAAGTTAGCACACTTCAAGATACTAAATGTTCAAAGTTTCTTTATGCTGAACAAACTGACTCACTTCTTCTAGCTTTTGTGAAATTTATATAACATCCATATAGTCTCTCCTGTGAAAAAGCAAGCCAAAACTCCTTCCTTGTATGAATTACAAATCAGTTGAACTATCAGACAGAAATCCAGTCACTCTTGCCTATCTACTTCTACTTTTAGTTTCCCAAGCTTGTAGTCACAACCATTCACTCTGGTTGACATGTCCCATGAAAGAGAGTTTGGCCATGGGTGGGTGATCACAGCTTCCCCTGACTTCATCACATGTTGATGTTCCAGAGATACTGAAATATGATTCATTACTGTGAGTTTTATCCTTGACTCACCACACTCAGAGTAATACCATGCTTTTTCTTTCAAACATTACTGACATAATCATTTAGTTTTTTTAAAACTAATTTACTTCTAAGTTAATTACATTAACCACTATACTTTTAACAAAACACCAGTTTGTTAATATTTCTGGAAATTGTGTGTGCAAGAAAATATTTCTATCTTTCCTTTAAATATGCTTCTTGTCATAAATTGGTCTCAGTTTCTGTCTCATAAATATCTACATATTAACAAGTATATGGGGCTGGAGAACTGACCCAGTCATTAAGAGTGCATATTACTCTTGCAGAAAAAACTGAGGTCAGCTCCCAGCACACAAATAAGGTAGTTTACAAACATTGGTTATAGAGATGATTTATATAAAAATTCATAATTTACATCTTCTTTAAAAGGACTATGGAAAAGTTTGAGTATGAATTGTGTTCAATGGAGAGATGCACTGAGCATCAACATGCATGTATAATAAAATGTGCATATGTATGCACATGATTGTGTGCATAAGTATACTCACGGAAATATACATACAATAGCCATGAACACTTATCTATTCATTCATTATAATATAAATAAGTACATACAAGTTCAAATTTAATTCAAACTAATTCTATCTACAAGAATTAGCTAACAATTTGTTCTTGCCTGTTTGTATATGGATATGCACATGTTCATGTATATGTATATGTATATATACATAAAAGTCAAATGAAAAAGATTGATTTATTTTTAAATTAAAGACATCAAATAGAACAAAAGAGATGGTTCAGTATTTATTGTGACTCCCACATAAGCATGCAGTCCTGAATTTGATCGTGTAGAATGGAAGTATAGAAAAGTCAGGTGCCAAACTGTATGCCTGTTATCCAATTATGGCAGTCATGGAGACAGAGACAGCCTGTGGCATGCTGGACAGTAAGGAAAGCTAACAGAAGGCAAGGAGTTGAGAAAGAGATCATGTTTATAATGAAATGGAGAACAATTGCAGATGGTATCCACTCTGACTCTGGCCTCAACTGGCACGTGCACTCACATGCATGAGCATTCACACACAAGTTCACAACAGAGCTAAAAACTTGTAATATAGGCAAAACATATATAGACCACCTCGAAAGGGGAAATAGATCAGATTGCCTGACAAAATTGGGAGCATGTGGATGGGGGAAGAAAAAAGGGTTCAAGGGGAAGAGGAGAAGAGGAGAGGGGGAGGAGAGCTTGAGGGAATGGGATAGTTGAGATGGAGGAAGGACAGAGATGAGAGCAAGGAAAGAGATATCTTGATTGAGGGAGCAACTATGGGGCTAGCAAGCAACCTGGCTCTAGAGAAATTCCCAGGAATCGACAAGGATGACACCAGCTAAGACCCTAAGCAGTAGAGGAGAGGGTGTCCAAACTGGCGTTGCCTTCTATTCAGATTGATGAATACCTTAAATATCACCAGAGAGCCTTCATCCAGTAACTGATGAAAAACAGAGGAGGAGACCGACAGTGGAACACTTGCCTGAGCTTTCAAAGTCCAGTTGAAGAGTGGGAGGAGTGAGAATATGAGAAAAGATGTCAAGACCACTGTGAGGACACCCACTGAAACAGTTTACCTGAGCTAGTTAGAGCTCACCAACTCTAGCTGGACAGGGAGGGAGCAAGCATAGGACCAATCTAGACTCTTTCCATGCTCTCATCTCTATCCTTCTTTCATGCCATCTATCCTGTTCCCCCAAGTTCTCCTCCCCTTCCCATTCTCTCCTCTTTCTCCTCTTGCACTGTCCCTTCACCCCTCACCCTTAAACAACAATGACTGTTGTATGGATGGGCAGACTGCAGGGCCACTGGCAGTGGCACTATGATTTACTCCTACTGCTTGCACTGGCTTTTTGGAACCTATTCTCTTTGGATGGATACCTTGCTCAGCCTGGGTATAGTAGGGAGGGCCTTGGACCTTACCAAAAACAATGAGTCTTACTCTTTCTGAGGAGTGCAAGAGTGTGGGGTGTAGGGATAGGTGAAGGAAATGGGAGGAGGGGAGGAAGTGGAATTGGGATTGGTATGTAGAATAAAAAGATAGTTTGTTTTCTTTTTCAAGAAATAAAATAAATTTTAAAAAAGATTTATTTGAAAATTTCAAAGAGATACCACACAATTCACAGAACTCTTTGTAGATGTTTTTCAGCATATTAAAGGTTGAAATTTTGTCAGACCTGATTGAAGTTTCTTGGCCATTTGATCATAACTTCATTGAGGAACAAGCCTTGATTTTGTGGACTCTTAGAGACAAACTCTCCTACTTTAACTAGAAATGTATAATGATTAGCGTGTACCACAAAATTTTGTATAACATATTTTTCCACATGATTCTTATTCTCATCAAAGCATATTTGTTCTCCATCAGTGCTCGTAAACTGAATTTTCCTCAGGAATGGATGAAGCTGGAGAGAGACATCATTTGGATAAGAGTGGTGCATAAAAGTTTCTCACTGATGGTTCCTAAGAACAATTCTAATTCTCTCTTCCTATTCTGGATTTCTTTTTGAAAAGGCTTCATTTGAATCATTGTCTCCCAAGTTTTTCCAGTGAGATAAACTTTGCTCCTCATGAAACTAAAGTATGAGTAGCTGAACATAAATAGAAATGGCATCTAAGTGGTTAAACATAGCATAGTTGGAAGCATGTTCTTAGTGGAACCAAGGCCCTGTGTCTCCAATTAGAAAATATACATGTTTTTGAGTGAAACTAATATAAAAATGTAAGCAACACTATGTATTTGGGTGGGCAGGCCTTAAGATATTTATCTTTTTTTATAGCACACAATGAACATATGTATGTACAGTTAGTTAAATTGATAGGAATACATGTAGATATACAGAGTATCTCGACCTTATAATATTATCAAGAGTTCACACAAAACTCCTAATTCATAAAAATGTATATTAAATATGCAACAGTTTTGTGCATCAGTTATGCTTTAGGAAATTGTAAAGAGACCCACTAACTTCCTCCGTTCTTCCTTGATTTAGTTTGAATCACATAATTTGCCTTTTAAATTTGGTATGAACCTTATTGGATGCAAATTAAAGTCCAAATATTCAGTGCTTTAATTAGAATTTTAAAAGATTTATTTTTAGATTAATTCATTTTAATTTTGTATGTAAGTTTCTTGTTGAAGGATAGAAGATGGTGCTGGATTCCCCATAAGCAGAGCCTCAGATAGCTGTAAGCTGCTTTGCAGATACTTGGAACTGAACCAGGATCTTCTAAAGAGCAGCGAGTATTCCTAACCACTGAGCAATCTCTGGCCCCTAGATATGTGTTCTTTTCATTTCTATGTACTGTCTACATGTATGCATATACACAAACTGCATATATGATTCCTACATGTTTCACATTTCTTAGAATGGAACTTATACTTAGTTCTGAGCCACCAGGTGTGTATGAACAACCAAACTCAGTTCCTCTGCAAGAGGATCAAGTGCTCCTAACTGCTGAGCCATCCCTCTATGTAATCATTTAATTACATATTTAAATTAATACAATGGGTTAATACTTCAATTCTGAGATTCCCTGTTGTGTTAACTAATTAGCAACTTGTGATATAAAGACCTGTTTTATAGTTATTTAGTTATATGTATAAGAGACATACTGACTTAACATCTGTGGAAGCCATGTTTACAAACTGTGTCAAAGTCTATGTCACATATTATTGTTATCCATAATAGCAAGAACTACATAATAGAGAAAACATTCAGAGTTAATTTTTTACTAAACTATCTTTGACTGAATAAGAAGTTTACTTGACTTGTTCAACAACCTTTTTGATGATAACGTATTTGAAGGTGAATGCTCAAAAGTATAAGTGAGTCCAAGTTTATAATACTGGTTTATAGAATTGATTTAAAACCCAAACATATTCACTTACCACTAATAGATAGAGATATGGCCTATGCTTGTGAGCAACATCTGTGTTCTAACCTTTAATAATGGAAGCACAGTCTTGAGTTTCATCTTTTTTAAGCCTTATTTAAGAGTTAATAAACTGGACCTTCACTAGCTGGCCAGCAGGCAAGTCTCCTGCAGGTCGACTGCTCCACTCACTGCATTGATCATACCCACAAGCTACAAGTCCCACTCTGCTACCTAACCCCTCCATCCCAAGTGACCTCATAAGCTCTCTAAGACTCTGACTGCAACTGCACAGAACAAACTGAGAGGTAAATAACCAACTCCCCAACTGGATATCCCAATCTTTAAGGATATCCAGCCCTGGGCCAAAACTCCAGGATCTTCCTCTATTTGCCTCCACTAAACTTACCTGTTTGAAGGCAAATATCCTGTACATAGGCTGCTCCAACCCCTGTCAATCAGACCCTGTAAGCTACAAGTCTTACTCCACTCCCATATCCCCCATCCCCAGAGACCTCAGTGGTCCCATGAGACACAGAAAGTGAACGCATAGAGCAGACCATGAGTGTTTCCCTAAGACACAGACAGCAACTGCAACAATCAGTCTAAGAGAGGATCCCTGAGACACATATACCAACTGCAAGGATTGTAGAAAGAGGCAAATACACTGCCACCACCAATTCAAGGAAGAGATGGATAGTTGCCAATGAAAAAATACATTTAACAACCTAAAAAACAACACGGTAATAGTAGAACCTAGTGGTCATACAACAAGAAGACCTGAACATCCTAACACAGAAGATGTAGAAGAAAACAACCTTAAATATAATTTTATGAAGATAATAACTTAAAGAGGAAATGAAAAATTTTCTTAAAGAAATGGAGGAAAAGACAAAAATTGGAAGAAATCAATAAATTTCTTAAAGAAACAAAAGAAACCCAAGAAAAACCATGCAGGTGAAGCAAACAGTTGAAACAGTTCAAGACTTGGAAACTGAAAAAGAGGCAATAAAGAAACACAAACCAAGGGAGTTCTGGAAACGGAAAATCTGGGTAAGAAACAGGAACTACAGTAGACATAAGAAGAACAGAGTTAAGCACAACTTCTTGGTTGCATATTTTCAGGTGGGCTCTGTTTGCTAGAGGCAAGCATGTCTCATTTAAGGAAGGCTTCCTGACTCAGCTTTAGCTGCAAAAACCTTGCAGCACTTTTAAGAGGCTCCACCACAAAACACTTAAATGGTGTTTATGAAGAGCTGACAGCATGTTCTTTGTGGTGGCAGGAACCTTAAAACTCCATAAAGTTGTGACAATAAACATAGCTCTGGCCTGTACCTCCAGCATGAAGCTAGACTCTCAGAAAGCTAAGGAATGGGGTAGATTCAGCTGTCAAAGACACAGCTTTAATCTTAGCCATATCACTTAGCAAATTAAAGACTCATGGTCAGAAAAAAAGAGATATACAGTAAAGATAGAATCAAAGATGAAGAAAACCTTTAAATGGTTTATAGTGTGGTTAAAAATGTGTAGGCTTGTGAGAGAAAAGAAAAAGAATCAAGTCGAGAGAGAGAGAGAGAGAGAGAGAGAGAGAGAGAGAGAGAGAGAGAGAGAGAGAGAGGTTGGGTATGGTGGCACATACCTTTAATCAAAGCACTTTGGAGGCAGAAGCAGGCAAATCTCTGTGAATTCAAGGACAGACTGATCTGCAGAGTGATTTCCAGGGCAGCCAAAGATTCACAGAGAAACCTTGTCTCAAAAAAACAAAAACAAAAACTAAAAATAAATGAAATATTGTTTAAAATAAAGCCACATAAAGATGGAAAATACAAAAAAAGTATAACCAACAGAATACAAGAGATGGAAGAAAGAATGTTAGGAGTTGAAGATACGATAGAGAAAATAGATTCATTGGTTAAAGAAAATGTTAAATCCAACAAATTCTTAACCCAAAACACCCCAGAAATCTAGGACACCATTAAAAGATCAAACCTAAGAATGTTAGTGTAGAAGAGAGGAATTCTAGCTCAAAAGCACAGAAAAAAATTCAACAAAATCATAGAAGAAAACCTTCACAACATGAAGTATGAAATGTGTATGAAGGTTCAAAGAGCCTACAGAACACCAAATAGACTGGACAAAAAAAGTCACCTCACCATATAATAATAAAAAATACTTAAATATAAGAATAAAGAAAGAATATTAAGAATTGTAAGGGGAAAAGGCCAAGTAACATATAAAGACAGACCTATCAGAATTACACACTTGACTTTTTAATTGAAATCCTGAAAGCAAGAAAATCCTGGACAGATGTGCTCCAGACACTAAGAGGTCTGTAGTGGGAGGAACAGGTCTGCTTTTCATCCTGGCCACCCAGCTAGCTTAACCCCCAAAATAATCATAGAAATTGTATTGAAGAAAACATGTTTTTGCGAACTAGAGAAAACATGCTTTTGTGAACTAGTCGTGGCCGTATGCTGCCTGTTGACCAGAATGTTAGGTGTTTTCCAACAGCCTGCAGTTGCTTCCCTGTCCTTTGCCTGAACCAGCAACTGCCCGTTTTGCCTTTGACATAACCAATCCTAGTAAATGCCCTTAAAATGCATTTGACAAACAACCCCTCCTTGAAAGTATGGTTTTTGCCTTTAAAAGCAGCCTGAAATAGCTAGTCGGGGCTTCCCTCCCTCGTCTGGCTGAGGAGCCCGTTTGCGCAAATGAGAATAAAATTCCTTTTGCTTTTGCATCAACCAGACTGGTGAGTGGTTCCTTGGGGCGACCCTCCTGAGGAGTTAGCATCTGAGAGTTGGGGTTTAACAGTATTAATTAAATCACTGCCTGGCCCATTAGCTCTAGCCTCTTACTGGTTAACTCACACATCTTGATGAACCCATTTCTATTAAATCTGTATATCACCACGTGACCGTGGCTTAGTGGCAAGATTCTAATGTACATCTGTCTCAGGCAGGAGATTTATGGCATCTGCCTGTCTGTCCTTCCCAGCATTCAGTTCGGTCTACTCCCACCTAAGTTCTGCCCTATCAAATGGCCAAAGCAGTTTCTTTATTTAACCAATGAAAGCAACATATAGGCAGAAGAACCTCTTACAGAGATCATGGTTGCATGCCCAGTCTACTGTATCCAACAAAATTTTGATTCATCATAGATGGAGAAACAAAATATTCCATGACAAAACCAGATTTAAACAATACATATCCATAAACCCAGCTTTTCAGAAAGTACTAGAAGGAAAACTCCAACCCAAAGAAGCTAGTTATACCCATGAAAACACAGGAAATAGATAACCTCATACCCTCAAACCCCACAGAAGGAAAACACAAATCATTACAAGAGAAAAATTACAGGAATCAACAACCGCTTGTCATTAATATCTCAGTATCAAAGGGCTCAATTCACTTATAAAAAAGCACAGGCTAATAGAATGGATACACAAACAGGATCCATTTTTCTGCTACATACAATGAACATACCTCATCCACAAAGACAGATAATTATTTAGAGTAAGGGCTGGGAAAAGATTTTCCAATCAAATGGACCTAAGATACAAGCAGGTATAGCTATCCTAATATGCAACAAAATAGACTCCAAATTAAAATCAATAAAAAGAGATGGAGGACACTTCATACTCATTGTCACAGGAAAAATGAATCAAGGTAAAGTCTCAGTTCTGAACATCTATGCTACAAGAGCACCCACACGTGTAAAATTAACATTATTAAAGCTTAATTCACACATCAAACCCCACATAGTAGTAGTAGGGGACTTCAACCCTCCACTCTCATCAGTGGACAGGTAAGTCAGACAGAAACTTAAGAGAAATAAGAGAACTAACAGATGTCATGACTCAAATGAACATAACAGACATCTACTGAACATTTCACCGAAACACATAAGAATATACCTTCTTTTCAGTACCTAAATTGACCATATACTCAGTAACAAAAAAAACCTCAATAGACACAAAAATTTGGAATAATCCCCTGTATCATACCGGATCATCATGACTTAAAATTAGAATTCAATAATGCTAATTGTAGAATGCTGACAAACTCATGTACATTGAGAAATACTAAATTTGATCACTTATGGGTCAAGAAACAAATAAAGAAATTAAAGGCTTCCTAGAATTCAATGATAATGATTGTACTGCATACCCAAACCAATGGGACACTATTAAAGCAATGCTAAGAGGAAATGCTCTGAGTGCCTACATAAAGAAAGTTGAAAAATCTCAGACTAGCAACTTAACAGCACACCTGAAAACTACAGAACAAAAAGAAACAGACTCACTAAGGAGGAGTAGATGACAGGAAATAATCAAATTGAGGGCTGAAATCAGTAAAATAGAAACAAAGAAAACAATATAAGTAATCAATGTAACAAAGGGCTGACTATTTGAGAATATCAGCAAGATAAACATCCTTATCCAAACTAATCAAAAGACAGAAAGAGAACATCTAAATTAACAAAATCATAAATGAAAAGGGAGACAAAACAACAAACATTGAGGAAATCCAGACAATCAATATGTTATACTTTGAAAACCTGTATTCTACAAAATTGGAAAATGTAAAAGAAATGGGCAATTTTCTGGATAAATATTATTTATCAAAATTAAATCAAGTGGAGCTGAACAATTTAAATAGACCTTTTACCTTTTAAGGAAATAGAAGCAGTTATCAAATTCTCTCAACCAAAACAACCCCAGAACGCAATGACTTCAGCACAGAATTCTTCCATAACTTCAAAGAAGAGCTAATACCTACACTCCTCAAATTGTTCCACATAATAGAGACAGAAGGATCATTGTCAAAATCTTTTTATGATATCACAATTACTCTGATACACAAACTATACAAAGACTCAACTAAGAGAGAGAATTACAGACCAATTGCCCTCATGAACTTTGATGCAAAATGTTCAATAAAATACTGGCAAAACAAATTCAAGAGTACATCATAAAAAATTCCTCCACGATGATTAAGTTGACGTTATCCCAGAGACGCAGGAATGGTTCAATAAGAGAAAAATCTATCAATATAATCCAATATATAATTAAACTGAAAAAGAAAAAAGATATGGTCATCTCATTAGAGACTGAATAAGCATTCAACAAAATCTAACACCCCTTCAAGGTCTTGGAGAAATGAGGGATTCAGGGAACATAACTAAATATAACAAAATAATATACAGCAAGCCAACATCTAACATCAAATTAAATGGAGAGAAACACAACGATATTCCACTAAAGTCAGGAACAAGACATGGCTGTCCACTTTCTCCGTATCTATTCAGCATAGCACTTGAAGGTCTCACAAGACCAATAAGGCAACAACAGGAGATCAGGGGCATATAAATTGGAAAGGAGGAAGTCAAACATTGGTTATTTGCAGATGACAAGATAGTATGCATAGGTGGCACCAATAATTTTATAAGGGTACTCCTATGGCTGATAAACACCTTCAGTAATGTGGCAGGATACAAGATCAACTCAAAAGAGTCAATAGCCCTCATGTATAGAAATGATAAAGGTGCTAAGAAAGAATCAGAGAAACATCACCATTTATAATAGCCACAAATAACCTAAAATATCTTGGAGTAACACTAAGCAAAGAAGTTAAAGATGTGTACAACAAGAAATATAAGTCTTTGAAGAAAGAAATTGAAGAAGATATCAGAAAATCGAAAGATCTCTCCTGCTTTTGAATAGGTAGGATTAAGACAATAAAATGACAATCCAACCAAAAGCAATTTACAGATTGAATATATTCACCAATAAAATCCCAACATAATTATTCACAGACTTCAAAAGAACAATGCTCAACTTCATATGGAAAAACAAAAAAACCCCAAACTACCAAAATAACCCTATATAATAAAGGAACTTCCAGAGGCATCACCATCCCTGACATCAAGCTCTATTGTAAAACTACAGTAATGAAAATAGCTTGCTTTTTACATAAAAAAAGACAGGCAGACCAATGGAATTGAATCAAAGACCCTGGTATCAATCCACACTATTATGAACACTTGATTTTTGACCAAGAAGCTAAAATTATACAATGGAAAAGAGAAAGCATTTTCAACAAAAGGTCTTGGCATAACTGTATGTCAACATGTAGAAGAATGCAAATAGATCCATCTCTATCTCCATGTACAAAACTTAAATCAAAATGGATTAAAGACCTCAATTCAAATATAGCCATACTGAATCTCATAGAAGAGAAATTGAGATGTAGCCTTAAATGCATGGGCACAAGATGCCACTTCCTAAATATAACTCCAGCAGCATAGACACTGAGAGCAACAATAAATTAATGGGACCTTCTGAAACTGAGAACTTTCTCGAAGGCAAAGGACAATATCAATAAGACAAAACTTCAGTTTACAGAATGGAAAAAGATCTTCACCAACCACACATCTGACATAGAACTGACCTCCAAAATATAAAGAATTCAAGAAACCAGACATCAAAATACCAAATAATCCGATTAAAAATGCAGTTCAGAACCACACAGAGAATTCTCAACAGAAGAATTTCAGATGACCAAAAGACACCAAAGAAACTAGTCAACACCCTTACCCATCAGTAAAATGCAAATTAAAAATTCTGAGATACCATCTTACACCAGTCAGAATGGCTAAGATCAATAACAGCAACGATAGCTTATGCTGGAGAGGATGTGGAGTAAAGGGAATACTCCATTGATAGTCAGAGTGCAAAGTCATTCAACCACTTTGGATATCAGTATGGTACTTGTTAAGAACATTGGGAATCAACCTACCTTAATACCCAGCAAAAGCACTCCTGGACATATACCCAAAGATGCTCAATTATATTACAAGTACATTTGCTTAACCATGCTTATAGTAACAATACTTGTAATATCCAGAACCTGAAAACAACCCAGATTCCCCTCAGCCAGAGAATTGATAAAGAAAATATGATACATTTACACAATGGAGTACTACTCAGTGGTAAAAAACAATGACATCTTGAAATTTGCATGCAAATGGATGGCAATAGAAAAAAAACATTCTGACTGAAATAACACAGACACAGAATGACGAGCACAGTATGTACTCACTCATAAATGAATATTAGATGTGAATCAAAGGATAACGAGCCATTAGTTCACCACCTCAGAGAATCTAGGTATCAATGAGAACCCTAAGAGAAACATACAAATACATATATTACATCCTCCTGGGACAGGGAAATAGACAAGATCTCCTGAGAAAATTAGAAGCTTGGGGTTGTGGGCAGAAGGGGGGTTAAAAAAGGAGGAGGAGAGGAGAATGGGAGGAGGAGAAGAACTTGAGGGAATGGGAAAGATGACATGGGGGAATGATAGAGAGGGAGAGCAATGAAATTGCTGTATTGATGGAGGGAACCATTATGGGACTATCAAGAAAGCTGGCAGCAGAGAAATTTTTAGGAGTCCACAATGGTGTCCCCACCTAAGACCCTAAGCAATAGTAAAGGGGGTGTCTGAACTGGCCTTCCCCAGTAATCAGATTGATTACTACCTTAATTGTCATCATAGAACCTTCATCCAGCAACTGATGGAAGCAGATGCAGAAATCCATAATGAAGCACTGAGCTGAGCTCCCAGAAAGAGTGGAACAATAATATGATCAAAGGGGTCAAGACCATGATGGGGCTACCTACTGAAACAGCTTACCTGAGAGAATGGGCGCTCACTGAATCCATTCTGACAGTGGGGGAATCAGCATAGGACCAAACTAGGCACTTTTAATGTCGTTTACAGTTGCATGGCTGTGGTAGAATGTGGGGCCCCTGGTAGTGGGACCAGGATTTATCCCTAATGCTTGTACTGACTTTTTGGAACCTATTCTTTTTGGAGGGATACCTTGCTCAGCCAAGGCATAGTGGGAGGACCTTTATCCTGCTTCAAAGTGATGTTCTAGACTCTGTTGACTCCCCATGGGAAGTCTTACCCTTTCTGAGGAGTGGATGGGTGGTGGGGAAGGTGGGGGGAGTGAGAAGAGGGCAGGGAATGAGAACTGGTGTTGATTTGTAAAATGAGAAAAGACTGTTTTTTTCCCAAAATAAATAAATAAATAAATAAATAAATAAATAAATTTAATAGCAGCAGAGTAAATAAAGTGTAAAAAGCAATTTCTTCATCAGTCACTTTTTAGTAACTGCACCATATTTACAGACACATACTCACCCACTGTGAAAGAACCCCTTTACTCTTTGCCTTACTCTTTTAATAGTAAGGTGAAAATGTATTATGTGTTTGAATACCATGAATTACCTCCTAATAATGTAAGTGCCCAGTGCTTCCCTTAGTTGTGAGGTAGGCTTACCTGCCAAGGGAGAAGCCTGTCCTTGTTTGCTGCTTTGTGAGGTGCTATTTCTGTTTTACTCAAAAGCATTTTATGAAGGGCATGGGCTACTGCATGCACTGCATTCCATATGGAAACCCTGGGTTCAGAAGTGATCATCACAACCTTTTCTTCTTGTTTAGTCTCTAGAGATATATTTGGTGTGCAGGGTATATAATTTCCGCAATATAAGGGAAGAGGTGTGCAATGAAATGTGTCAAACCAGAATTTATGGAAGTAAAGATCTTCTGGGTACTGGGAGGGCATAAGTGCTTCGATAAAGTGCTTGAATCCAGGGATATTTTGATGTTTTGAAAATGAGAAGCTTCCTCCAAAAATGTCCAAATTATCATTCAACACATATAATTCAGTATCTAAGTAAAATAATTGAGACTTCGTCATGATCCACACCTTCCTTCTGTTTGATATGATTCCATTTATGAAGCAGAAAAACAATATGTCATTCATATCACCATAGAATACATACACGTTTACTTGTGTATCTTGATTGAACTTCGGCAACCCAACCTCAGATACTAAGTGAATCATCCAATTAGCTGGGAGTTTTAATGTAAAAGCTACACAGATATCTTCTGACATCATCTGTGCTTTCAGATCAGAGCTGAACTCCTTACCTTTTAGATCATCAGACACAATGAGCCCCACCCACTTCCAGCCAAAGTGCAGCAATAAAGCGATCACCCCTTGGATTAGAGATCTGTCTTTTGGAGACATCTGATAAAGGGATGGAAATGTATCTTTGCCAGTTAATGCAGAATCAAATGTTCCATATGAGACCTGATGAAGGAAACAAAATAGTGATTCTGAGTATCTAGGTATTCGGAGTTATCTCCCTTAGAGAGGAAATGAATTTATTATTTACAGAAGAGGATCAGGGAACTGAAGATTGGTGAAGAGAGTGTCTTTGTGAGATTAGCTTCTGTCTCTCATGGACTACGGTCACTTTCAAGGACTATGGGCTCCAAAGCTACTAAGAGTTCTGAAGCACCTAGGAAATGATCAGTATGCTTTTCACGACAGATTTGAAAGGTAAAATAGAATTCTATTGTTCCAGTTACAAGGGAACAGAGCATCTGTTTTAGAGAAAGACTGCAGAAGCATTACCAAGTGCTGCAGTATGACTACATATCAATGTCTTTACTAGAACCTCTAGTTTGAGGAAAGTAAATAACAAATTTGCTCATAGATTTAGCTCCTGCATTTAGAAAGGTGCAAGGTATGAAGATCTAGTGGGACATCAGCAAGTTTTGTTGCCTCCTCCTTCCCTAATGATAGATTTGATGAGTCATCACTGAGTAACTAATATAAGATGTGAGTATCTGAGAATGATGAAAATTATCACATATATCATTTTTTCTTACATCAGGATCCAGTACATCTATCAATTTTTAACAGTGTGATAATAATCAGTGCTGCACTGTCTGATTTTTTAAATTTGATTATTACTGAGCATGGTCCTCATCTAATGTTTTTCTGTTTGTAGTGATGCCTAATGATGGCTGCTTTGCTTCAGTAGCACCTGGCAAGAGCCAGTTGTCGGGATTTATCTAAGCAGTTCTTCTCTGTGTGTGTTATTCAGAGATCTACTTTTCTGAATGAGAAATAAATTTCTTGTAACATTTCATTAGTGATATCCTTGGGGGTGTCCATATTTATTTAAATGTCTTGGACTTTCTGTTCTTCTATCTGTCAGCAATAAACCATTGGATGAACTATGAGATTTTTATGACCCAGCTTGGACAGGTAAGTTATCTGTGCTGTAGACTCTGACTTGTGAGCAGCACTCAGTTATAATCTACTAGAGTACATTTTGCCAATGTTTACAGACAGAATCATAAGTACTAGTAAGTGATTTGTTTGGAAATCCACATATTTGCTGCTCATGTTTTTCACCACACTCTTTCCTTTATTGATCATAGCAGAATCCAGATAATTTACTTACTTTAATTTTAAATCACTGGACGTAATCATATACAACTTCTTAATTTTCTTTTGGTACAATATTCTATGTAAGTGTAGTCACCAGAACATTATTAACTTACTTGTGGAACTTTGTAGAGTTCTAAAAGTGTTCCAATTGCAGCAGAAAATTCAGGCCTGACTCCTGCAATGATTGCAAGAGCTTTGTGTTGAGTTTTGCATTTGTAGTTAGGGATAAACGCACTCCTTCCAGACAGCCACATCAGAGGTCCTTCTAAGATTCTGTAGTGATAGTCAAATGCGTTGTAGAGGTGGAAACCCAAGGTCGTATTGGGAAGCAGGTGGGCATCTTTTTTGATCTCCTCAATGGCAAAGTATAAGGTCAGCAAATATTGATAGTTCTTCCATCTATCCCTAAACAGGAGGGGCAGAATGATGAGCACAGTCAGGCCATTATTCTCAGAAACTCCTTAGCAAATTTACAAAAAGGACTTTAAATTCTCATTTCTCTTCTTACATGTAAAACCTGTATGAATGAGCTGCCGACAGCTCAGGAACATCATGGCATGGCTAATGAAACTCTTGGTATTTGAATTATATTTCAATAATTCATTTCTGGAATAACTTGCTGCTCTTGTGTATTATTCTGGTTCAGGTTACAGAAGCCACTCTTTGGGTTACAATAGTTTGCAACATCTTCTTTCTGGGGATCCATGTCCTCCTCTGGCCTCTGCAGGCACCAGGTACACATGTGAAGCACACACACACACACACACACACACACACACACACACACACACACACAGACACACATGTAGACAAAACAATCTTACAGATAAAAAAGAATTCTTTATGAAGTTTCAGAAACTAGTAAACAAAGAAAAAGTTGTTCTCTAAACTTGCAGATTATATGAGTGAGTAGAGTCTCCTGCCAGTGAAAGAAACAAAGAAAGTAAAATAATAAGTAAAAATAGAATATGAAAAAGAGGAAAAGCTCCCAAATTCATGAGGGTAGTAAAAGAATGCTCAACTTTAGAGGAAAGGAAACTTTGGAAACAGGAAGGTGGGCTAAATTGTTTCTCTCACTTTGTCATTCGGTGATTGGAGAGGGGTTCTTAGGAGGTACTTTCAAAACCTGGGATAGATGAGAGCCTGGTTAGCCCTACTGGAGGCAAGTGAGAGAAATCATGATTCCGCTGAGAGATTCTACCTAGAGATCTGTTGGCAGCAGAAAAAATATGACATTTGTTTATACTATGTGATTTTGAGTTCTATAGCTAGATGCTATGTTAAGAGAGAATCTGTTGTTCTTAACTGATGAGTGTCACTACTGAGAGAGGGAGAAATCAGTCTGCTCTGGGGATTATTCAATACTGAGTGTTTAACAGTAGAAATGTACACATGTGTGTAAATGTATACATGTGTACATATGAATGACATGTGTATAAATGTATGCATGTGTATAAGTGTATGTATGAAAACTCCTAGAAAGAGACTGACTGATATCAACTTAATTGATGCGGAGATGTTGGAATTTTGCTGATCTAGAAGCTCATTACCTTACTTCAGGCTAACTGCATCACCATAAACAGCCATTTACGGACTACTCTGGAGGTGAGTTAATCTATAACTAATGAGTAAAATTCCCTTAAAATCTATTAACTTAACAGAGCACTGGCTTCCAACAACCTTAAAGCTAAGAATGACATCAGATGTCATCTTGGGCTTGTAGGATAATTTTTCCCACCTTGCCTCAGACCTACTGCCTGATGTATCCACTAATTTGTTTGATTTACAACTTGCTTTATATTTTACTATGAAATCTTCATGAAACTCAAGGGAACATGGATCATGGGTCACCTAAATCTGTGTTCACTGGCCATGATCACACTAATTTGATTCTAGAATAAATCCTTTCTTTTTCCATTTGAGTACAGGACTGAGATTTTTCCAATGACACAAAATAATACTATCCACCAAACAATTGATTCAGTTGGTTATATATGTATACTTATTTATTTATATGTGTGAATTTTCTAAATAACAATAATTATAAAAAAATGAATTTGAGAGGAAATGGCCCTGGGAGACAAGATAGAGTTGGAAGTAGGTATCAAGGAGGCAATAAGAGAATTATATTTTAAATGTTGAGGTGTTGTAGAGGACAAATGATCAAAATATATTGTCTACAAACTATTTTTAGTAAAAAAGGAAAGTAATTATATAAAAATTTCAACATACAATTTTTTAAAGATTTAGCAATATAGCACATTGACATCAAGGAAACCCCACAGGGTGTGGGTACTGTATTTAGTCTGCCACAAATTCTGCATGATAGAAAGAACAAATCATGGCTTTTTAGAGAACAGGAGTTCAGGAAAGCTATGCACTGGAGCATCAGGCAGCAGGTAATCTAGTCTAGGAAGGACATAAGAAAGAGAGTTCAGCCATGGGCAATCACAAACCAAGCTTCTTATTAGAGAATTATGCTGGAGTTTGAATGGAACATCTGATCCTTAGCTCACATGACTAGTAAAAATGTAGATCTGTGAATCTGTTGATCACTGTAGTGAAGCCTGAGAGTTACTGTTGTATGTCTGAGACCCACACAGCATCCTCCTGCCTGCTGGTTTAAAACCAACAGGTTGCCAAGTGTTAACACCTATATTGTTCCCATGATAAAGTTTTTTTCCAGTTTTATGTCACTGTGGAGTCACCCTCTGATGATACAGCATCAAGGGCAGTATGGTCTGGCCTAATACCAAAGAGTGAGATAATCTAGCCAGTCCGTAGAATTCACACCTCAATGTGGCTAAGGAGTTCTGATGTTCAAAGAAGGAAAATGGCTCCTATTAACACAGGCTGGTGGATATCAGACTGTCATTCAATAAAAACACAGGAACAACATAAGCCAGAGGAAATATCAGAGTTCACACTGTCAACTGAACTCGCTCCATATGTGTAGGTGGAAGTCTGCAATTACTGAGGACAAGGAGATCCCTTTCTGCTAACCCTCAACTTCTTTTTTATTTTTAAAGTTGTTTCCAATTATCTCCAGTACATTTATAAAAGTATGTATGTATTCATTACTTGAGAATATCTTACATTCATAGAATGTGTTTTCATGAAATCCGTATCACTTACTCACCACTTCTTGTTCCCATTTCCTTCCTGACACTTTCTCCACCAATATTAAAGTGCATTCTCTGTAAATCCCTATAGAGGGCGCTCTGCACTACCAGCACATACATGGGAGTGAGGCCTTCTGCTGGAGAATGGGAATCCTCTCAGTGACTATACCCTGAAGAAAACTGATTTTCCTACCCCGAGCAGCTACAAACTGCCAATGGCTCCTTAGACAGGAGAAGTATTCACGATCCTCTCTCCCACTAATGTCAGGAGCTTATATTCATTTCCTGATGGTCCTGCGCAGTCAGTTCATGTGTGCCATGGCCATGCCATCGATTGAACAAACAATTTCAACCCAATCATGCACTATCTCTACTCTTAGAAAGTTCTACCCACTCTTCTGAGTTTTGAGGGGAAAAAGTTAATGACAAACATGTCCCATGTAGAGCTGGGCACTCCACAATCTCTCATTATCTGATTGGTGACTACTTACAGGTTTATGTATTAAACACCATCTGTTGGAAAATGAAGTCTCCCTGAGAAGGTATGAGGTAAGTATGCAGTGAAATTCCCATTTTAAGTTAAGAACTGAGCAGGTAAGTAAAATATTTGTCTATTTAGCATAGTAATATTATTAGACTCTCATTTAGGAACAATGACACAATTAACCACAGTTTCTTAGGTCAATGGGGCGTGGTATCTGCCTAGTGGAGTGGACTTAAATCTGGGAAGATTGTTGTGGGTTACTCCCATAATATTCATGGCAGTATAAAGATATGTCATCAGTGGGCATATCTTTTTCTGCCTGTCATAATTGTAGGTTCCAGGGATTGCTGGTATGTTAGACAATTTATTACGTCTTTTATTAATGTATGAAAACTTTTTATTAATGTGGATGCTAGCAGGTATGAATGAAATTTCCATGTTAGCCACAGCTTAATTACTCCATGTACTGTGACTCAACTATGCGATGTTCTCATTAAACAGGTCCTGTCTTCAAATTCTGGAGGGTAACCAAGAGCAAAGGAAATAGCTAGTAATGTTTGTGTGCATAGGGACAAACATTTACAAACAACTTAAGACAGTTAACTCATACCTGACATTTGTCCTTTTGCTTAATGTTTCATGATCTTTGGGAGGGGCATTCTCCCCCAGTTATATAGTAACCCTGTTTAAAAGCTTTATATGTATGTATATGTATTTAGGAAGCTTCTATAGTAGTACATTTCCATAAGCTTTCTCCAAGGTCTTAGAGTTAGTTATTCCTTCACACAGCCACTCTGGTCTGCTCTCCCATTACTTGCTACTTAACCTTTCCTGCTCCTGTATTTCTGTTCCTCTCTTCACACCACAAGTGTTCTATTTCCCTGCTAGTGAAATCTTTTCTTCTTTGCACCTTAGTAGTTTCCTAGCTAATATGTGTACTTCAGTTAAGCAGAGACACCTGAAGATTCAAAACTAGCATCTGCATATGAGAGAAAGCATTTGACTTTGTCTTATTGTGTCTGGGTTACCTCATACAGAGTGGTAATTCCAGCACCATCCATTCCATGCAGTTTCCATAATTCTTTTTATATTTGCTGCCAAATAAAATTCAGTTGTTTACATGTACCACAGTTAAAATATCCATTCATCGTTGATTGACATTGAGGCTGCTTCCAATTCAAGGCTATTGTGAATAGATCAAGAATTTCTACAGTAGGATACACAGTCTTTTACACATATGCCCAGGAGTGGTAGACATAGAGAATAGTGTAGATATCTTTCCACACTTTTAGAAATCCTCCACACTAATTTTCAGAGGGCTTACCAGTTTGTAGTCCCCTTAACTTACATATATTCCAGTATTTGATGTACTTTATATTCTTTAGAAATATAAAATATCAAAGAAATTTTGATTTGTATTTTACTAATTGCTAAAGATCTTGAGCATATTTATTTTCTTTCTCAGTCACTAAACTGAATTCTCAGTTTAGGTCCATGTGCTTTAAATTGGATTGTTTGTTTTATCAATAGTTAAGTCATTGTTTGTTGATAAGACATTGGGACCACTAGTTCCTATTGTCCCAACTTCTCTGGTTTTGGATCAAGTGAGAACTTTTGAGATACAGTGTTGAAACCACTCAGCATTGACATGTGAATGAATGGGTTATTTAGAGAGTTTTAGCCTGTGCACAAGGCAGTTTCTATTTTCCTATTGGGCACCCATCTCATGGAAAGGGGTGCTGCTCCTTTGTGATTTGGGACATTTCCCTATGACAAATCTCTCAGACTTCTTGACGAATCCAGGAAACTTACCCTTTTCTCTCCCCTACTTCCTCTCCCTCCAAACAAGTTCTTTGCTTACTCCTTGAGCTTCCTCTGCATACTTTCATGTGCATTCTCTGATCTTTTTTCCTTATGAGATTTAGAGCTTTCCTTAATACTAGTTTTCTTCTTGCAAATGTATTTTTATCAGGATAGCTCAATAGACAAAGATGGCACTCTGAATTTCCAAATGCCCCAAAATTGTAACCTTTTTTTCCACTTCACAAGCATGTGATCTCAAAGTCCCTTAACGCCAAACTCTTTTTGCTTTTTATTCTCAAAATCTCTTACATCTGTGTTTTCTTTATTCTCTGCTCTTGTCATCTCATGGATTCTTCTTTCCTCTCTGCTTGTTCTTGTTCCTTCTTCTACCCACTGAAACATTTTACAGAGATTCAAATACCTTTTCACTACAGGTAACATTAAAATATGTTTTATTCTGATGTATTCAATAAAGAAGTTGGCTCTGGCTCTGGGTTTCAGCCCCTCCCTCTAGACCTGAGCATGCTTCTTAAAAGTTTCATTCAGATCAGTCCTGGGACTAATTGGCAGTCAGAATCTATAACAAGGAGGAGAGCAAAAAAGTAAAAGACACTGTATGTTTAAAAATATCTATTTTTTGCGATAGTGATTATGTCTGTTAATCTACTCTCCTCTGATATCCCGAAAACATTTGATAAAGTATTTATCTTAAGATTTGTAGGACTATTTTCTAAAGGTTCTGTAGCTATGGATTTGTAAATTTATTGAGTGTAGTTTAAAAATCTGTAAAATCTGAAACGAAAAGTCAGGTGACAAATTGTAACAGAAAGCCTTTGTAGTAAAATTTGAAGTCAGGGATTGTGATGCCTCCAGAAGTTCTTTTATTGTGCAGGATTGGTTTGTCTATCCTGGGTGTTTTGCTTTTCTTTATGAAGTTGAGTACTGTTCTTTCTAGGTCTATGAAGAATTTTGCTGAGATTTTGCTAAGCATCATGTTGAATCTGTAGACTGCTGTTGGTAAGACTGCCATTTTTACTATGTTAATTCTGCCTACCCAAGAGCATGGAAGATCTTTCTACTTTTAATGTCTTCTTCAATTTTTTTCTTCAAAGATTTAAAGTTCTTGTCATACAACTATTCCACTTTTTTGGTTAGAGTTACTCTGAGATATTTTATGCTATTTGTGGCTATTGTGAAGGGTGTTGTTTCTCTGATTTCTTCCCCAGCCCTTTTAACATCTGTGTACAGGAAGGCTACTGATTTTTTTGAGTTAATCTTGTATCCTGCTACATTACTGAAAGTGTTTATGAGTTTTAGAAGTTTCTTGGTAAAATTTTTGGGATCTCTTATGTAAACTATCATATCATCAGCAAATGGTGAGAGTTTGACTTATTTTCTGATTTGTACCCCTTGATCTCCTTTTGGTATCTTATTACCCTAGCTAGGACCTCAAGAATTATATTGAATAGAAAGGGAAAGAGTGGACAACCTTGTCTTGTTCCCGATTTCAGTGTAATTGCTCGGAGTTTCTCTCCATTTAGTTTGAAGTTGGCTGTTGTCTTTCTGTTTATTGTGTTTATTATGTTTATGTGCGTTTCTTGTATCCCTGCTCTCTCAAAGACGTTTATCATGAAGGGATGTTGTATTTTGTCGAAAGCTTTTTTGGCATTCGATGAGATGATCCTGTGGTTTTTATTTTTCAGCTTGTTTATAAGGTGAATTACATTGGCAGATTTTTGTATGTTGAACCTTCTCTGCATCTCTTATATGAAGCTGATTGATCATGATGGATGATGGTTCTGATCTGTTCTTGGATTCGATTTGTCAGTATTTTATTTAGTATTTTTGCATCAATGTTCATGAGTGAGATTGGTCTGTAATTCTTCTTAGTAATGTCTTTCTGTAATTTTGCTATCAGGGTAATTGTAGCTTCATAAAAAGTGTTTGGCATTGTTTCTTCTGTTTCTATTGTGTGGAATAATTTGAGGAGTATTGGTATTAGTTCTTCTTTGAAAGTCTTGCAGAGTTCTGAGCTAAAATCAAATTCTATTACAGAGCTATAGTACTGAAAGCAACCTGGTATTGGCATAAGAACAGACAGGAGGACCGATGGAAATGAATAGAAGACCCAGATATTAATTCACACACCTTTGAACACTTCATTTTGACAAAGAAGCAAAAAAATATAAAATGAAAAAAGAAAGCATATTTATCCAGTGGTGCTGGTATAACTGGATATCAACATGTAGAAGAATGAAAATAGAACTATGTCTATAACCATGCACAAAACTCAGGCCCAAATGGATTAAATACCTCAACATAAGGCCAGCCACACTGAAACTCATAGAAGAGAAAGTGGGAAGTACACTTGAATGCATTGGAACAGGAGGCCACTTCTGAAATATAACCCAAGAAGCACAGATACTGAGAGAAACAATTAATGGGACCTCTTGAAACTGAAAATCTTCTGTAAAGCAAAGGGTACAGTCAACAAGACAAAACAACAGCCTACAAAATGGGAAAAGATCTTCACTAACCCCACATCAGACAGAGGTCCGATTTCCAAAATATACAAAGAAATCAAGAAATAGATCATCAAAAAAAACCATAATCCAATAAAAAATGGAGTACAGGCTTAAACAGAGAACTCTCAACACTTTAGAGGAATCTAAAATAAGTGAAAGACACTTAAGGAAATGCTCAACATCCTTAACCATCAGAGAAATGCAAATCACAACAGCTCTGAGATGCCATCTTACACCTGTAAGAATGGCCAAGATCAAAAACACTGATGACAACTTCTTCTGTAGATGTTATGTGGAAAGGGGAATGCTTCTGCATTACTGGTGGGAATGCAAGCTGGTACAGTCCCTTTGTATGTCAGTGTGGTGATTTCTCATAAAATTAGGAAACAACCTTCCCCAATACCCAGTCATAATGCTTTGGGTATATATCCAAAGGATGCCCAACTGTGCCATCAGGATATGTGCTCAACTATGTTCACAGCAGCATTTTTTTTTGTCATATCCATGACCTGAAAACAACCTAAATGCCCCTCAACTAAAGAATGCATAGTGAAAACGTGGTGATTTTCACAATGGAGTACTACACAGCAGAAAAATAACAACATCTTGAATTTTTCAGGAAAATGGATGGATCTAGAAAACATTATTTTGAGTGATGTAACCCAGACACAGAAAGACAATTATCACATGTACTCACTCATAAGTGGTTTTTAAACACAAAGCAAAGAAAACCAGCCTACAAATCACAATCCCGGAGAAGTTAGACAACAGCGAGGATGCTAAGAGAGACTTAGATAGATCTAATGTACATGGGAAGTAGAAAAAGACAAGATCTCCTAAGTAAATTGAGAGTATGGGGACCTTGCGGGAGGTTTGAAGGGGGAAGTGGAGAGGCAGTTAGGGGAGCCAACTAAAATGGAAAACTGAATAAAAATCAATAAAAACTGAAAAAAGAAATACTTGAGAGTTAAAAAATATAGAATATGCTTATTTGTGACTTGAATTATACTCTTGTTTAGAAAAAGATATGACACAGCATACTTCACATATCATTTGATTTAATGCTTGTTTGTGGATGAAAAAACTTGGTAACAGCAAAAGGTTGAAGATAATTTATGATTCCTAAGGTTCTAAGAGCCTATTTACGATAAAATAAACTGATTTAAACATGTATGTCAGATCACCTTTGCCATTTATAACTGTGTCCAACACTAGGTATCTAGACAATATAGATAAGAACAATATGTATTTAATAAGTAAGTTACGTTAGATAAAGTTTATAAATTCCTAAAGTCTATCCAGACTAAAAGAAACTGATTTGAAGATGGATGCATACCCTTCTTGCATTTGATAACTTTGTTAATCTTTAGCTATTTGAATAAAACATGTCATATAGGAAACTGATATTCTGTAAAGTTACACTATGAATGATCATGACCTCATGTTCCCAGACGTGCTGTGAACTATGTTCTTTAAGATTTTGATGCCAAAGAGTCTTTTTTTCCTTTTAGTTTGTCAAAGCAGGGTTTCTCTGTATAGCTTTGGTACCTCTCCTGAAACTAGCTCTTGTAGACCATGCTGACCTCGAACTCACAGAGATCCAACTGCCTCTGCCTCCTTCCTGCTGGGATTAAAGTCATGTACCACCACTTCCCAGCAAGGATCTTCAATTCAAAATTATAAGACTCACCTAACAGTGATGAAACAGTAAAATTCTGTTCTTATAAAAGCTACCAACTTGTAAACTGTAGAAGATAATTAAGACATGCAAGCTAATGGTCAGTCACTTTATAAATGATCGACTTCTTTACCATGCTCAGAGCCTTCTTTTGGTCACGATGAGTACAAATATATTTCATTTACAGAGGGACAAGCTATAGCCTTCTGCTTATACTATCAATGACAAGTCTGAAGCAAGTAGCTAGAAAGAGGTAAAGTTTGTTTAAAATCAGACATAGTTAATAAATTAGATGATGTCTCTCAAATCCCACAGAGAGATCTCCTGAACATGGCATTAAAGGTACTTAATAAAAAGACTTCACCTTATAAACAAATATACTGGCTTCCAGAATCTGTAGTTGAGGCTATCCACAAATACCATGTAAAATGCAGACTCCACCTGGATATTACCTCAGTTGTGCTAATGCCGACCACTGGGTCAATAGCTGGCACATGTCTCACCCACCACCTGGTCCCTTCACAAACTGTGAACACTGTGGTATTGAATGCCCTACTCTGCCTTGGCAAGCTAGGTTAGTTTCCTCAATTTCCTCCTCCACAGAAACTTTTCTGAAATATCAAGAGTCTGGTGATTGAAGGCTGATGCTGTTTTGTGTGGCAACCAAAATCCAAAGGTGTCTCATTTGGCATCTGAAGATGATAATGTCTGCTCCCAACAAAGACACTGAAATCATATGAAGGATCCCAACTTGTTGCCCCAGTATCAGGTAAGTCTCTGTCATTTTAACTGATACAGAGGCAATTTAGTTTATATTTTCTGCTCACATTTATCCTTCTCAGATCTCTGATAGTGTTGATAGCAAGTTTCAACTTTATAATTTTAGCAGCAGCAAGCAGTCCGGCCCAGCTCCTCTCAACAAGGCTGCGGTTGCATGGTCAGTCCATGTCGTATACATAAGGCAGGTCTTGTTTTATTCTACAGCAAACAGATAGTCTGCTGAAAAAGGCAGACTCACAGACAGGGTTACCTTACTGACAGGCCTAACACTGAAAAAGATAATCTCATAAACAGGTTCAATTGAAAATCAAACTGAAACTATCATGCTACTACTAGAAACAAATATACTTTTTACTATTCTTTTATTTTAAAGAACCTCCTTTTGAATTATTGCTCCCATAAGTCAATCATATTAGTCTCATGGTAAAAGATTGGATGGAAAAAAGTTTGAAGTTGATGTTACTTTTGAGAGTTAGAAAAATGATTTAATGTAGATAAACGCAAGTTGCAAAGGTCTATGACCTAAGTTATATGAAAATGAGACTTAAAGATTTCTAACATACAGAGTTTTATCATATTAATCAGTGGAGTTCTGATTAGTTATTAATCTAGCCTTGGTGAAGAACTGCCTCCTATTTTCATAGCCAATGAACAAATTTTTTAATTTTCTTTCATTGTTTTTAAACAAGACTTTAAATTGCGTCTTGTTGTGCCAAATACTTATCTGACATACATATATAAAGTCTGGACAGAGGAAACAGGGAAAGAGTTTTCATATTTGTATCCCCCTTTGAATCACCACACTTTTGATATGGCTCTAAATCATGCGTGTACATCAACTATTTACAGACACTGGCTAACTGCTTCTTCTACAATGAGGTTTCAGTACAGATTACTGAGAGTGGAGATGCTAATATATCTAAGTCTTTCATCTTTATATGTAAACTAAAACAAATTAATGTAAGATTCAGTGAGTTGTGACTTGAATTCATCTATGCTACATCAGGCAGACTCCAAATAAGAACTGCTGTCAGTTAAAGTTAAAACTTTCCTGCCCGCTGCTTCTCCTTGAGGATGGGCTCTCTCTCCTCCTGGTCTTGGAACTCCTTCCATCTCCTGCAGTAGTGGGCTCTTGACCTATATTCCTTCCATCCTGTGAAAGCATTCCTAAGAGTACTATAAGTGTCAAATAAATCTAGCATCTAGCAACTTTTCTTCACATATTCCTTAACACCACAAGTGCTAGACGTATAGACCTGGAACTTTGTTTCCTTCTTACACAGCAATGAATAGGTTGAACATTTACGAAGAAACTGCTTAGTATAGGACCTCCCAAATGTGTAATTGATGCTCAAATGAAGAAAGGTACTGCTTATAGCAGCAATTGAAACAAACAACATCAATTACTAAAAAGCAAGGCCAAATAACTACTCCATAATATGGTAAACTAACCAACAAATGAACTCAAAAATATTCAGAAATCTCAAATGTCAGATTGCTAGTTCAAAAAGTAGAAAGATGGATGACCTAAAAGAAGATATAAACAAACAAGTGAATTCAACTGGGCATTGAGACAAATACAATACTGTACAGGAGCACAATGGCTGAGGGGTGAGTAAAAACTCATATATATCAAAGACTCAGTACCAAAAAAGTCAAATCCTAAAAGGAAATTGAGATTCTGGGTTAGGGGAAGAAGAGATAGACATGTTCTAAATAAAAAAATCAAGAAACTGCCAATAAAAACTCAGAGGAAAGTGACTCCAGCAGCACTGACTAAGCAGAAAACAGAATATCAAACATAAAGGATGTGATTTTCAGACAATGCATAAAAATGTCAATGAGAAATAAATAAGTAATAAACATGATCACAATGTCCAACTCTCAGATACTTAAACAAACAAATACAAGGACATATGGGATAGAGATGGTAAGGTGGGCACTAAAGACATGGGGATTTAGCAGAAACTTTTCAAGTCTGTAGAAAGAAACAAACATTCAAACAACACATTTAGATTACCAAAGATATATGAACAGGGTGCAACCTCTCCTAATACATTAAAGTCAATCTGTGAAAATAATATAAGCCTTACCATGAACTCACAGTATGAACAGACACAGAAATTGGTCATTTACCTCTTTTATCTCTACTTGACTAGAGAAATAAAGAGGAGGAGAGTAAAGATCTCTAGAAGCAAAATGAATGTGGAAAGTTTGCAACTGATTTCACATTTCTGTTCATACAGTTCATTATTCTTAAAGGAATTACTTGTGCGCAGATGAGCATGCACTATCAGGCAGCTAGAACATCCTTATCGCAGTGGCACAAGTACTTACATTACGTTTGAGAATAATCCTTAGCACAATGGTACAAGTACTTACATTAAGCTTTTGGATAGAGGATTCTGTTTTTTCTCAAAAAATATTTGGATTTCCTCGGGTGTTTGTCTTGTGAAGTAAATGGGGATAAATACACCTAGGATTATGTCAGCCTTCATGTATGTGGCAGGTTTCCCATACTCCAAACACTTCTGATTAGTTATTCTCATTAATGCAAACATAGATTGCAGGAGTAGGAAGAGGCAAAGCAAAGGAAGAGACATGTCAGGGTCTGCACTACACAGAGACAATGCCCTGTAACTAGGCTGGGCCATAAAGATCATTGGCTTAGTTCATGGAACAGGTTTAGACCTTGACAGTGTCAAAGAAGACTCTGTTAGCTACAGCTGGTTCCTGATGTTGCATAGTCTATGGTTCTCATGCCAGACTAGGACACAGATAGAAGAAAGTCTTGAAAACCGAGGGTAAGTAAAAGTGTTGACTTTCTCCTCTATCTAATCAGAGTGATCATAAATGCACTGGCTTTTCTTGCTTTTCACTCTCATACATGTGCTCTGGGGATCTCATTGCCATTAGCCTCTGCACCTGCATCTTCTATGCTGGTGAAAAACATGTTTGTTTTGTTCCTTAGTCCCCTACCTCTATGATTTCATAATAATCCACAGTGACTTTGGAGAGCACCATAGCATGAGAAAGAATTGTAGGTCCAGCTTGTTTGATTTGGATTGCTGTTTTGAAAGACACATAGAAGTGTGAACAGATAAGAGACAAATCAGTAGTTGGACTCCACATTGCAAACACTTGAAATATTTCATACAATGCTGTCATGTGAAGGTGAAGTGGTGATGTCTGTTTCTAGTGTCTGGCATTCACAGGCACACTGACCTCATATCTATCCCGACTGTCTGATCTGCTCTCTCCTCCTTGTAGCATGATTGTAAAGATGTAGAAATGAGCAAGGACATTCCAGACAAGTACATAAGATAATTTCTCACCTCATCCTTTTGCAGTATTAAGGTTCCCAAGCAGTAATCTGTGTTCTGCTATTAAGTGCACTCTGGTACAGGTCCTCCCAAGTACACTTGTAAAAAAATCAATAAATAGAATAATTCTTTTTTTTTGAAAGTAGTTTTATTAAATTATAAAAGTTTCCATTTACGCCCCTCTTCCCAACACCCTCCCACTCCCCCCCCCTCCCTCTCCTCCTCCCTCTTTGTCCCTAAGGGCAGTCAGGGTTTCCAGCCCTGTGGGAAGTTCAAGTTCCTCCCCCTCCCTCCAGGTCCAGGAAGGAGGGTATCCAAACAGACTGGATCCCAAAAATCTAGTATATGCAGAGGAAACTAGTCCCAGTGTCATTGTCAATGGCTTCTCAGAAAGACTCCGGGCCAGCCACATTCAGAGAATCCGGCCACATTCAGAGAATCTGGTTGAATCACGTGCTCCTTCAGTCGCAGTCCAACTGCCCTTGGTAAACTCTCATTAGATCCGACCCCTTGTATCAGTGGGTGATAGCATCCCTCGCTGTCCTTCGTCATTTTCTTCGTCCTTCTGCTCCTCATTTGGACCTTGGGGGGCTCAGTCCGGTGCTCCAATGTGGGTCTCCGTCTGTATCGCCATCCATCGCCAGATGAAGGATCTATGGTGATAAGCAAAACATTCATCAGTATGGTTATGGGCCAAGGCCGGTTCAGGCACCCTCTCCTCTGTCCAGAGAACAATCTGGGGATCTCTCCTTGGACCTGGGATCCCATATATAATCAAGTTTCCTGTAAACCCTAAAATGACTCCCTTAGTTGAAATATATTCAAATATATTGAAATAGTTGAAATGATGTGTTCGTGGATACTATTTGCCAGTATTTAATTGAGTATTATTGCATCAATGTTCATGAATGAGTTTGGTCTGTAATACTCTTTCTTAGTAATGTCTTTTTGTCATTTAGTTTTCAGGGTAATTATAGCCTCATAAAAAGAGTTTGGCAATTTTCCTTCTGTTTCTATTGTTTGGAACAATTTGAGGAGTATTGGTATTATTTCTTCTTTGAAAATCTTGTAGAATTCTGAGCTGAAACCATCTGGTCCTGGCTTTTATTGATTGGGAGACTTTTGATGACAGTTTCTATTTCTTTAGCAGTTATAGGTCTATTTAATTTGCTTATCAGGTCTTGATTTAATTTTGGTAAGTGATATTTATCCAGAGAGTTGTCCATTTCCTTTAAGTTTTCCAATTTTGTGGAGTACAGGTTTTCAAAATATGACCTGATGATTCTCTGCATTTCTTCTGTGTCTGTTACTATGTGCCCTTTTTCATTTCTGATTTTGTTAATTTACATATTCTAACTCTGCCTTTAGGTTGGTTTGGATAGATGCTTCTCTATTTTGTTGATTTTCTTGAAGAACCAACTCTTTGTCTCATTATTTTCTTTGTTTCTATTTTGTTGATTTCTGTTCTCAATTTGATTATTTCTGCCATCTAGCTTTCCTGAGTGAGTTTGCTTCTTTTTGTTGTAGAGTTTTCAAATGTTCTCTTAACTCACTAGTGTAGCATTTTTCTAGCTTCTTTATGTATGCATTTAGTGCTATGAACTTTCCTCTTAACACTGCTTTCATTTAGTCCCATAATTTTGGGTATGTTTTGTGGTGATTTTCATTGAGTTTTAGGAAATCTTTAATTTCTTCCTTTATTTATTCCTTGAACCATTGATGCTTCAGGTGATCATTGTTTAATTTCTATGTGTTTGTGGGCTGTCTGGAATTAGTGTTGTTGTTGAATTCTAATTTTAAGCCATGGTTATTCGATAAGATACATGGGTTATTCCAATTTTTTTAACTGTTGAGGATTGTTTCTATTTTTATTTTACCTTAATATTTGAGAAGGTTCCATGAGGTACTGAGAAGAAGAATAATCTTTCATGTTTGGACAGAATGTTCTATAGATGTCTGTTAAGTTTGAGTCATAACATCTGTTAGTTCTCATATTTCTCTGTAATTTTTTTGTCTGACAGACCTGTCTACTGGTGAGAGTAGAGTGTTGAAGTCTCCTACTATTAGTGTGTGGGATTTAACGTGTGATTTAAGCTTTTCTTTTATATATGAGTGTGTACTTGTATTCTGGGCATAGATATTCAGTGTTGAGATTTCCTGTGATTAGTATGAAATGTTCTTCTTTCGATTGATTTTAGTTTGAAGTCTATTTCGTTAGATATTAGGATAGCTACACCCACTTGTTTCTTAGGTCCATTTGCTTGGAAAATTTTTTCCTAACCCTTTATTCTGAGGTGATGTCTGTCTTTGAGTTTCAGTAGTGTTTCTTATATGCAGCAGAAGGATGGATTCTGTTTTTGTATTCAATCTGTTATCCGTTGTCTCTTCATGGGTGAGTTGAATCCACTTATATTAGGGGATATTAATGATCAGTGATTGTTATCTCTTTTTATTTTAGTTTTTGTTGTTGATGATGTTATTGTATGTATTTTTCCCTTCTTTAGGAATTGCTGCTGTGAGATCATCTATTGTATGTGTTTTTGTTGATGTGGCCAACTTCCTTGGGTTGGAGTTTTCCTTCTAGTAACTTTGTGTAGGACTGGGTTTATGGCTAAGTATTGGTTAAATCTGGTTTTGTCATAGAATATCTTCTTTTGTCCTTCTGTGGTGATTGAAAATTTTGGTGGCTATAGTTGTCTGGGCTGAAAACCGTGGATGCATAACACTTGACCAGGATCTTCTGGCTTTCATTGTTTTCGTTGACAAGTCAGGTGTAATTCTGATAGGTCTGCCTTTATATGATACTTGGCTTTTTCCTTTGTAGCTCTTAATATTCTTTCTTTATTCTGTATGTTTAGTGTTTTGATTACTTTATATCTTTATAGGTATATCTTTCTTTAGGTTGGGAAAGCTTTCTTCTATGATTTTTGTTAAATATATTTTCTGTCTTTAGAGTTGGACTTTTTCTCCTTCTATACATATTATTCTTAGGTTTTGTCTTTTTAGGGTGTACCATATTTTTTGGAAATTTTGTGTCAAGCAAGTGGCCCTGATCTTATATCAGAAGATCCATCAGAGAGCATTTAAAGGAAGAGATGGGCAGGTGCCTATGCAAGAATTCCTCCAACAATCTGAAAAACAACATGATAACACCAAAACCCAGTGAACATACAACAGGAAGATTTGAATGCCCTAATCCAGAAAAAGTAGAAAAGGTAGACATTATGAAAGTGATAGAGTACCTTAAACAGAATGTGAAAAACTTTCTTAAAGAAAGCTCGGTGGACTGGGATGGGGGGAGGGAGGAAGGAAGGATATGGGATCAGGGAAGAATATATTTCAACTGAGGGAGTTATTTTAGGGTTTACAGGAGACTTGATTATAGTCCAAGGAGAGATCCCCAGATTGTTCTCTGGACAGAGGAGAGGGGGCCTGAACCGGCCTTCTCCCATAACCATACTGATGAATATTTTGCTTATCACCATAGATCCTTCATCTGGCTATGGATGGAGATAGAGACAGAGATCCACATTGGAACACTGGACTTAACTCCCTAGGTCCAAACGAGAAGCAGAAGGAAAGAGAACGTGAGCAAAGAAGGCAAGACCAGGGGGAACCTTCATCCAACGATGGATGGCGATACAGACGGAGACCCACATTGGAGCACCGGACTGAGCCCCAAAAGGTCCAAATGAGGAGCAGAAGGAGGAAGAAAATGAAAAAGTAAATCAGGACTGCGAGGGATGCGATCACCCACTAATACAAGGGGACTGATCTAATGAGCGTTCACCAAGGCCAATTGGACTGGGACTGAACGAGGACGCGATCCAACCAGATTCTCTGAATGTGGCTGGCCCGGAGTCTTTCTGAAAAGCCATTGACAATGATACTGGGACTTGTTTCCTCTGCATATACTGGATTTTGGGGATCCAGTCTGTTTGGATACTCACCTTCCTGGACCTGGAAGGAGGGGGGAGGAACTTGAACTTCCCACAGGGCAGGAAACCCTGACTGCTCTTAGGGATGAAGAGGGAGGAGGAGAGGGAGTGGGAGGAGTGGTAGGGTGTTGGGAGGAGGGGCAGAAATGGAAACTTTTATAATTTAATAAAATTACTTTCTAAAAAAAAACATGAAAAGTCAGTCACTCACACTTCAGTATTTCCAAAGGAAGTATCTTTAATCGATGTGCATAAGAATTAAATGGAAACTCCAAATCCCCCATTCTGATTGTCTGTAACTCAGAGCAAACCTGTTTACTCACTTGGATTCATCCCAGCAGAAAATGTTAACAGTTGTAATTTTCACTATTATGCAGTAGGTTCATTGTACAATCAAAATAATTGCCAAATGGAATTTATACAATAAATATAATCACTGTTAAAAAAAGAAATGGATGAGAAGAATAACAAAAAAGTTCGAAGAAATGAATAAATCCCTAAAAGACACCCTAGGAAACCAAGAATAAACAATCAAACAGATAATGGAAACACTTCAAGACATGAAAACTGAAGTGGAGGCAATGAAGAAAACACAAACCAAGGAAAGGCTGGATATGGAAAATCTGGGTAAATGAACAGGGACTACAGAGACAAGCATAACCAACAGAACACAAGAGATAGAAGAATGAATCTCAGATGCTGAAGACACTATAGAAAAATAAATGCACTGATTAAAGAAAACAGCAAATCCAACAAATTTTCATCACAAAACATCCAGGAAATCTGGAACACCATAAAAAGACCAAACCTAAGAATAATATGGGTAGAAGAAAATCAAAAGCCCAGAAAATATATTCAACAAAATTATATAAGAAAACCTTCCCAACCAAAAGAAGGATGTTGCTATGAAGGTACAAAAAGCAAACAGAACACCAAATAGACTAAATAAAAAAAATCCCCTCGCCATATAATAATCAAAAGACAAAACACACAGAATAAAGAAAGAATATTAAGAATTGCAAAGGAAAAAGGTCAAGTAACTTATAAAGGTAAACCTATCAGAATTACACCGGACTTCTCTATGGAAACCATGAAAGCCAGAAGGTCTTGGATAGATGTGCTGCAGACACTAAAAGACCATGGATGCAAGCCCAGACTACTCTACCCAGCCAAGCTTTCATTTGCCATCAATGGAGAAAACAAAATATTCCAGGATAAAAACAAATTTAAGCAATACATAGCCACAAATCCAGGCTTACAGAAAGTAATAGAAGGAAAATCATAACCCAAGGAATCCAACATTGCCCACAATAACTCAGACATCTAACAACCCTTCACCAGCACAACTCAAAGAAGGGAAACACACAAACTCTACCACCAAAAAAAGAAAATAACAGGAGTTAACTACCACTGGTCATTAATATCACTTAATATCAATGAAGTCAATTCATCTATAAAAAGGCACAGGCTAAGAGATTGGTTGCAAAACAGAATCCAACATTCTGATGTTTACAAGAAACACACTTCAACCACAAAGACTGTTATCTACTTAGGGTAAAGGTTTTGGAAAAGGTTTTTCAATCAAACGGACCTAAGAAATAAGCTGGTATGGCTATACTACTAGCTAACAAAATTGATTTCAAACTAAAATCAATCAGAAGAGATGAAGATGGACACTTTATACTCATAACATAAGCAAATCATCAGTATAAAGTCTCAATCCTGAATATCTATGTTCCTAATATAAAAGCACCCACTTATGTAAAAGAAACATTACTAGAACTCAAGGCACACATCAAACCCCACACACTAATAGTAGGAGACTTCAACATTACTCTCTCACCCAATAGACAGGTCAATCAGACAGAAACCTAACAGAGAAATAAGAGAACTAAAGGAGGTAATGAATCAAGTGGACTTAACAGAAATCTATAGAACATTCCACCCAAATAGGAAAGACTACACCTTCTTCTCAGCATCTCATGGAACCTTCTCGAAAATTGACTAAATACTTGGTAACAAAGCAAACTTCCACAGATACAAAAAAATATTAGAAATCTCCTATGTCTTATCAGATCACCATGGTATAAAGTTAGAATTTGACAATTATTCTACCACCAGAAAGTCTACAAACTCATGAAAACTGAACAGTGAACTACTGAACCAACCCTGGGTCAGAGAAAAAATAAGAAAGAAATTAAAGTCTTCCTTGAATTCAACGAAGATAAAGACACAACATACCCAAACCTATGGGACACTATTAAAGCAGTGCTAAGAGGAAAGTTCATAGCTCTAAGTGCCCACATTAAAAACACAGGGAAAGCTCACATTAGAGACTTAATGGCACAGCTGAAAGCTCTAGAAATAAAAAGGAGACTCACCCAGGAGGAGTAGAGGACTGGAAGTAATCAAACTGAGGGCTGAAATTAACAAAATAGAAACATAGAAAAGAATCCAAAGAATTAATGAAACAAAGAACTGATTCTTTGAGAAAGTCAACAAGATTGATAAACCTTTATCTAAACTAAACAATAGGCACAGAGAGAACACGTGAATCAACAAGATCAGAAATGAAAAGGTGGTCATAACAATAGACACTTAGGAAATTCAGAGAATCATTAGGTCTTACTACAAAAACTTATATGCCACAAAGTTGGATAATGTAAAAGAAATGGATTTGTTTTTGATAAATACCATTTACCAAATTAAATCAAGACCAGGTGAACAATTTAAATAGACCTATAAGTCGTGAGGAAATAGAAGCTGTCATAAAAAACCTCCCAACCAAAAGAAGCCCAGGACCAGTTGGCTTTAATGCTGAATTTTATCAGAATTTCTAAGAAGTGCTGATACTATACTCTTTAATGTGTTTCACATAATAGAAACTGAAGAGTCATTACCAAACTCTTTTTATTAAGCTAAAGTCAACCTGATTCCAAAACCACACAAAGACGCAACCAAGAAAGAGAATTACAGACCACTCTCACTCATGAACATCGATGCAAAAATTCTCAATAATATTCCGGCAAACAAAATCCATGATCACACCAAAAAATTATTCACGATTCTCTGAATGTGGCTGGCATGGGGTCTTTCTGAAAAGTCATTGACAATGACACTGGGACTTGTTTCCTCTGCATATACTGGATTTTTGGGATCCAATATGTTTGGATGTTCACCTTCCTGGACCTGGAGGGAGGGGGGAGCAACTTGACTTCCCACAGGGCAGGAAACCCTGACTGCTCTTAGGGATGGAGAGGGAAAAGGAGAGGGAGTGGGGAGATTGGGAGAGTGTTGGGAGGAGGGGCGGAAATGGAAAATTTTATAAATTAATAAACTTTTATAAATTAAAAAAAAATTATTCATTATGGTCAAGTATGCTTCATCCCACCGAAGCAGGGCTGGTTCAACATACGAACATCTATCAATGTAATTCATCATATAAATAAACTGAAAGAAAGAAAACCATATGATCATTTCATGAGATGCTAAAAAAGCGTTTCACAAAATTCAAAACTCATTTATGATAAAGATTTTGGAGATGTTAGAGATACAAGAATCATACCTAAATATCATACAAGCAATCTCTAGCAAGCCATCAGCTGATATCAATTTAAATGGAGAGAAACTCAAAGCCATTCCACTAAAATCAGGAACAAGACAAGGCTGTCCACTCTAACCATATCTCTTCAATATAGTGCTTGAAGTTCTAGCAATAGCAATAAGACAGCATGAGGCGATCAAGGGGATTTGAAATGGAAAGGAAGAAGTTAAACTTTAATTATTTATAGATGATATGATAGTGTACATTAGTGACACTAAAAACTCTACCAAAGAACTACTACAGCTGATAAATACTGTGATGTGGAAGGTTACAATATCAACTCAAAAAAATTAGTAGCCCTCCTACACACGAAGGATAGAGAATCAGAGAGGAAAATCAAAGAAACTTTACCTTTTACAATAGCCACAAATAGCATAAAGTATCTTGGGGTAACTTTAACCAAGAAAATAAAAGATCTATTTTACAAGAACTTAAAGGCATTGAAGAAAGAAATTGAAGAGGACACCAGAAAATGGAAGGATCTCCTATGTTCTTTGATGGGTAGGATCAACATCATAAAAATGGCAATTCTACCAAAAACAAACTATAAATTCAATGCAATCTCCATCAAAATTCCAACAAAATTTTTCATATACCTTGAGAGAACAATAATCAAGTTTATATGGAAAAACAAAAAAACCCAGGATAGCCAAAACAATCCTATACAATAAAGGAACTTCTGAAGGCATTTCCATCCCTGACTTCAAACTCTATTACAGAGTTACAGTAATGAAAACAGCTTGGTATTGACATAAAAACAGAGAAGTCGACAAATGAAATGGCATAGAAGACTGGGATAACCCACTGACATATGATCACGTGATTTTTGACAAAGGAGCTAAAAGTATACAATGGAAGAAAGAAACTGTCTTCAACAAATGGTGCTGGCATAACTGGCTATCAACCTGTAGAAGAATGAAAATATATCCATATCTATCACCATGCACAAAACTCAAGCCCAAATGGATTAAAAATTCCAATATCAATCTGACCACAATGAATCTGATAGAAGAGAAAGTGGGAAGTAGTCTGCAACAAATGGGCACAGGAGACCACTTTCTACATATAACCCAAGTAGCACAGACAATAAGGGCAACATTGAATAAATGGGACCTCCTCAAACTGAGAAGCTTCTGTAAAGCAAAGGACACTGTTATTAAGACAAAAGGCACTCTGCTAAATGGGAGAAGATCTTCACCAATCCTGCATCAGACAGAGGTCTGATCTCCAAAATATACAAAGAACTCAAGAAACTAGACTTTTAAATCCTAATTAACCCAATTAAAAAATGAGGTACTGAACTGTACAGAGAATTCTCAACAGAAGAAGTTCAAATGGCCAAGAGACACTTAACTTTCTTAGTGATCAGGGAAATGCAAATAAAAAAGCTTTGAGATACCATCTTACACCTATCAGAATGGCTAAAATTGAAAACACCAATGATAGCCTTTGCTGGAGGGGTTGTGGAGTAAGGGGAACACTCATCCATAGATATAGGAATGTGAACTTGTGCAACCACTTTGGAAATCAGTGTGGCAGTTTCTCAGGAAATGCAGAATCAACCCACCTCAGGATCCAGCAATTCCACTCTTGGGAATATACCCAAGAGATGCCCAGTCATACTACAAAAGCATTTGTTCAACTCAGTTCATAGCAGCATCATTTGTAATAGCCAGAACCTGGAAACAACCTAGGTGCCCCTCAATAGAAGAATGGATTAAAAAGTGTGTAATATATACTCATTACAGTACTACTCAGTGGTAAAAAAGATTGACATCTTGAATTTTACATGCAAATGAATGGAAATAGAAAATAAAAAATATAAACAAAGAAAGCAGTAGAAAAAAAATCAATGAGACAAATTGGTACTTCGAGATAATCAACAAAATAGACTATCCTTTTTCCAAACTAACCAAAAAAACAGAGAGAATATCAAAAATTAAAAATCAGAAATGAAAAGGGTAATATAATTGCAGACATGGTAGAAATCCAAAGAATTATCAGGTGATATTTTGAAAACCTATATTCCACAAAATTGAAAAAATTAAATGGACAACTTTCTGGATAAATATCACTTACCAAAATTAAATCAAGATCAGTTAAGCAAATTAAATAAACCTATAATGGCTAAAGAAAGAGAAACAGTCATCAAAAGGAAGCCCAGAACCAGATGGTTTCAGCTCAGAATTTTACAAGATTTTTAAAAAAGAACTAATATCAATACTTGCCAAATTGTTCCATACAATAGAAACAGAGGGAACATCACCAAATTCTTCTTAGGAGCCTACAATTACTCTAATAACCAAAATACATAAAGACATTACTAAGTATGAGAAATACAGATCAATTTCACTCATGAACATCGATGCAAAAATACTAAATAAATACTGGCAAATCAAATCCAAGAACACATCAGAATTATCATCTATCATGATAAAGTTTGCTTCATCGATGTTATGTAGGAATGGCTCAGAATATGAAAAGCTGTCAACGTAATCCACTATATGAACAAACTGAAAAATAAAAACCACATGATCACCTCATTATGTGCTGCAAAATTTTTGGACGAGATACAACATTCCTTCATGATAAGTCTTGGAGAGAGCAGGGATATAAAGAACATCCCTAAGTAAAATAAAGGCAATTTACAGGAAAACAACAGCAAACATCAAACAAAATAGAGAGAAACTCACAGTAATCCCTCTGAAATCAGAAACAAGACAAGGTTGTCCACTCTCTCCCTATCTATTCATTATAGTTCTTAATGTACTTTCTAGAGCAATAAGATAAAGGAGATTAAGGGGATACAAATCAGAAAAGAAGAACTCAAACTCTTATAGCTTCCTGATAATGTGGTAGCTTACATAAGTTACCCCAAAAATTCTACCAATGAACTTCTACGACTCATAAACACTTTCAGTCATTTAGCAGGATAAAAGATTAACTCAAAAAATCAGTAGTCTGAGTGAAGTGGAAGTGGAGCCAGTCTTGTGTGCTGTTCAACTAAAACTCCTCCAGGAAACTGCGTGGAACACTTGGGAAAGCTAGAAAACTGACATGGGTCTTCTGTGTTCCTCTCAACCCTGCCCTACCTTCACATTGCCCTTTTGTCTGTGGTGTCCTTGGACTATCAGGTATCCCTGTTCCAGTGCTGAGGAGTTCCATCCAGAGGGATGAGTGTGTGCTATCCCTGGGTGGACTGTCCTGGAAGAGAACAAAGTCCCCCCCCCCAGCTCCTGCTGCAGGGTCTTCTGTTTTCTACTGGACCCTGCCCAGTCCCCACATTTGCCCTTTTGTCTGTGGTGTCCTTGGACTACCAGGTATCCCTGTTTCAGTGCTGAGGAGTTCCATTCAGACAGGAACAGTTCCTGCTCCTGCACTGAGGAGATCCACACAGAGAGTCAGTCACAGCAAAGACTGGACTAAGACACCAAGACTCTCCTGGCTCCATTTGAAGGAAGAGATAGGCAGGCGCCAATGCAAGAATTCCTCAAACAACCTGAAAGATAACATGACATCACCAGAATCCGGGGATCACAAAACAAGAAGAATTGAACACCCTACTCCAGAAGAAATAGAAGGAATCGACATTAAACGGAACATTATGAAAATAATAGAGGAACTTAAACAGGAGGTGAAAAACTGCCATAAAGAAATAGAGATGACAAACAAAAAGGTAGACAAAATGTATAAATCTCTCAAAGATTCCAAAGAAAACTGAGAAAAACAAGAAAAAGCAATCAAACAGGTAAGGGAAACAGTTCAAGACCTGAAAAATGAAATGGAGACTCTTGTCTCCTAGGCCCTGGGAAGACCAGCTATCCCTGTAGCAGTGCTGAGGAGTTCTACCCAGAGAGGTGAGTGGGTGCCAGCCTGGGCGGCCAGCCCGGGAAGAGAGCACAACCCCTCCCCCCTCAACTTCCCCCCTCAGTTTCTGCAGCAGGGTCTTCCGTGTTTCACCGGACCCCTCCCTGCCCCCACTACCCTACACTCTTGTCTCCAGGGCCCTGGGAAGACCAGCTATCCCTGTAGCAGTACCGAGGAGTTCTACCCGGAGAGGTGAGTGGGTGCTAGCCTGGGCGGCCAGTCAGGGAAGAGAGCACAGCCCTCCCCCTTCAGCTTCTGCGGCAGGGTCTTCCGTGTTTCACTGGACCCCTCCCTGCCCCAGTGCCCTGCACTCTTGTCTCCTGGGCCCTGGGAAGACCAGCTATCCCTGTAACAGTGCTGAGGAGTTCTACTCAGAGAGGTGAGTGGGTGCTAGCCTGGGCGGCCAGCCAGGGAAGAGAGCACAGCCCCTCCCCCCTCAGCTTCTGGGGCAGGGTCTTCTGTGTTTCACCAGACCCCTCCCTGCCCCCACTGACACTGCACTCTTGTCTAATGGGCCCTGGGAATGCCAGCTATCCCAGCTGCATTGCTGAGGAGCTCTATCCAGAGAGTGCTGAGGAGTTCTCTCCAGAGAGTGCAAAGGAGTTTCGTCCAGAGAGGGGGAGATGGGCAGGCGCCAAAGCAAGAATTCCTCCAACAACCTGAAAGGCAACATGACATCTCCAGAATCCAGGGAGCACGAAATGAGAAGAATTGAACACCCTACTCCAGAAGAAATAGAAGAAATCGACTCTAAGTGGATCTATATGAAAATAATAAGGAACTTAAACAGGAGGTGAAAATCTGCCGTAAAGAAATGGAAGATAAGTATAACAAAAAGATTGAGGAAATGAGTAAAGAAATGGAAGAGAAATATACCAAAAAGTTTGAAGAAATGAGTAAATCCGTAAATGAAATTCTGGGAAACCAAGAAAAAACAATCAAACAGGTAATGGAAACTGTTCAAGATTTGAAAATTGAAATGGAGTCAATGAAGAAATCACAAATCGAGGGCCGGCTGGCTATGGAAAATCTAGGCAAATGAACAGAGACTTCAGAAACAAGCATAACCAACAGAATACAAGAGATAGAAGAAAGAATCTCAGACTCTGAGGGCACAATAGAGAAATTAAACGCTCTGACCAAAGAAAGGTTCAAGAAGCATACAGAACACCGAATAGACTGGATCAGAAAAAAACATCCCCTCGCCATATCATAATCAAAACACAAAACATACATATTAAAGAAAAAATTTTAAGAGCTGCAAAGGAAAAAGATCAAGTAACTTATAAAGGTAAACCTATGAGGCTTACACCGAATTTCTCTATGGAAACCATGAAAGCCAGAAGATCCTGGATAGAGGTACTGCAAAAACTAAGAGACCATGGATGCAAACCCAGACTACTATACCCAGCCAAGCTATTGTTCACTATCAATGGAGAAAACAAAATATTCCAGGATAAAAACAAATTTAAACAATACGTAGCTACTAATCCAGCCTTACAGAGAATATTAGAAGGAAAATCACTACCAAAGGAATCCAACATTCCCAACACAGCCTACAATAACTCGAACATCTAGCGACCATTCACAAGCACAAATCAAAAAAGAAAAACACATACACTCTACTACCTAAAAAAAAAAAATGGCCGGAGTCAACAACCACTGGTCATTAATATCACTTAATATCAATGGACTCAATTCACCTATAAAGAGGCACAGACTTAGAGATTGGATACGAAAACAGGATCCAACATTCTGCTGTTTACAAGAAACACACCTCAACCACAAAGACAGACACCTACTCAGAGTAAAGGGTTGGGAAAAGGTTTTCCAAGCAAATGGACCTAAGAAACAAGCGGGTGTGGCCATTCTAATATCTAACAAAATCGACTTCAAACTAAAATCAATCAGAAGAAATGGAGATGGACATTTCATACTCATAACTAGAACAATTCATCAGGAGGAGGTCTCAATCCTGAATATCTATGCTCCTAATATAAAGGCACCCACACATGTAAAAGAAACTCTTCTAGAACTCAAGGCAGTCATCAAACCACACACACTAATAGTAGGAGACTTCAACACTCCTCTCTCACCAATGGACAGGTCAATCAGACAGAAACCAAACAGAGAATTGAGAGATTTATTGGAGGTATTGAATCAAATGGACTTAACAGACATCTATAGAACACTCCACCCAAATAGGAAAGAATACACCTTTTTCTCTGCAACTCATGGAACCTTCTCGAAAATTGACCACATACTCGGTAAAAAAGCAAACTTCCACAGATACAAAAAAAATATTAGTAACTACCTGTGTCTTGTCAGATCACCATGGACTAAAATTAGAATTCAACAACAATGCTTCCCCTAGGAAGCCAACAAACTCATGGAAGTTGAACAGTCAACTACTAAATCACCCCTGGGTCAAGGAAGAAATAAAGAAAGAAATTAAACTCTTCCTTGAATTTAATGAAAACAAAGACACAACATACTCAAACCTATGGGACACTATGAAAGCAGTGCTAAGAGGAAAGTTCATAGCACTAAGTGCCCAATTAAAGAAAGCGGAGAAAGCTCACATTGGAGACTTAACAGCACACTTGAAAGCTCTAGAAAAAAAAGAAGCTGATACACCCAGGAGGTCTAGAAGACTGGAAATAATCAAACTGAGGGCTGACATCAACAAAATAGAAACAGAGAAAACAATCCAAAGAATCAATGAATCAAAAAGCTGGTTCTTGGAGAAAATCAACAAGATTGACAAACCCCTATCCAAATTAATCAAACGGCAGAGAGAGAACATGCAAATTAATAAGATCAGAGATGAAAAGGGGGACATAACCACAGACACAGAGGAAATTCAGAGAATCATTAGATCTTACTATGAAAGTTTATATGCCACAAAGTTGGAAAATGTAAAAGAAATGGACATTTTTTAGATAAGTACCATATACCAAAGTTTAACCAAGAACAGGTGAACAATCTAAATAGACCTGTTAGTCGCGAAGAATTAGAAGCTGTTATCAAAAATCTCCCTACCAAAAAAAGTCCAGGACCAGATGGTTTCAATGCAGAATTCTACCAGAACTTACAGGAAAAGCTAATACCTATACTCCTTAACGTATTCCACAATATAGAAACAGAAGACTCATTGCCAAACTCCTTTTATGAAGCTACAGTTACCCTAATACCAAAACCACACAAAGACACAACCAAGAAAGAGAATTACAGGCCAATCTCACTCATGAACATCGACGTGAAAATTCTCAATAAAATACTGGCAAACCGAATCCAAGAACACATTAGAAAAATTATCCATTATGATCAAGTCGGCTTCATTCCAGAGATGCAGGGCTGGTCCAACATACGCAAATCTATCAATGTAATCCATCATATAAATAAACTGAAAGAAAAAAAAACCATATGATCATCTCACTAGATGCTGAAAAAGCATTTGACAAAATTCAACATCCATTTATGATAAAGGTGTTGGAGAGACTGGGGATACAAGGATCATACCTAAATATAATAAAAGCAATATACAGAAAGCCGACAGCTAACATCAAACTGAATGGAGAGAAACTCAAAGCCTTTCCACTAAAATCAGGAACGCGACAAGGCTGTCCACTCTCTCCATACCTCTTCAATATATTGCTTGAAGTTCTAGCAATAGCAATAAGACAACATAAGGAGATCAAGGGGATTCGTATTGGAAAGGATGAAGTTAAACTTTCGTTATTTGCTGACGATATGATAGTTTACATAAGTGACCTAAAAACTCTACCAAAGAACTCCTACAGCTGATAAACACCTTTAGTAACGTGGCAGGATACAAGATCAACTCCAAAAAATCAGTGGCCCTCCTATACACAAAGGATAAAGAAACGGAGAGGGAAATCAGAGAAACATCACCTTTCATGATAGCCACAAATAGCATAAAATATCTTGGGGTTACTCTAACCAAGGAAGTGAAAGACCTATTTGACAAAAACTTTAAGTCTTTGAAGAAAGAAATTGAGGAGGATACGAGAAAATGGAAAGACCTCCCCTGCTCTTGGATTGGGAGAATCAACATATTAAAATGGCAATTCTACCAAAAGCAATCTATAGATTCAATGCAATCCCCATCAAAATCCCATCAAACTTCTTCACAGACCTTGAGAGAACAATAATCAACTTTATATGGCAAAACAAAAAACCCAGGATAGCCTAAACAATCTTATACAATAAAGGAACTTCTGGAGGCATTACCATCCCTGACTTCAAACTCTATTATAGAGCTACAGTATTGAAAACAGCTTGGTATTGGCATAAGAACAGAGAAGTCAACCTATGGAATCGAATAGAAGACCCAGATATTAACCCACAAACTTATGAACACCTAATTTTCGACAAGGGAGCTAAAGGATTACAATGGAAGAAGGATAGCATCTTTAACAAATGGTGCTGGCATAACTGGATGTCAACCTGTAAAAAAATGAAAGTAGATCCATATCTATCACCATGCACAAAAATCAAGTCCAAATGGATTAAAGACATCAACATTAATCCGTCCACTTTGAACCTGATAGAAGAGAAAGTGGGAAGTAGTCTACAAGATATAGGCACAGGAGGCCTCTTCCTAAGTAGGACTCCAGTAGCACAGACAATAAGAGAAACAATGAAAAAATGGGATCTACTGAAACTGAGAAGCTTCTGTAAAGCAAAGGACACTGTCAGTAAGACAAAAAGGCTACCTTTCGACTGGGAGAAGATCTTCACCAACCCCTCATCAGACAAAGGTCTGATCTCCAAAATATACAAAGAACTCAAGAAACTAGACACTAAAACTCTAATTAACCCAATTAAAAAATGGGGTACTGAACTGAACAGAGAATTTACAACAGGTGAACTTCACATGGACAGAAGACACTTAAGGTCATGCTCAACCTCCTTAGCGATCAGGGAAATGCAAATTAAAACCACTTTGAGATACCATCTTACACCTGTCAGAATAGCTAAAGTCAAAAACACCAACGATAGCCTCTGCTGGAGAGGATGTGGGGTGAGGGGAACACTCATCCATTGTTGGTGGGAATGCAAACTCGTGCAGCCACTGTGGAAATCTGTGTGGCGGTTTCTCAGGAAACTGGGAGTCAACCTCCCTCAGGACCCAGCAATTCCACTCTTGGGAATATACCCTAGAGATTTCCTAACATACTACAAAAGCATTTGTTCTACTATGTTCATAGCAGCACTATTTGTAATAGCCAGAACCTGGAAACAGCCTAGGTGCCCCTCAATAGAAGAATGGTTAAAAAAGGTGTGGAACATAAACACATTAGAGTTTTACTCAGCGGTAAAAAACAATGACATCTTGAATTTTGCATGCAAATGGATGGAAATAGAAAACGCTTTACTAAGTGAGGTAAGCCAGACCAAAAAGAGGAACACGGTATGTATTCACTCATAAGTGGATTCTAACCATAATTAAAGGTCTTTGAGCCTATTATTCGTGATCTTAGAGAAGCTAAATAAGAAGATGAACCTGATGAAGATTATTTAGCTATCCGCCAGGAGGTAGGAAATAGACAAGAGTCCCAGGTAACCTTGGGTGCATGGGGGTGGTGGAGGGTTGATGGAAGGGGAGAGGGTTAGAGAGAAGGGAGTAGGGGAGGAATGGGGAAAGATTGGTGGCCTGGGATGGGGTGGGGAGGGAGGTAGGATGAATATGGTATCAGGGAAGAATATATTTCAACTAAGGGAGTCATTTTAGGGTTTACAGGAGACTTGATTATAAAGGGGATCCCAGGTCCAAGGAGAGATCCCCCAGATTGTTCTCTGGACAGAGGAGAGGGTGCCTGAATGGGCCGTGGCCCATAACCATACTGATGAATATTTTGCTTATCACCATAGATCCTTCATCTGGCGAAGGACGGTGATACAGACGGAGACCCACATTGGAGCACCTGACTGAGCCTCCCGAGGTCCAAATGAGGAGCAGAAGGAGGAAGAACATGAAAAACGAAATCAGTACTGCGAGGGATGCTATCACCCACTGATACAGGGAACGGATCTAATGAGAGTTTCCCAAGGGCAGTTGGACTGGGACTGAATGAGGACGTGATCTAACCAGATTCTCGGAATTTGGCTGGATTCTCTGAATGTGGCTGGCCCGAAGTCTTTCTGAAAAGCCATTGACTATGATACTGGGACCTGTTTCCTCTGCATATACTGGATTTTGGGGATCCAGTCTGTTTGGATACTCACCTTCCTGGACCTGGAGGGAGGGGGGAGGAACTTGAACTTCCCACAGGGCAGGAAACCCTGACTGCCCTAAGGGACGAAGAGGGAGGAGGAGAGGGAGTGGGGGGAATGGGAGGGTGTTGGGAAGAGGGGCGGAAATGGAAACTTTATAATTTAATAAAATTTACTTTCAAAAAACAATAGAGTTGGGATAAGGTTTTCCAAGCAAACGGACCTAAGAAACAAGCTGGTGTGGCCATTCTAATATCTAACAAAATTGACTTCAAACTAAAATCAATCAGAAGAGATGGAGATGGACATTTTATACTCAGAACAGGAGCAATTCATCAGGAGGAAGTCTCAAACCTGAATATCTATGCCCCTAATATAAAAGCACCCACTTATGTAAAAGAAAAACTTTTAGAACTCAAGGCAGTCATTAAACCACACACACTAATAGTAGGAGACTTCAACACACCTCTCTAACCAAAGGACAGGTCAATCAAACAGAAACTCGATAGAGAAATAAGAGAATTACTAGAGGTAATGAATCAAATGGACTTAACAGATATCTATAGAACATTCCACTCAAATAGGAAAGAATATATCTTCTTCTCTGCAGTTCATGGAACCTTCTCGAAAATTGACCACATACTCAGTAACAAAGCAAGCTTCCACAGATACAAAAATATTTTAGTAACCGCCTGTGTCTTGTCGGATCACCATGGTATAAAGTTAGAATTCAATAACAATTCGAACACCAGAAAGCCTACAAAGGCGTGGAAGTTGAACAGTCAACTACTGAATCATCCATGGGCCAAGGAAGAAATAAAGAAAGAAATTAAAATCTTCCTTGAATTTAATGAAAATAAAGATACAGTATACCCAAACCTATGGGACACAATGAAAGCAGTGCTAAGAGTAATGTTCATAGCACTAAGTGCCCATTTAAAGAAAACAGAGAAAGCACATATTGGAGTCTTAACAGTACACCTGAAAACTCTGGAAAAAAGAGAAGCAGACTCTCCCAGGAGGAGTAGATGACTGGAAATAATCAAACTGAGGACTGAAATCAACAAAATAGAAACAAAGAAAACAATCCAAAAAATCAACGAAACAAAAAGTTTGTTCTTGGAGAAAATCAACAAGATTGACAAACCCCTAGCCAAACTAACCAAAGGCAGAGAGAGAACACTCAAATTATTAGGATCAGAAATGAAAAGGAGGACATAACAACAGACACAGAGGAAATTCAGTGAATCATTAGATCTTACTACAAAAGTTTATATGCCACAAAGTTGGAAAATGTACAAGAAATGGATTGGTTTTTAGATAAATACCATTTACCAAGGTTAAATCAAGACCAGGTGAACAATCTAAATAGACCTGTTAGTCGCGAAGTATTAGAAGCTGTTATCAAAAACCTCCCGACCAAAAAAAGCCCAGGGCCAGATGGTTGCAATGCAGAATTCTACCAGAACTTCCAAGAAGAGCAGATACCTATACTCCTTAAGGTATTTCACAATATAGAAACAGAAGAGTCATTGCCAAACTCTTTTTATGAAGGTACAGTTATCCTGATACCAAAACCACATAAAGACACAACCAAGAGAGAGAATTACAGGCCAATCTCACTCATGAACATTGACGCAAAAATTCTCAACAAAATCCTGGAAAAACCGATTCCAAGAACACATTAGAAAAATTATCCATTATGATCAAGTAGGCTTCATTCCAGAGATGCAGGTCTGGTTCAACATACGTAAATCTATCAATGTAATCCATCATATAAATAAACAGAAAGAAAAAAACCATATGATCATTTCATTAGATGCTGAAAAAGCATTTGATAAAATCCAACATCCCTTATGATAAAGGTGTTGAAGAGATTGGGGTACAAGGATCATACCTAAATATAATAAAAGCTATTTACAGCAAGCCAACAGCTAACATCAAACTGAACGGAAAGAAACTCAAAGCCATTCCATTGAAATCAGAAACAAGACAAGGCTGTCCAATCTCCCCATAACTCTTAAATATAGTGCTATAAGTTCTAGCAATAGCAATAAGACAACATAAGGGGATCAAGGTGATTCACATTGGAAAAGAAGAAGTTAAACACTTGTTATTTGCAGACGAAATGATAGTATACATGAGCGACCCCAAAAACTCTACCAAAGAACTCCTACAGCTGATAAGCACCTTTAGTAATGTGGCAGGATACAAGATCAACTCCAAAAAATCAGTGGCCCTCCTATACACAAAGGATAAAGAAGCAGGGAGGGATATCAGAGAAACTTCACCTTTCATGATAGCCACAAACAGCATAAGATATCTTGGGATAACTCTGACCACGGAAGTGAAAGACCTATTTGACAAGAACTTTAAGTCTTTGAAGAAAGAAATAGAGGAGGATACCAGAAAATGGAAAGATTTCTCTTGCTCTTGGATTGGGAAGATCAACATAGTAAAAATGGCAATTCTACCAAAAGCAATCTATAGATTCAATGCAATCCCCATCAAAATCCCATCAAACTTCTTCACAGACCTTGAGAGAACAATAATCAACTTTATATGAAAAAGCAAAAAACCCAGGATAGCCAAAACAATCTTATATAATAATGGAACTTCTGGAGGTATAACCATCCTTTACTTCAAACTCTATTAAAGAGCTACAGTATTGAAAACAGCTTGGTACTGGCATAAGAACAGAGAAGTCGACCTATGGAATAGAATAGAAGACCCACATATTAACCCACAAACCTATGAACATTTGATTTTCTGCAAGGGGGCTAAAGGTGTGCAATGGAAGAAGGATAGCATCTTTAACAAATGGTGCTGGCATAACTGGATGTCAACCTGTAGAAGAATGAAAGTAGATCCATATCTACCACCATGCACAAAAATCAAGTCTAAATGGGTTAAAGACCTCAACATTAATCCGTCCACTTTGAACCAGATAGAAGAGAAAGTGGGAAATAGTCTACAAGATATAGGCACAGGAGGCCACTTCCTAAGTAGAACTCCAGTAGCACAGACAATAAGAGAATCAATGAATAAATGGGACCTCCTGAAACTGAGAAGCTTCTGTAAAGCAAAGGACACTGTCAGTAAGACAAAAAGGCTACCTTCTGACTGGGATAAGATCTTCACCAACCCCTTATCAGATAAAGGCCAGATCTCCAAAATATACAAAGAACTCAAGAAACTAGACACTAAAACTCTAATTAACCCAATTAAAAAATGGGGTACTGATCTGAACTGAGAATTCTCAACAGAAGAACTTCGAATGGCCAAAAGACACTTAAGGTCATGTTCAACATCCTTAGCAATCAGGGAAATGCAAATCAAAACAACTCTGAGATACCATTTTACACCGGTCAGATTAGCTAAAGTCAAAAACACCAATGATAACCTATTCTGGAGAGGATGTGGAGAGAGGGGAACCGTCATTCATTGTTGGTGGGAATGAAAACTCGTGCAGCCACTGTGGAAATCAGTATGGCGGTTTCTCAGGAAACTGGGAGTCAACCTCCCTCCAGACCCAGTAATTCCACTCGTGCGAATATACCCAAGAGATGCCCTATCATACTACAAAAGCATTTGTTCATCTATGTTCATAGCAGCACTATTTGTAATAGCCAGAACCTGGAAACAGCCTAGGTGCCCCTCAATAGAAGAATGGTTAAAAAAGGTGTGGAACATATACACATTAGAGTTTTACTCAGCGGTAAAAAACAATGACATCTTGAATTTTGCATGCAAATGGATGGAAATAGAAAACGCTTTACTGAGTGAGGTAAGCCAAACCCAAAAAGAGGAACACGGTATGTATTCACTCATAAGTGGATTCTAACCATAATTAAAGGTCTTTGAGCCTATTATTCGTGATCTTAGAGAAGCTAAATAAGAAGATGAACCTGATGAAGATTATTTAGCTATCCGCCAGGAGATAGGAAATGGACAAGAGTCCCAGGTAATCTCGGGTGCATGGGGGGTGGGTGGGAGGGTTGTTGGAAGGGGAGAGGGTTAGAGAGAAGGGAGTAGGGGAGGAATGGGGAAAACTCGGGGGACTGGGATGGGGCGAGGAAGGAAGGATGGATATGGGATCAGGGAAGAATATATCTCAACTAAGGGAGTCATTTTAGGGTTTACAAGAGACTTGATTATAAATGGGATCCCAGGTTCAAGGAGAGATCCCCAGATTGTTCTCTGGACAGAGGAGAGGGTGCCTGAACCGGCCTTGGCCTATAACCATACTGATGAAGATTTTCTTATCACCATAGATTCTTCATCCGATGATGGAAGGCGATACAGACGGAGACCCACATTGGAGCACCGGACTGAGCCCCCCAAGGTCCAAATGAGGAGCAGAAGGACGAAGAACATGAAAAAAAACTCAGGACCGTGAGGGTTGCGATCACCCACTGATACAAGGGGACTGATCCAATGAGAAATTCACCAAGGCCAGTTGGACTGGGATTGAACGAGCACATGATCCAACCAGATTTTCTTAATGTGGCTGGATTCTCTGAATGTGGCTGGCCCGGAGCCTTTCTGAAAAGCCATTGACAATGACACTGGGACTTGTTTCCTCTGCATATACTGGATTTTTGGGATCCAGTCTGTTTGGATACTCACCTTCCTGGACCTGAGGGAGGGGGGAGGAACTTGAACTTCCCACAGGGCTTGAAGCCCTGACTGCTCTTAGGGATGGAGAAGGAGGAGGAGGGGGAAGGTGGAGTGGGAGGGTGTTAGGAGGAGGGGCGGAAATGGAAACTTTTCACAATTTGAAAAAAAAATGAAAAGGATGTAATGAAGAAAACACAAACCGAGGGAAAGCTGGATATGGAAAATCTGGATAAATGAACAGAACATATTGAGACAAGTACAACCAACAGAATACAAGAGGTAGAAGAAAGAATCTCAGACACTGAAGATACTATAGAGGAAATAAACTCACTGATTAAAGAACAAAAGAAATCCAACAAATTATTAACACAAAACATTCAGGAAATCTGGGACACCTTGAAAAGACCAAACCTAAGAATAATAGGGGTAGAAGAAGAAGAATTATAGCTCAAAGGCCCAGAAAATATATTCAGCACAATTACAGAAGAAAACTTACCCAACCTAAAGAAGCATATTCCTATGAAGGTTCAAGAAGCAAACAGAACACCGAATTGACTGGATCAAAAAAAATCCCCTTGCCATATAATAATCAAAACACAAAATATACAGAATAAAGAACAAATATTAAGAGCTGCAAGGGAAAAGGGTCAAGTAGCATATAAAGGGAAACCTATCAGAATTACACCCGACTTCTCTATGGAAACCATGAAAGCCAGAAGGTCTTGGATAGTCCTGAAGACACTAAGGGACTATGGATGCAAACCAAGTCTACTATAACCAGCAAAGCTTGCATTCACCATCGATGGAGAAAACAAGGTATTCCAAAAAAAAAAAAACAAATTTTAACAATACGTTGCCACAAACCCAGCCTTACTAAATACTAGAAGGAAAATCACAAACCAAGGAAGCCAACAACACCCATAATAACACAAGCATCTGATAACCCTCCACCAGCACAGCTCATAGAAGGGAAACACACAAACTCTACCACCAAAAAAAAATAATAACAGGAGTTAACAACCCCTGGTCATTAATATCACTTAATTTCAATGGACTCAATTCACCAATAAAACGGCACAGGTTAAGAGAATGGATAAGAAATCAGGATCCAACATTCTGCTGTCTACAAGAAACACACCTCAAACTCAAAGACAGACACTACCTCAGAGTAAAGGGTTGGGAAAAGGTTTTACAATAAAATGGATCAAAGAAACAAGCAGATGAGGCTATACTAATATCTAACAAAATTGATTTCAAACTAAAATCAATCAGAAGAGATGGAGATGGACATTTTATACTCATAACAGGAACAATTCATCAGGAGGAAGTCTCTATCCTGAATATCTACACCCCTAATATAAAAGCACTCACTTATGTAAAAGTAACATTACTAGAACTCAAAGCATATATCAAACCACGCACTCTAATAGTAGGAGATTTCAACACTCCACTCTCACCAATGGATAGGTCAACCATACAGAAACTTTACAGAGAAATAAGAGAACTAACAGATGTAATGAACCAAATGGACCTAACAGACATCTATAGGTCATTTCACCCAAACAGAAAAGACTATACCTTCTTCTCTGAAGCTCATGGAACCTTCTCAAAAATTGATCACATAATTGGGTGCTGTGGGAGTATCTTCCGCTACTTCAGCCAATAGTCGCTGAAGCATGAGCCCACGGTGCTGCGGGAGGGCCTTCTGCTCTGTCAGCCAAGAACTGCTGAAATACCAGTCCACTGGGTCATGGTATATTACTCTTTTAAAAAGAGCCACAGATCTCGGCTCGGGTCTCTTGGTTCCGGCGCTTGGTCCCGGCTCCTGCTCCCGGTTCCTTCTCCAGCGTCTAGGCTCCCTTCCTGATGGTTTATGGTGTATGTAAGTTTTACCCCCTAAAATAAATAACCCCTTAAAACTTAACTGGTGTGGGATTGATTCACCGTTATTTGGCGCCCAGTGTTTGGTTTAAGAACCACCCCATCCCCCCAACCCCCTCACCCCCAGCTAGGCCTCTGGCTTGGCTACCTGCCACCAGCTCAGCTTGGCCAGCTGGGCTTGGCACAAGCCTTCCCTCAGCCATAACCTCCACACCTCCCAGGATACACAGGTCCGGACAGTCTCTGCTGGCCTACTTTGCCCTGTTCTGCATGGATTTTTAATTTTTCCTTACAACGTGAGTCAAGGAGCTCACAGCGCAAGCTCCCTTTGAAGTTCCAGCAAGCTGTTTGAAACCCCTGCCATCTGCCATAACTGATTGGGAGTGCTGCAAGCAGCTTGACCCTTAATCCCAGCACAGGGACACGGGGCCCAAAGCACTAGGCCTCTTTAGCAACAGCGCAGTTGCTGTGTCACGACCCTCTGCATTGGGTTAAACAGAGCGGCAGGGCAGGAGAGCCCGGTCGGGGTAGGCCAGGCTGCCTTGTTTATTGGCCACTAGAAGCTCTCTGACCTTTTGTGATCTGTGAATTTAACATCTGGATTTGAGTGTATATATTCTAGAGTTTACTTCCTGAATCGACGCCATTGCCACGTGGATTCAGGTGCGCCCCACCACCTACTGGCAGGCAACGGTCATTACAGGTAAGATTTTTCTTTTCAGCTGAAAATACATACATACATACATACAAGTACAATTTCTTTTGATTGAAAATGTCAGAAAATACTACTATCCAGTTCAATGTTTTTTAAATTGTGCTATGGGGGATATTCTGAAGGATGTCTCTGATATTCCTCTTACTTTGTTATTCCTGGGATCTATCGCTTTTCTGGTGTTTGACTATTTTATAAGAAAGATACAGTCCTTACAGACTGAATCTACAATGCTGAGGTCAGAGATTAAAACCTTAAGAACAATTCAGACTGATACCAACCTCCTCAAAAAAGAGTTTGGGGATTTCAAGTAAAAGACTAGATCAGAGTTTGGAGTTTTAAAGCAGGAGACTAGAACAGAGTTTAGAGTTCTCAAGGAGGAGACTAGATCTTTGTCTGATATGACTCAGTCGACTGACCAAAATATCAAGAAGGTACAGTCTGATATTGCTTCATTAGAAGGGAGCTTCACTGCTCTGGAGGAAGGGACAACCAAAATGACTCGTAACCTCCAGTCCATGACTGTAAATGCTGAAACATTAGCTGAGTGGATTATAACCATTGAATGTGAAAATCGGACTTTATCAAAAGGGTATGATAGATTAATTGACAGGATTTCCATACAAGAAGGCACAGTACATGCCATGAGGATTGTGTCCAAGGAGGAAATGGTGTCTCTGACAGACAAGCTCCATGCCTTAGAATTGTTAATGAAGGCTTTGGAGCATAATACTGGACAGGAGATTCAGGACTTACAGAAGGCAATGGTGAGCAGATTTACTAGGATCGAGGAAATCATAGACTCTGATGAACGTGAGCAAAAGGTAGAAAGGCAGCATTCATCTCAAAAAACTCTCAGTCTACATAGAGTTATACCTGCCTTTCCAGTAATAACATCAGAAAAGATAACCGGCTCCAAAAACCCTAAGGTCATTAAAGAACATACATGGGAGCCTAGACGTATGAATGATCTGAAAGAATTTAAACAAGCAATTGTGAATTATGGACTACATTCATCCTTTGTTAGGGAGATGTTAAAATCCTGGGTTCTGAGCAGCAGGGCCACCCCTCAAGATTGGAACCGGCTCACGTCAGCTGTCCTAGAGAACGGACCTTTATGGCATTTCAAATGCCTATTCAAACAAGAGGCCAGACTTTCACAACAATCAGCGAAAGGAATTGAGGTTTCTCTAGATCAAATTCTATGGGAAGGACTTTACTCTGATCCTCAGGAACAAGCTCTTTATGATGAAAACATTTTATCCATATGTGCTACAGCAGCTCTAAGGGCCTGGGACAGGGTTTAAGACTCAGATCAGAGAGTAGAATCGTATGTCAGGGTCAAACAGGGTCAGAGAGAACCCTTTAGCGACTTTTTACAAAGACTAACTAAGGCTGTACAAACAGGGATACCTGATCCAGAAGCAAAAAATATAGTAATTGAGTCTTTGGCTTATGAGAATGCCAATGTAGAATGCAAAAGGATCCTGGGACCTTTAAAGCTCAGATCAGCACCTTTGGATGAATGGGTTTTACATACAATGAATGTTGATACATTTGATTATGGCAATGAAACATGGGTGCAAGAAGCAATTTCCAAAGTTAAAAGGAGACATCAGATTACAAAATGCTTTCATTGTGGCAAAATGGGACACACGAAAAGGGACTGCAGACAATGGAATTCCAGGAATAATGCCTCTTATAGGAATAACAGAAATAGGAGGACTCAGCCTTCAGGTTTATATAGGAGATGTGGAAAGGGCAGGCATTGGACGAATGAGTGTAGGTCAGCAAAAGATAAACAGGGCAACCTGTTGCCATCGGGAAACTCAATAGGGGGCCTCTCGAAGGCCCCCATGACAAATGTGGTCCAGTCATTTCCAATCACTGCAGAAAACATGCTTCTTCAGGGAAATTAGAATGCCCCATGCCTGCTGTTAAAAGCAATAACGGCCTGAAGGATGAGTTAAATGTGGTGAATGAATCAAGAAATCTAAGAGGACAAAGTAAACGGATATTCTGGCAGTCTTCTATAAATGAACAAAGACCACAGCTAAGAGTGTGTGTAAATGGCAAATTTATTACTGGCTTACTGGACACAGGTGCGGATGTAAGTATCATTACTCCAGAATCTTGGCACTCGCATTTGCCTCTTCAGGATGTAGATATTTAGTTCTTAGGAATTGGAACCCTATCTCGAGTAAGACAAAGCACGAGATGGGTCAATTGTATAGGTCCAGACAGACAAATAGGAAAACTAAGGCCATATGTAGCAAATATTGCAGTGAATTTATGGGGCCGTGACCAATTGCAGCAATGGAATACCCAAATTAACATTTCTGCTGCTTCCAGAGCCTATATTTCTAAGGACAATATTACAAGATAGTACAGATGGTGGAAACCAGCCATTAGAGCTATACAAGAACACAACACAATTGATGGCCCTTCAGAGGTACCAACAGCCATGCCTCTACAATGGTTGACTGAGAAACCAATATGTACTAAAAGTTACAGGCTTTAGAACAGCTGGTACAAGAGCAATTAGATGCTGGACATATAGAAGAATCTGCCAGCCCTTGGAACTCTCCTGTATTTGTTGTTAAGAAAAAATCTGGTAGATGGAGAATGGTGACAGATCTTAGAGCTAACAATAGAGGGCCCATATTCAACCTATGGGCCCTCTGCAATCTGGAATTCCTCTGCCCTTCCTGTTACCAAAGGGATGGCCTCTTATAGTTATTGATCTGAAAGATTGTTTCTTCACTATACCATTACAAGAAAAAGATAGAGAAAAGTTTGCCTTCACAGTGCCTACCTATAATAACTCTCAGCCTACAAGGAGGTACCAGTGGACCATCCTCCCACAGGAAATGTTAAACTCTCCCACCCTGTGCCAATATTTTATAAACCAACCATTGAAAATTATACGCAAACAATTTCCTAAGTCCATAATATACCACTATATGGATGATATCCTGATATCTGATCAAAACAAAGACACCCCTTAGAAAGGCTGTTTGAAGAAGTAAAAATAGTATTACCTAAATGGGGATTGCAAATTGCTCCTGAAAAAATTCAGAGAGGAGATTCTATTTATTATTTAGGTAATAAAATAGGTTTACAAAGAATTAAGACTCAAAAGGCACAAATCAGGAGAGACCGGTTACGAACTCTTAATGACTTTCAAAGATTATTAGGAGACATTTCCAGTCTATGACCAGCTGTTGGGATAACACCTGATATAATTATTCATTTAAACAAAATCTTAGATAGTGACAAAGATTTGAATAGTCCCAGAGAGTTAACAGCTGAAGCAGAAAAGGAACTGATGATGGTTGAGGAAAAATTACAGGAGGCACATGTAGATAGGGTGGATCCAAATCTTAGTTGCATTCTAGTCATATTGCCTTCCAGAATTTCTCCTATGGGAGTTTTAATGCAGAGGGAAGATACTATTTTAGAGTGGATCATTTTACCATACAAACCAAGTAAAAAATTAAAAACTTATGTGGAAAAAGTCTCTGAATTGATTATAAAAGGAAAATTGAGACTTCGTCAATTAGCAGGTATAGACCCAGCAGAAATTATAGTGCCTTTCACTGCTGATGAGATAAAAAAGTTGTGAGAAGACAATGAACCATGGCAAAGAGCTTGTGCTAATTTTTTGGGAGAAATCAATAACAATTACCCAAAAAGCAAGAGACTTAACTTTATAAAGAGAACTTCTTGGATCCTCCCTCGAATTGTTCGTGATGCTCCAATAACCGGAGCCCACACATTTTATACTGATGCTAATAAATCAGGGAAAGCAGGTTACAAATCAGAAGAATTGAGTAAAGTGAAACAAAGTCCTTATGAATCTGTCCAGAAGGCAGAATTATATGCCATCCTTATGGTGCTTAGGGATTTTAAAGAACCTCTTAATATAATTACTGACTCACAATATGCAGAAAGAGTTATTTTGCATATTGAAACTTCTGAATTTATACCCGATGATACAGAACTGACCTCATTGTTTATCCAGGTACAAGACATAATCAGGAACAGGCTCTGCACTATGTATATAATACATATCCGGTCCCATACGGGTCTGCCAGGTCCTCTAGCACAAGGTAATGCAGATATTGATCAATTATTGATTGGTCATGTGCTGCAGGCATCTGAATTTCATAAAAAACATCATGTCAATAGCAAAGGCTTGAAAAAAGAGTTTTCTATTACATGGCAACGAGCTAAGGAGATTGTAAAGAAATGCCCTACTTGCTCTTTTTATAACCAAACACCATTGCCTGCAGGGACTAATCCAAAGGGTATTAAAAGGAATGAAATTTGGCAGATGGATGTGTTTCACTTTCCAGAATTTGGCAAATTAAAATATGTACATCACATGTACTCAGGTTTCCAATGGGCAACTGCTTTAAGCACAGAAAAAGCTGATTCAGTAATCACTCATTTATTAGAAGTTATGGCCATCATGGGTATACCTACACAGATAAAGATGGATAATGGTCCCGCTTATGTTTCTAGGAAAATGACACGATTTTTTGCTTATTATAATATTAAGCATGTTACAGGTATACCATACAATCCTACAGGTCAAGTAGTTATAGAAAGATCAAATCGAACTATAAAAGATATGTTGAACAAACAGAAAGGGGTGGAAAATACCCCCAGGAATAGGTTTCATAATGCTTTATTAACCTTGAATTTTCTCAATGCTAATGAGAAGGGGACAACAGCTGCAGAAAGACATTGGATATTGGAAAAGTCTGCTGAATTAAATCAACCAATTTATTTCAAGGATGTGCTGACCTCACAGTGGAAGCCAGGAGATGTGCTGCGTTGGGGAAGGGATTTTGCTCTTGTTTCCACAGGAGAAGAAAAATTGTGGATACAATCAAAATTAATAAAGGTTAGATCTGAAGAGAAGAAACCTCTTGGAATGGAGAAATGACAGCATCTACAATGATGATGACCATACAGGTGGTAAGAAAAACATAAAATGGGGGCAGGGTTCTGTTCTTGTCTCCACAGGAAAATGCTCGTCTTTGAAAAATTCAAAGGACCCTAAATGTTTGAATACTGACAGATGGAAAAACAACTACCCAATATGGATTATCAAGAAAACTGAATAGGTTCTGTGAGTATGAAGCTCTGGAATATACTAAATCATATTTCTGAATTTATAGAGCTGGTTTAGGAGTTGGACTCTTGGCTCGGTCCCCCTCTAATTCCAAGCCTGTTGTTAGGAGAAAAACCCAGAGTTTCTGGAGTTTCTGTCTTATGTCAAGAGCCATAATATGAGACAGAAAGAAATATGAGTTTAGAAAACATCTTTGTTTTTCTTCATATCTATCATACTTTTCATTGAAAAATGAAAATATAATTAATTATTAATTATTAAATATTATTAATTATTATATAATTAATGTTGAAGTTTTCCACAAAGAACAATGAGTTCTTTCTGCACTGACATTTGAAGTTTCCAGGAAGAAGATGGGACCCCCATAGCAACATAACAACAACTCCACTCGGTTGATATGACATCATGATACTGATAGTGCTACTACAAGTTCTGTTTCGGGTATCAGCTGCACAGATGATTCCAACTTGGTTAGCTGAAGTGGTGCACATCTTGTACAACATTCTGGCCAGACCTCCACCAAATACTCAGAGACTGTTTGCAATTTTAAAAAGACATTCCCCTTGAAATTTAATCATCATTTTAGTTTCACAGGATCTTCCAGAAAGAACCATACCCCCATGACAGCTGGAAGTAATTCTAGAGGACGATGTCCCCTCTCTCAGCAAAGTTTGTCCTCAGGTTTAGGAACAATATTTAGGGATTGATTATAATTAGTATATGGTTGAGAGTTGGGAAAGGAATTTTTTAAGCTCAGGGATCTTTTGGAAAAAAGGGGGGATAATTGGATAGATAATAATGGTATTTGTGAGTTATTGTTTATAGATAATTATATCGGCATATATTGAATATTGTATGCATGCATGCTTCTACCTGTTTAAAACATTTTTTATGTATTGATATATATTGTATTGATATATGTATACCATATTGCAGTGTACATTTCTACCTCTGATTAAGATACTCATATATTGTTTATGTATTGATATTTATTGTTTACATTTGGAGGTCATTGTCCTCATTTATTGCACAGTTGTTTATTCTCTTAGTCTTTAAGTTAGATACATGTTAAGAATTGTAGATCAGTAGTCATCTATGTCTGTCACATTTACGGTTAGACTAATCAGATTCTTTAGATACATAGAGATTATATATAAATAGTCTTCAACCTCTTCAAAGAGCTATAGAAAATGGCATTTAATTTAATCTTAGAGTTCTGTGTAGTGAGACACAATCACTCCCAGCAACACCGGCCTATTCCTGAGAGATTATTGAGCACCAAAGACACTCCACTTGGAGCTTGTCTTCTTGACAAAACTGGCCTCTGGGTAAGGAACTGCCCATACCTCAACTACTGACAAATACACGGTATCCAGAAATGGATAAACAGAACTGTCAAATCTTGCCAAGACAGGGTAAGATGGTTTTGAAAAATCTCTTACCTGTTAAAATCCGGAAATAGATAAAATCCAGAAATGGATAAACAGAACTGTTAAATCTTGCCAAGACAGGGTAAGATGGTTTTGAAAAACCTTTTGCCTGTTAAAAATAATCTGTCAGTTATTCTAGGCCTTAGTCAAAGTTGGTTGCTTCAACGCTGCAAACAGGTCTTTGGTGATTGCCCAGGAAGCCAGTTGTCTCTGTGATTTGTTGCATGTTTTGGAAGTTCTTTGATTGCACTTCCTAATTACTCAGGTAACATTATTTCCCTTCTCAGATCTTCTATGTGGTTGAAGACTAGATAAATGTAGTACTTTCCTCTCATGACTTGGCCAAGTTAATTATTATACAAGACTTTAGCTAGTTAGAATAGGATATTTGTACTTATTGTATATAATTGTGTAGGTTTATACTTACTGTATATAATTTGGTAGTAGGCTTAGAACTCTCTTACTTAAAGAAAAGGGGGAGGTGCTGCGGGAGTATCTTCCACTGCTTCAGCCCATAGTCACTGAAGCACGCGCCCACGGTGCTGCGGGAGGGCCTTCCGCTCCATCAGCCAATAGCTGCTGAAATACTAGCCCACTGGGGCGTGGTATATTTCTCTTTTAAAAAGAGCCACAGATCTCGGCTGGGGTCTCTTGGTTCCAGTGCTTGGTCCCGGCTCCTGCTCCCGGCTCCTGCTCCAGCAACTAGGCTCCCTTCCTGACGGTTTATGGTGTATGTAAGTTTAATCCCCCAAAATAAATAACCCTTTAAAACATAACTGGTGTGGGGTTGATTCGCCGTTAATTGGTAACAAGCAAACATCCATAGATGCAAAAAATTGTAGTAACCACTTGTGTACTATCGGATCACCATGGAATAAAGCTAGAATTCAACAAGAATTCTAACACCAGAAAGCCTACAAACTCATGAAAACTGAACAGTCAACTAGTGAACCACCCCTGGGTCAAGTAAGAAATAAAGAAAGAAATGAAAGTCTTCCTTAAATTCAATGAAAACAAAGACACATCATACCCAATCCTATGGGAGACTATGAAAGCAGTGCTAAGAGGAGAGTTCATAACATTAGGTGCCCACATAAAGAAAACGGAGAAAGCACACATTAGAGACTTAACAACACACCTGAAAGCTCTAGAACAAAAAAAAAAGCAGATTCACCCAGGAGGACTAGAAGACTGAAACTAATCAAACTGAGGGCTGAAATCAACAAAATAGAAACACAGAAAACAATCCAAAGAATCAATGAAACAAAAAGCTGATTCCTGGAGAAGATCACCAAGATTGACAAACCCGTGATCAAACTAATGAAATGACAGAGAGGTAATTTGCAAATTAACAAGAACAGAAATGAAAAGGGGGACATAACCACAGACACAGAGGAAATTAGGAGAATCATTAGATCTTACTACAAAAGCCTGTATGCCACAAAATTGGAAAATGTGAAAGAAATGGACACTTTTTAAAATAAGTACCATATACCAAAATTAAATCAAGACCAGGTGAGCAGTTGAAATAGATCTGTAAGTCATGAGGAATTAGAAGCTGTCATCAGAAACCTCCCTATAAAAAAAGCCCTGGACCAGATGGTTTCAATGCAGAATTCTACCAGAACTTCCAAGAGGAGCTAATACCTATACTCCTTAATGTGTTTCACAAAATATAAACAGAAAAGTCATTGTCAAACTCCGTTTATGAAGCTACAGTCACCCTGATACTAATACCACACAAAGAATTAACCAAGAAAGAGAATTACAGACCAATCTCACTCATGAACATTGATGCAATAATTCTCAATAAAATTCTGGCAAACAGAATCCAAGAACACACCAAAAAAATTATACTTTATGATCAAGTAGGCTTCATCCCAGAGAGGCAGGGCTGGTTCAACATACAAAATCTTTCAATGTAATCCATTATATAAATAAACTGCAGGAAAAAAACCATATGATCATTTCATTAGATGCTGATAAAGCATTTGACAAAATTCAACACCCCTTTATGATAACGGTCTTGGAGTGATTAGGGATAGAATGTTCATTCCTAAATAAAATAAAAGTTATATACAGCAAGCCAACAGCTAATATTAAATTAAATGGAGAGAAACTCAAAGCCATTCCACTAAAATCAGGAATAAGACAAGGCTGTCCACTCTCTCCATACCTCTTCAATATAGTGCTTGAAGTTCTAGCAATACCAATAAGACAGCATAAGGAGAACAAGGGGATTCAAATTGGAAAGGAAGAAGTCAAACTTTCATTATGTGCATATGATATGATAGTGTACATAAGTGACCTTAGAGTCTCTACCAGAGAACTCCAATGGCTGATCAAAACCTTTAGTACTGTGGTAGGATACAAGATCAACTCCAAAAAATCAGTGGCCCTCCTATACACAAGGGACCAATATACAGAGACGGACGTCAGAGAAACATCAGCTTTCACAATAGCCACAAATAGCATAAAATATCTTGGGGTAACTCTAACCAAGAAAATGAAAGTTCTATTTGACAAAAACTTTAAAGTTTTGAAGAAAGAAATTGAAGAGGATATCAGAAAATGGAAAAATTTCCCATGCTCTTGGATTGGGAGCATCAACATAGTAAAAATGGCAATTTTACCAAAAGCAGTCTATAGATTCAATGCAATCCCCATCAAAATCCCAGCGAAATTCTTCACAGACCTTGAGAGAACAATAATCAAGTTTATATGGCAGAACAAAAAATCAGGATAGCCCAAACAATCCTATTCAATAAAATTACTTCCAGAGGCATTTCCATCCCTGACTTCAAACTCTATTACAGAGGTACAGTAATGAATACAGCTTGGTATTGGCACAAAAACAGAGATGTTGACCAATGGAAATGAATCAAAGACCCAGATCTTAATCCACAAACCTATGAACACCTGATTTTCGACAAAGGAGCTGAAACTATACAATGGAAGAAAGAAAGCATCTTTAACAAATGATGCTGGCATAACTGGATGTCAACCTGTAGAAGAATGAAAATAGATTTATATCTATCACCATGCATAAAACTCACGTCCAAATGGATTAAAGACATCAACATCAATCTGGCCACATTGAACCTGATAGAAGAGAAAGTTGGAAGTAGTCTACAAGACATGGGCACAGGAGAGCACTTCCTAAGTAGAACCTTAGTAGCACAGACAATAAGAGCAAGAATGAATAAGTGGGACCTCCTGAAACTGAGAAGCTTCTGTAAAGCAAAGGACACTGTCAGTAAGACCAAATCCTAATGATTGGGAGAAGATCTTCACCAACCCCTCATCAGACAAATGTCTGATCTCCAAAATAAACAAAGAACTCAAGAAACTAGACACTAAAACTCTAATTAACCCAATTAAAAAAATGGCATACTGAACTGAACAGAGAATTCTCAACAGAAGTTCGAATGGCCAAAAGACACTTAAGGTCATGCTCAACCTCCTTAGCGATCATGGAAATGCAAATCAAAACAACTTTAAGATACCATCTTACACCTTTCAGAATAGCTAAAATCAAAATCACCAATGATAACCTATGCTGGAGAGGATGTGGAGTGAGGGGAACACTCATCCATTGTTGGTGGGAATGCAAACTTGTGCAGCCACTGTGGAAATCAGTGTGGCGGTTTCTCAGGAAACTGGGAGTCAACCTCCCTCAGGACCCAGCATTTCCACTCTTGGGAATATACCCAAGAGATGCCCTATCATACAACAAAAGCATTTGTTTAACTATGTTCATAGCAGCACTATTTGTAATAGCCAGAACCTGGAAACAACCTAGGTGCCCCTCAATAGAAGAATGGTTAAAGAAGGTGTAGAACATATACACATTAGAGTTTTACTCAACAATAAAAAACAATGACATCTTGAATTTTGCATGCAAATGGATGGAAATAGAAAACGCTTTACTGAGTGAGGTAACCCAGACTCAAAAAGAGGAATATGTTATGTACTTACTCATAAGTGGATTCTAGTCATAATTTAAGGACTTTGAGCAGACAATTCCTGATTCTAGAGAAGCTTAATAAGAAGGTGAACCTAAAGAAAATCATATAGTTATCCTCCAGGGTATTGGAAGTAGACAAGATTTTCGGGCAAAACTTGGGTGCATGGAGGTGGGGGGATGGGGGTGGATGTAAGGGGAGATGGGTAGACGGAGGGGAGAAGGGGAGGATTGAGGAAAGCTTGGGTGAAGGGGATGGGTGGGATGGAGGAAGGGCGGATATGAGAGCAGGGAAGTAAATATCTTAATTAAGGGAGCCATTTTAGGGTGTGCTCGGGACTTCTCTCTAGAGGGGTTCCCAGGCCCAAGGAGAGGTCCCCAGATTGGTCCTTGGGCAGCAGAGGAGAGGGTGCCTGAACTGACCTTGTCCCATAGCCACACTGATGAACATTTTGCATATCACCATAGAACCTTCATCTGGCGATGGATGGAGATAGAGACAGAGACCCACATTGGAGCACTGGACTTAGCTCCCAAGGTCCAAATGAGGAGCAGAAGGAGGGAGAACATGAAGGAAGTCAGGATCACGAGGGGTACGTCCACCCACTGAGCCAGTGGGACAGACATAATGGGAGCTCACCAAGACCAGCTGAACTGGGAGTGATGGAGCATGTGATCAAAATGGACACTCTGAACGTGGCTGGCAATGAAGGCTGACTGAGAAGCCAAGGACAATGGCACTGGGTTTTGATTCTACTGCATGGACTGACTTTGTGGGAGTCTGGTTTGTTTGGATGCTCACCTTTATAGACCTATATGGAGAGTGGAGGTCCTTGGACTTCCCATGGGGCAGGGAACCCTGACTGCTCTTGGGACTAGAGAGGGAGGGGAAGGTTAGGAGAGGGAGGTTGGGAGGGGGAGGACAAAGGGAGGCTGGAAGGAGGTGGAAATTTTTAATATATAAAAGACCTGAAAAAAAGGGACACTATGACCACTGCAACTGTTTATCTTTCTGTCTGTCTCTCTGTCTGTCTGTCTGTCTGTCTGTTTGTCTATCTATCTATCTGTCTGTCTGTCTGTCTGTCTGTCTGTCTGTCTGTCTATCTTCTTGTATACAATGTTCGACTAGTATACACATGTCAGAAGAGGGCACCAGATGTTTGTGAGCCACCATGACTTGAACTCAGGACCTCTGGAAGAGCAGCTAGTGCTCTTAACCTCTGAGCCATCTCTCCAGCCACACTGAAACTCTTACAAAGGAAAACATTTAATTGGGGTTGGCTTATGGTTTCATACTTCATGATGGGAAGTATGTAGGGGTGCAGGCTCCAGATTAGTGCAAATCTCTGTTTAGGTTCAAAATGCAATATCTCTCCTTTTCTTTGGGAGATATTCACCCCAGAATGGTGTCCTGATGACAGACAAAAGAAATTATTTCTCCCAAGTATGTTAATTTACCAGTTTGTTGCAGTCTCTTACAAGTGTATAGATGAGGGGTTACTCACAGAAGCATGAATGAAGAAAGGCCAGGTGACAACTCAGAAAAGCCGCATGCCTACAACTCCTGGCACAATCCACAGACAGCTTGGCCTTCAGGAACGCTTCATCTTAGCAGAGGGTGTTCACTGCTTTTCTAACCTTAGGGGAGGGAATGACAAGGGCTTATGAATCTTATACACTTATGGAGCTTCCTGAGCAATTTTGCTGCTGCTTTGGATTTTTTGTTTGTTTTCTTGTTTTGTTTTCAAGATAGGATTTCACTATGGAGCCTTGGCTGGTCCAGAACAACATAGACCAGGCTGGCTTTGAACTCATGGAAATCCACCTGTCTCTGCCACCCTGGATATTGCCGGGAATAAATGTTCACACTACTACTACTACAAAAAAAACCTTTTCACCTGGTCTTGACTTAATTTTGATGTATGGTATTTATCTAAAAAAGTGTCCATTTATTCCACATTTTCCAAATTTGTGGCATACAGGCTTTTATAGTAAGATCTCATGATTCTCTGAATGTCCTCTGTTTCTGTGGTTATGTCCCCCTTTTCATTTCTGATCTTGTTAATTTGCATGCTCTCTCTCTGCCGTTTGATAAGTTTGGCTAGGGATTTGTCAATCTTGGTGATTTTCTCCAAGAACCAGCTTTTTGTTTCATTGATTCTTTGGATTGTTTTCTGTGTTTCAATTTTGCTGATTTCAGCCCTCAGTTTGATTATTTCCAGTCTTCTACTTCTCCTGGGTGAATCTGCTTCTTTTTTTTCTAGAGCTTTCAGGTGTGCTGTTAAGTCTCTAGTGTGTGCTCTCTCCATTTCCTTTATGTGGGAACTTAGTGATATGAACTTTCCTCTTAGCACTGCCTTCATAGAGTCCCATAGGTTTGGGTATGTTGTGTCTTTATTTTCGTTTAATTCAAGGAAGACTTTAATTCCTCTCTTTATTTCTTCCTTGACGCAGGGATGGTTCAGGAGTTGATTGTTCAGTTTCCATGAGTTTGTAGGCTTTCTGGGGTTATAATTATTGTTGAATTCTAGCTTTATTCCATGGTGATCCAATAGTACACAGGTGATTACTACAATTTCTTTATATCTATGGATGTTTACTTTGTTACCAATTATGAGATCAATTTTTGAGAAGGTTCCATGAGATGCTGAGAAGAATGTATATTCTTTTCTGTTTGGGTGGAATGTTCTATAGATGTCAGGTCCATTTGGTTCATTACATCTGTTAGTTCTCTTATTTCTCTGTTAAGTTTCTGTCTAGTTGACCTTTCCATTGGTGAGATAGGAGTGTTGAAATCACCCACTATTAGAGTGTGGGGTTTGATGTATGTTCTGATATCTTTTCTTTTTCATAATCTTTTTTTTTATTTATTTTTTTTTATTTTTTTTTGTAATTTTATTAAATTATAAAAAGTTTCCATTTACGCCCCTCCTCCCAACGCCCTCCCACTCCCCCCTCCCTCTCCTCCTCCCTCTTTGTCCCCTAGGGAAGTCAGGGTCTCCTGCCCTGTGGGAAGTCCAAGTTCCTCCCCCCTCACTCCAGGTCCAGGAAGGTGAGCATCCAAACAGACTGGATCCCAAAAATCCAGTATATGCAGAGGAAACCAGTCCCAGTGTCATTGTCAATGGCTTCTCGGAAAGACTGCAGGCCAGCCACATTCAGAAAATCCGGCCACATTCAGAGAATCTGGTTGGATCCCATGCTCGTTCAGTCACGGTCCATCTGGCCTTGGTAAACTCTCATTAGATCCGACCCCTTGTATCAGTGGGTGATAGTATCCCTCGCAGTCCTTCGTCATTATCTTCCTCCTTTTGCTCCTCGTTTGGATCTTGGGGGGCTCAGTTCGGTGCTCCAACGCGGGCCTCCATCTGTATCGTCATCCAACGCCAGATGAGGGATCTATGGTGATAAGCAAAATATTCATCAGTATGGTCACGGGCCAAGGCCGGTTCAGGCACCCTCTCCTCTGTCCAGAGAACAATCTGGGGATCTCTCCTTGGACCTGGGATCCCATATATAATCAAGTTTCCTGTAAACTCTAATATGACTCCCTTAGTTGAGATATATTCTTCCCTGATCCCACATTCATCCTTCCTCCCTTCCCCCCATCCCGGTCAACCGAGCTTTCTTCATTCCTCCCCTACACCCTTCTCTCTAACCCTCTCCCCTTCCATCAACCCTCCCACCCCCCCCCCCCCCATGCACCCAAGGTTACCTGGGACTCTTGACTATTTCCTACCTCCTGGCGGATAGGTAAATAATCTTCATCAGGTTCGTCTTCTTATTTAGCTTCTCTAGGATCACGAATAATAGGCTCAAAGACCTTTAATTATGGTTAGAATCCACTTATGAGTGAATACATACCGTGTTCCTCTTTTTGGGTCTGGCTTACCTCACTCAGTAAAGCGTTTTCTATGTCCATCCATTTGCATGCAAAATTCAAGATGTCATTATTTTTTACCGCTGAGTAAAACTCTAATGTGTATATGTTCCACACCTTTTTTAACCATTCTTCTATTGAGGGGCACCTAGGCTGTTTCCAGGTTCTGGCTATTACAAATAGTGCTGCTATGAACATAGTTGAACAAACGCTTTTGTAGTATGTTTGGGCATCTCTAGGGTATATTCCCAAGAGAGGAATTGCTGGGTCCTGAGGGAGGTTGACTCCCAGTTTCCTGAGAAACCGCCACACTGATTTCCACAGTGGCTGCACGAGTTTGCATTCTCACCAACAATGGATGAGTGTTCCCCTCACCCCACATCCTCTCCTGCAGAGGCTATCGTTGGTGTTTTTGACTTTAGCTATTCTGACAGGTGTAAGATGGTATTTCAAAGTGGTTTTGATTTTCATTTCCCTGATCGCTAAGGAGGTTGAGCATGACCTTAAGTGTCTTCTGGCCATTCGAAGTTCATCTGTTGTGAATTCTCTGTTCAGATCAGTACCCCATTTTTTAATTGGGTTAATTAGAGTTTTAGTGCCTAGTTTCTTGAGTTCTTTGTATATTTTGGAGATCAGACCTTTGTCTGATGAGGGGATGGTGAAGATCTTCTCCCAGTCAGAAGGCAGCCTTTTTGTCCTACTGACAGTGTCCTTTGCTTTACAGAAGCTTCTCAGTTTCAATAGATCCCATTTATTCATTGTTTCTCTTATTGTCTGTGCTACTGGGGTCCTACTTAGGAAGAGGCCTCCTGTGCCTATATCTTGTAGACTACTTACCACTTTCTCTTCTATCAGGTTCAAAGTGGACGGATTAATGTTGATATCTTTAATCCATTTGGACTTGATTTTTGTGCATGGTGATAGATATGGATCTACTTTCATTTTTTTACAGGTTGATATCCAGTTATGCCAGCACCATTTGTTAAAGATGCTATCCTTCTTCCATTGTATACCTTTAGCTCCCTTGTCAAAAATTAGGTGTTCATAAGTTTGTGGGTTAATATCTGGGTCTTCTATTCGATTCCATAGGTCGACTTCTCTGTTCTTATGCCAATACCAAGCTGTTTTCAATACTGTAGCTCTATAATAGAGTTTGAAGTCAGGGATGGTAATTCCTCCAGAAGTTCCTTTATTGTATAAGATTGTTTAGGCTATCCTGGGTTTTTTGTTTTGCCATATAAAGTTGATTATTGTTCTCTCAAGGTCTGTGAAGAAGTTTGATGGGATTTTGATGGGGATTGCATTGAAACTATAGATTGCTTTTGGTAGAATTGCAATTTTTACTATGTTGATCCTCCCAATCCAAGAGCAGGGGAGGTCTTTCCATTTTCTCGTATCCTCCTCAATTTCTTTCTTCAAAGACTTAAAGTTTTTGTCAAATAGGTCTTTCACTTCCTTGGTTAGAGTAACCCCAAGATATTTTATGCTATTTGTGGCTATCATGAAAGGTGATGTTTCTCTGATTTCCCCCTCTGCTTCTTTATCCTTTGTGTATAGGAGGGCCACTGATTTTTTGGAGTTTATCTTGTATCCTGCCACGTTACTAAAGGTGTTTATCAGCTGTAGGAGTTCTTTGGTAGAGTTTTTAGGTCACTTATGTAAACTATCATATCGTCAGCAAATAACGAAAGTTTAACTTCATCCTTTCCAATACGAATCCCCTTGATCTCCTTATGTTGTCTTATTGCTATTGCTAGAACTTCAAGCAATATATTGAAGAGGTATGGAGAGAGTGGACAGCCTTGTCGCGTTCCTGATTTTAGTGGAAAGGCTTTGAGTTTCTCTCCATTCAGTTTGATGTTAGCTGTCGGCTTTCTGTATATTGCTTTTATTATATTTAGGTATGATCCTTGTATCCCCAGTCTCTCCAACACCTTTATCATAAATGGGTGTTGAATTTTGTCAAATGCTTTTTCAGCATCTAGTGAGATGATCATATGGTTTTTTTTTCTTTCAGTTTATTTATATGATGGATTACATTGATAGATTTGCGTATGTTGGACCAGCCCTGCATCTCTGGAATGAAGCCGACTTGATCATAATGGATAATTTTTCTAATGTGTTCTTGGATTCGGTTTGCCAGTATTTTATTGAGAATTTTCACGTCGATGTTCATGAGTGAGATTGGCCTGTAATTCTCTTTCTTGGTTGTGTCTTTGTGTGGTTTTGGTATTAGGGTAACTGTAGCTTCATAAAAGGAGTTTGGCAATGAGTCTTCTGTTTCTATATTGTGGAATACGTTAAGGAGTATAGGTATTAGCTTTTCCTGTAAGTTCTGGTAGAATTCTGCATTGAAACCATCTGGTCCTGGACTTTTTTTGGTAGGGAGATTTTTGATAACAGCTTCTAATTCTTCGCGACTAACAGGTCTATTTAGATTGTTCACCTGTTCTTGGTTAAACTTTGGTATATGGTACTTATCTAAAAAATGTCCATTTCTTTTACATTTTCCAACTTTGTGGCATATAAACTTTCATAGTAAGATCTAATGATTCTCTGAATTTCCTCTGTGTCTGTGGTTATGTCCCCCTTTTCATCTCTGATCTTATTAATTTGCATGTTCTCTCTCTGCCGTTTGATTAATTTGGATAGGGGTTTGTCAATCTTGTTGATTTTCTCCAAGAACCAGCTTTTTGATTCATTGATTCTTTGGATTGTTTTCTCTGTTTCTATTTTGTTGATGTCAGCCCTCAGTTTGATTATTTCCAGTCTTCTAGACCTCCTGGGTGTATCAGCTTCTTTTTTTTCTAGAGCTTTCAAGTGTGCTGTTAAGTCTCCAATGTGAGCTTTCTCCGCTTTCTTTAATTGGGCACTTAGTGCTATGAACTTTCCTCTTAGCACTGCTTTCATAGTGTCCCATAGGTTTGAGTATGTTGTGTCTTTGTTTTCATTAAATTCAAGGAAGAGTTTAATTTCTTTCTTTATTTCTTCCTTGACCCAGGGGTGATTTAGTAGTTGACTGTTCAACTTCCATGAGTTTGTTGGCTTCCTAGGGGAAGCATTGTTGTTGAATTCTAATTTTAGTCCATGGTGATCTGACAAGACACAGGTAGTTACTAATATTTTTTTTGTATCTGTGGAAGTTTGCTTTTTTACCGAGTATGTGGTCAATTTTCGAGAAGGTTCCATGAGTTGCAGAGAAAAAGGTGTATTCTTTCCTATTTGGGTGGAGTGTTCTATAGATGTCTGTTAAGTCCATTTGATTCAATACCTCCAATAAATCTCTCAATTCTCTGTTTGGTTTCTGTCTGATTGACCTGTCCATTGGTGAGAGAGGAGTGTTGAAGTCTCCTACTATTAGTGTGTGTGGTTTGATGACTGCCTTGAGTTCTAGAAGAGTTTCTTTTACATGTGTGGGTGCCTTTATATTAGGAGCATAGATATTCAGGATTGAGACCTCCTCCTGATGAATTGTTCTAGTTATGAGTATGAAATGTCCATCTCCATTTCTTCTGATTGATTTTAGTTTGAAGTCGATTTTGTTAGATATTAGAATGGCCACACCCGCTTGTTTCTTAGGTCCATTTGCTTGGAAAACCTTTTCCCAACCCTTTACTCTGAGTAGGTGTCTGTCTTTGTGGTTGAGGTGTGTTTCTTGTAAACAGCAGAATGTTGGATCCTGTTTTCGTATCCAATCTCTAAGTCTGTGCCTCTTTATAGGTGAATTGAGTCCATTGATATTAAGTGATATTAATGACCAGTGGTTGTTGACTCCGGCCATTTTTTTTTTTTTTTTAGGTAGTAGAGTGTATGTGTTTTTCTTCTTTGATTTGTGCTTGTGAATGGTCGCTAGATGTTCGAGTTATTGTAGGCTGTGTTGGGAATGTTGGATTCCTTTGGTAGTGATTTTCCTTCTAATATTCTCTGTAAGGCTGGATTAGTAGCTACGTATTGTTTAAATTTGTTTTTATCCTGGAATATTTTGTTTTCTCCGTTGATAGTGAACAATAGCTTGGCTGGGTATAGTAGTCTGGGTTTGCATCCATGGTCTCTTAGTTTTTGCAGTACCTCTATCCAGGATCTTCTGGCTTTCATGGTTTCCATAGAGAAATTCGGTGTAAGCCTGATAGGTTTACCTTTATAAGTTACTTGACCTTTTTCCTTTGCAGCTCTTAAAATTTTTTCTTTAATATGTATGTTTTGTGTTTTGATTATTATATGGCGAGGGGATGTTTTTTTCTGATCCAGTCTATTCGGTGTTCTGTATTCTTCTTCAACCTTCATAGGAATATCGTTCTTTAGGTTGGGAAAGTTTTCTTCTATAATTTTGTTCAATATATTTTCTGGGCCTTTATTCTGCAGTTCTTCTCCTTCTTCAATCCCTATTATTCTTAGATTTGTTTTTTTTGTTGTGTCCCAGATTTCCTGAATGTTTTGTGAAGAGAATTTGTTGGATTTGCCGTTTTATTTGACCAGAGCATTTATTTTCTCTATGGTATCTTCAGATTCTGAGATTCGTTCTTCTATCTCTTGTATTCTATTGGTTATGCTTGATTCTGTAGTCTCCGTTCGTTTACCTAGGTTTTCCATATCCAGTCGGTTCTCCGTTTGTGTTTTCTTCATTGCCTCCATTTCAGTTTTCAATTCTTGGACTGTTTCCTTTACTTGTTTGATTGTTTTTTCTTGGTTTCTCAGGGTCTCATTCACGGATTTACTTATTTCTTCAAACTTTTTGTCATATTTCTCATCCAATTCTTTAAGGGAGTTATTCATATCCTGTTTAAGGGACTCTATTGCTTTCATAATGGCACTTTTTTCCACTTCTTCTGGGTTAAGGTGTTCAAGCCCTTCTGTTGTAGGGTCATTGGGATCTGGTGTTTTCATGTTGTTTTTCAGATTATTGGATGAGGTCTTGCCTTGGCGTCTGCCCATCTCTTACTTCAAATGTTCTCTATTGGAACTTCTGTTACCGGGTCAGGTTCCCTTCTTGGGCAGGGACTTCACTGACAGAATGCCCACCTTTCCTCAGGCAGGCTATTGAAGCACAGGCACTCCCTCTTTCCTGGATGCGCTTACAATGCAGGCTCAGCTTGCAAGGCAGCTGAGCTGGGGAAAATTTTATGGCCCCAGGGGGAAGGGAGAAATATAGGAATTCGTACCTGGATGGGAGCTGGGATGGCAGGTGGGAGGGGGTAGCCAGCACTGCAGGGCGACCTGGGCTTCTATGGGGTCGGGGAACACCCAAGCTCCTCCTCACCGGGACCCTGCCACGGCCCGAAGCAAACTCACCCCACCGATGGTCCTCTGCTAGAAGTCAGGGCCCCTGCTGGATGGGAGCTGGGATGGCAGGCGGGAGGGGGTAGCCAGCACTGCAGGGCACCCTGGGCGTCTATGGGGTCAGGGAACGCCCAAGCTCCTCCTCGCCGGGACCCTGCCACGGCCCGAAGCAAGCTCACCCCACAGATGGCCCTCTGCTAGAAGTCAGGGCCCTTGCTGCTCAGGAATGTGGCTGAGCTGGCACCTGGTCCACCTGTCCTCAGGGAGGCCTTTAAGACCCAGGAACTGCCTCGAGCCGCGCTGCTCCTACAGCCAAGGCCCAGCTTGCAAGGCAGCTGAGCTGGGGAAATTTTATGGCCCCAGGTGGAAGGGAGAAATATAGGAATTCATACCTGGATGGGAGCAAGGATGGCAGGCGGGAGGGAGTAGCCAGCACTGCAGGGCGACCTGGGCGTCTATGGGGTCCGGGAACACCCAAGCTCCTCCTCACCGGGACCCTGCCACGGCCCGAAGCAAACTCACCCCACTGATGGTCCTCTGCTCTGACTTCAATAATTTTGGTGAATATATTTTCTGGGCCTTTGAGCTGTAAATCTTTTCCTTCTTCTACACCTATTATTCTTAGGTTTGGTCTTTTCACGGTGTCCCAGATTTCCTGGATGTTTTGTGTTAAGAATTTGTTGGATTTGTTTTATTCTTTAACCAGTGAGTTTATTTCCTCTATAGTATCTTCAGTGTCTGAGATTCTTTTGTCTATCTCTTGTATTCTGTTGGTAATACTTGTCTCTGCAATTCCTATCCATTTATCCCAATTTTCCATATCCAGCCTTCCTTTGGTTTGTGTTTTCTTCATTACCTCAATTTCATTTTTCAAGTTTTGAACTGTTTTCCTTACCTGTTTGATTGCTTTTTCTTGGATTTCGTGTTTTTCTTGGGTATCTTTAAGAGATTTATTCATTTCATCTACCTTTTTATTTGTTATCTCTATTTCTTTACAGCAGTTTTCACCTCCTGTTTAAGTTCCTCTGTTATTTTGACATAGTTCTGTTTAAAGTCGATTTATTCTATTTCTTCTTGAGTAGGGTGTTCAATTCTTCTTGTTTCGTGATCCCTGGATTCTGGTGATGTCATGTTGCTTTTCGGTTTCTTGGAGGAATTCTTACATTGGCGCCTGCTCATCTCTTCCTTCAAATGCTGCCAGGCGAGTCTTGGTGTCTTGGCCCATCCTTTGCTGTGACTGACTCTGGGTGAATCTCCTCAGTGCAGGCACAGGAACTCTTCCCCGATTGGCTGGTCTGAAAGGTTGTCTTCAGCAAAGGGACCGGACTCTTGGAGGTTTTAGGACCCTGCAGACTAAAGGGCGAACAGGAAGGAGAGGGGAGAGTTGTGCAGAGCCAAGAAGCCCCTGCAGCAGGAGCTGGAGGTGCCCTGTACTCCCCTCTGGCCAGGTGGGTGCACACTCACACCTCTGGGTGGGTAGCCTCAGTGAAGGAGCAGGACCTGTTACTGTTCCTGGGCCAAGGAACTCCCAGACAGTAGGGCAGGCTGTGAGGGGAGGGAGGTGGGCAGGGAAGTGTGGAACAGAGAAGCCCCTGCAGCAGGAGCTAAAGGGCCCAGTGCTCCTTTCAAGGATGTTCTGCCCCGTCCTGGGATGGCACCCACTCACCGGTCTGAAAGGTTGTCCTCGGTACAGGAATAGGACTCTTGGAGGTCAAAAGACCCCGCAGACAAAAGGGCAAACTCGAGGGAATGGGGAGAGTTGTGCAGAGCCAAGAAGCCCCTGCAGCAGGAGCTGGAGGTGCCCTGTACTCCCCTCTGGCTGGCGGGGGTGCACTTGCCCCTCTGGGTGGGTAGCCTCAGTGAAGGAGCAGGACCTGTTCCTGTTCCTGGGCCAAGGACCTCCCAGACAATAGGGCAGGCTTTGGAGAGTGGGGGGTGGTCAGGAAAGTGTGGAACAGAGAAGCCCCTGCAGCAGGAGCTAAAGGGGCCCAGTGCTCCTTTCAAGGTTGTTCTGCCCCTTCCTGGGATGGCTCCCACTCACTGTTCTGAAAGGTTGTCCTCAGCCTTATTCTTTTTCTTTGTATATTTTGGATATTAGTCCTCTATCAGATATTTAGGTGGTAGAAAACTCTCCCAATCTGTAGGCTGCGGTTTTGTCTGAATGATGGTGCCCTTTGCTGCACAGAAGCTTTTCAGTTTCATGAGGTTCCATTTCTTAATTTTTGATCTTACTGCCTGTGCTATGTTATGTTAGAATCTGTAGATTATACTTTTTAAAATAATGGCTATTTTTAACTATATTAATCCTGCTGATTCTTGAGCTTGAAACATCTTCCCATCTTCTGATATTTTCTTCAATCTCTTTTCTCGATCATTGTTTTAAAATTTTTATTTTACTGTGCTTTTCTTGTTTAGTTAAATTATCCTAGGTCCTTCATATTATTTGAGGCTATTGTGAAAGTTGTTTCCATGGCTTGTCATTGTGTATTGGAGAACTACTGATATTTGTGATTTAATTTTGTATTAAGTTACTTTGTTAAAAGGTTTATAAGCTGAAGGAGTTTCTCAGTAGAATTTTAGGGTCACTGATGTGTACTATCATATCATCATAAGGACACACAGATTCATTATTTCCCATTTGTAACCTCATGATATACTTTAGTTGTCTTTTTGCTCTTGGTTTTCTTGGGTTTCTTTGAGGGATTTATGAATTTCTTCCAATGTTTTGTTTGTCTTCTCTTCCATTTCTTCAAGGAAGTTTTTCACTTCCTCTTTATAGGTCTCCATCTTTTTCCTAAAGTTACATTTAGAATCATTTTCTTCTACTTCTGGGTTAGTATGTTCAAGTTGTTACACACAGAACCCTGTTGTGTGACCACTGGGTTCTGGTGTAACCATGTTGCTTTTTAAGTTTTTGGAGGAATTCTTGCATTGGTGCTACCTATTTCTTCCTTCAAATGAGGCCAACAGTGTCTTTTCATCTTGGTCCAATCCTTGCTGTGATGGCTGAACATTTGCAGTTTTTTTTTGGTCTGATCTGTCTTTTTTAATGTCGGTCTCAGAAAGCCTCTAAGGTCTCTATATACCTGCTCTCTTGGTGCTCTCTCTTAATTGTAACATGTTCTTGGTCCCCTTGGTATTTTAGAAAGCTCATAGCTTTTAGTTGGTGTGTGTTTAGTAGCTTGAGGCTTCCAGTGGATGGGTTTTGGGGGAACCTAGATGCAGGAAACTCCATGCTGGCTTGGTAGAAAACTGAGGGTATTGGGGAAGATCCCCTGAGTATTTTCCCACTGGGGAAGTACTAGAGAGTAAGGAATTCATCTGTGTGATTGTTCACTCACCTCTTAAGTTTTCTCAGTATTGTAGTAATTTGTGTTTCAGAGTTCCACTGAGATTGTCAGCGAATAGGCAGGTTTGGATGCGGAGAGTAACTAGTACTTTGGCTGGTTTCTGGATGAGTTGGGGGTGCCCCTCATCATAGGAAACTTCCTGTTGACTGGCTAGAAAAGTTAAGAAAGTTGGGGAAGGGGCCCTGGGATTTGTCCTGCTGGGGAGGTCCTAGAGAGTGTGGTGTTCCACTATAAGTGTGTTCACTCACCTCTTAGGTACCCTCAGTGTTGGAGCAACTGTGTTTCAGAGTTCCACTAAGATAGCAGACAAATATGCAGGTTTGGAGGCGGGGTATAGCTAGTAGTTTGGATGGCCTCTGAATATGTGGGGGCACCTAGACACAGGAAATTCCCTGCTGGCTGTCTAGAAAAGCCAAGGGAGTTGGGGCTCCAGTTTTGATTTATAAAGCCATAGACTGTCATCCGTAAAGCCCTAGGTTCTTCATAAACTTTATTCATCATAGACAAGTTCTTTTCTGTTTCAGTATGATTCTTTTCCCAAATTTTATAATCAGGTAAATAAGACCAATTTCTCCATTTTCCCCAAATTTCCCCAATTCATTCATCAGTCAGGTTTTTCCTCATAACTTGCTTTACAGTTTCAATGTCTACCCACTCTATCAGATCAGGAAGACTCATATTATCATACAGCCATCCATATTTTCAAAAGTCACTGCCGTGGAAGGAGAAAAAGAACATGAAGAACAACTACACTAGTAGAACTGTTATAACAAGAATCATCTGTAACATTGCCAAATGTATAAGCAGATGCCTTAGAAACAGTACTCAGCATACTTTGGTGTTTTCTCCTTGACCCTCAAGTAACATGCTCAGCTCATTTAGCTGCCACTGGGTTCCTTGGAGAAAATTACTTCCTGCATCTTAGGAACCACATGTGGATGGAGGTTATGTTTGCAACCAGCAAAATCTTTATCTCCCAGGTTCTTGTCTTCCTCTTCTCCAGAAGTTCAGAGTAGATCAGTTGTTAGAAGAAAACTGACTTTATATCCCTCTTTAAAACAAGTAATAAAGTTCTTTTAGCCTGAAAAAATGAAATGAAAAGGGGGGCATAACAACAGACACTGAGGAAATCTACAGACTTATTAGATCATACTTCAAAAACCTGTACTCCACAAAATTGGAAAGTCTGAAAGAAACCAGATAAACAACTTAGATAGAATTATAACCCCAAGGAAATTAAAATCTCCCAACAAAACAAGTCTGAGACCAGATGGTTGTAACATGGAATTCTATCAGAATTTTAATGAAGACCTCATACCAATACTCCTCAAATATTTCCATATTAAAATAACAAAAGGAGCACTGTCAAACTCTTTTTATGAGGCTACAGTCACGCTGATATGCAAACCATACAAAAATGCAACGAAGAAAGAGAATTACAGACCAATCTTCCTCATGAACATTGATGTAAAAATACTCAGTAAAATACTAGCAAACTGAATCCAAGAACACATCAAAAAAATCATCAACCATGATCAAGTCGACCTCATTTCAGAGATGCAGTGATGTTTCAACATATAAAAATCTGTCAATGTGACCCAGCATTTAAACAAATTGAATGAAAAAAAATAACATGGTCATCTCACTAGATGTTGAAAAAACTTTGACAAAATCCAACAATCCTTCATGATAAAGATCTTAGAGTAATCAGGGATACCATGGACATACCTAAACATATAAAGGCATTACACAGCAAGCCGACAAAGTAAATGGAGAAAAACTCAAAGTGATTCCACTAAAATCAGGAACAAGATAAGGAAGTTTATTTTTTTCTATATCTATTCAATATAGTACTAGAAGTTCTAGCTAAAGCAGTAAGGCAGCAATGTAACATGAAGGCCAGCTTGTTGGGGTATTTGTCCCGCCCGGCACCCCACAACCAGCAATTCCCAAAGAAAATCAATCACACAGAGATCTCTATAAGTTATAAAGCTGATTGGCCCATTAGGTCAGACTTCTTGTTAACTCTTATAAACTTATATCAACCCATTATTCTGATCTATGTTAGCCATATGGCTCAGTACCTTTCTCAGCGTGGCAGCTCACATGTTGCCTCTTCAGTGATCTGTGCAGGAATGGCAGAGGGAGCTTCTGCTTCCAGAATACTCCCAGTCTCTTTGCTCCACCCCTACTTCCTGTCTGGCTTTCCTGCCTATACTGCCTGACTGGCCAATCAGCGTTTTATTAAAATACATGATTGACAGAATACAGATAATTCTCCCACATCATAGCAAAAGGAGATTAAGGAGATACAAATTGGGAAGAAAGAAATCACTTTCACTATTTGCAGATGACAAGATAATATGTATAAGAGACCCCAAAAATTCTACCAGGTAACGCCTACACCTGATAATCATCTTCAGTAATCGGAAGGGGATGCACGATTAACTCAAAAATCCAATTGCTGTTCTTTATACAAATGATAAATTGGTTGGAAAAGAAATCAGGAAACATGAAACTTTACAATAGCCATAAATAATATAAAATACCTTGGGCTTAACCCTAAGCAAATCTGAATGATAAGAACTTTTGGTCTCTAACAAAAAAAATAAGAAGATATCAAAAAAAATATTCTTCCATGTTTTAGTATAGGTTGGATCAACATAAAAATGACCATTTCAAACAGACTGGATCCCCAAAATCCAGTATATGCAGAGGAAACAAGTCGCAGTGTCATAGTCAATGGCTTTTCAGAAAGACTTCGGGCCAGCCGCATTCAGAGAATTCGGCCAAATTCCGAGAATCTGGTTAGATCACGTCCTCGAGGGAGGAGGGAGAAACTTGAACTTCCCACAGGGCAGGAAACCCTGACTGCCCTAAGGGACGAAAAGGGAGGAGGAGAGGGAGTGGGGGGAGTGGGAGGGTGTTGGGAAGAGGGGTGGAAATGGAAACTTTTATAATTTAATAAAATTACTTTAAAAAAATAACCATTTCATAAAAAACGATCTATAGATTCAATGCAATCACCATCAAAATCTCATGACAATTCTTCAAAGAACTTGAAAGAAACAAACTCAATTTCATAGGGAAAAATCAAAAAACCTAGGGCAGTCCTGACACTCCTGAACAATTTGGGAACCTCCAGAGGCATCAACATCCATGATGTCAAGCTCTGCTATAGAACTATAGTAATAAAAACACCTTGGTATTGGCATAAAAACAGACACGTGGATCATTGAAATCAAATTATGACACCAACACTAATCCACATACTTATGAACACTTAATTTTTGAAAAGGAGCCAAAATTGTACAATGAATAAAGATAGCATCTTCAACAAATGATGCTGGCATAAATGGATATTGACATGTAGAAGAATTCATATAGATCTATATCTAATAGCATGCACTAAACTCAAGAGCAAGATGATCAAGGACCACAAAATAAATCCAATTACATTGAACCTGATAGAAGAAAAAGAGGGAGGTAACCTTGAATACATTGGCACAGGAGAGCACTTCCTCAATATAACCCCAGTAGCACAGACACTGAGAGCAACAACTAATAAATGGAACCTCCTGAAACTGAGAAGCTTCTGTAAGGCAAAAGATGTAGTAAATAAGACAAAATGGGAGACTACTGAATGGGAAAAGCTCTTCACCAACTCCACATCTGACAGAGGGCTGAACTCCAAAATATGTAAAGAATTCAAGAAATCTGCCTTCAAAATACCAAATAATTCAATTAAAAAATGGTCTCTAAACATACCTGCAGCTTGATTTTATGGAGGCATTTTCTCAAATGAGATTTTCTCTTCTCTGATGGCTCTAGCTTGTGTCATGTTGACATAAATCTGGCCAGCTCAGTGCCTCTGTTTTTGACTCTTATTCTTTCAAATTAGGTTGTATTCTCTTTCTTTGGGTTTATTAGTCTAAAGTTTGTCAAGATCCTTAACCTTTTTAAAGAACCAATCTAAGTTTGTGTCTATCATTGATGTATTGAAGTGAGTTTCTTGAAGGCAGCAAAAATTCTAATTGAATTTATTATCAAATAATCTTTGCCACTTTGTTGTAGAATTGAGTCTATTACTAATGAGCAATTACTGAAAGATGGTTATAAATTCCCATTATTTTGTTGTTTTGTGGTATTTCCTTCAATTTTTTAAAAATTGATTAATATTGGTCACCTTTTATTTCTTTATTTAACTATAATTTATGTATAATTACTTTGAGTATTTATTCTTGTTTTAAAAAGAAATATGATCCTCAGTCCTGAAAACATATATACAAGTAGCATTTTACAAACTAAACAGGTTATATTTCAGAATATATTTATGAATAAAGCATGAAATAACAGTAAAGAAAAAAGCCATGAGATCCTATTGCTTACGTTCCCATCCCCACTGGCTCCCAGTTCGCCCAGGAGACCTCTTTTATTTTCCCTTCCAAGGGATCCATGAATCCCTGTCTCTACATATGTGTAACAGCTGTGTAGCTTGATCTACTTGTTTGTGTTTTAGCGGTGGAATCTGGGCCTGTCCCTAACACTTTGGTTAGCTTCCAGGAACTTATTCCTCATACTGGGTTGCCTTGCCCAGCCTTAATACTTGGGGAGAAACTGAGTCTGACCTCAATTGGATATGCCATGCTTTGTTGACAGACATGGGAGGCCTGCTACTTTCTGAATAGAAGCATATACTCCAACATATAAGTTGCTCAGTCTTATAATGCTATTGTTTCTATGTTTTCAGAGCTGATCATTTGGTGTTGGATAACTAACTGATAACTGTGCTCCTCCCTGGGGAAGATTATTTCTTCCACTCTCGGCCTTTATTCATGCCATGTAGATCTTGAGTAAGGTTGAAACCTAATGATCTCTTCCTAGTCCAGCTCATCATCTGTATTATCATTTCCCTTGTTCAGTTCATGTTCATGCAGTCATATTGGTAACACTTATGTTACTTCTGACATTATTAGGAGACACAGTTTCAGAGTAAACTCTGATCCTCTGCCTTTTACAATCCTTTAGCTCCATGTTGTGCATGTCTGTGAGCCATGGATGTCGGAATTGTTTGGTAGATGTGTCAGAGGTGACTCAGAGTCCAGAATCCTGCCTTTGATTGGTTGTGGTTTTATCTCATGAATTGTAGCAAAGAAAGTTTCTTTTGTGAGTGGCCAATTGTATTTACCTGTGGGTGTAATGATAAATATTTAAATAGACTATACTCTGGCTTGTTAAAGCAAGGCTTGTAGGTTTTCCATTTAAACTACATTTGTATATTTATGCATGAACGTTTGTATATTATAGGTAGTTATAGATATGTAGTTCATACTATAATTGCTTATGACTCTTTCAGGCATATTTACTGTTATTACAACTAGCATCTTCTTTTGTATTTATTTTCCCCCTCATATTTAGAGTACCATCTACCCAATCAGATCATTTGTACCCCGCTATTTAACTCTCCATTGCTTCACAACCCTATTTCCTGGTTTCTACTGTTAATCTGGGGTGAATATTCACATCTGAAGATTTGGAGCTAGATAGCTCAGAGAAGACAGAACATGTGACATTTGACTTTCTGGGTCTGGGTTACTTAATTTCAAATACTTTTTTTCTACTTTCATCCATTTATGCGTACAGCATTTTCATTATCAATTTATCAGTTAAAGGAGATCTACATATTTCCACTTCCTACCTATTGTGAATAGAACAGCAATGAGAATGACTGAGCAAGTGTCTCTGGAGTGGGATGTTGACTCCTTAGTTCATAGGTCAAGGAATGGTATAGTTGTTTCTTATGGTAGGTGTATTTTTAGCATTTTGAAAATTCTCCACACTGATTTATGGGGTGACTAGACCTGTTGGCAAGACCCTAGCCCAGATAGTTCTTTGCCTGTACCCAAAAGAAGAACTCAGTTATCACACAAAGCCCTGCTATATTTCAAAACTAAAAGATTGAGAGAAAAAAATCATTTAGTTAATGTGTTATTTATCTAGGTTATTATCATATAATGTATATCGAATATTTATAATGACTACAAGTTAATAAGTGACATGCATGACTTACTAAAATACATTTTCAGTAGTAGCATCTATTCTGAAATGGATTGCATGTGAGAAACAGCAAGGGACTCTTTCATTTTTGCTTAAACAACATTTGAGAAAAACACACTGAAAAGTAGGTAATAGTTTCACCTGACTATACTAAGATTTTATGAGAGAAACTTAGTTAATTCATCAAAATGATGAGTTTTTCCTAGATTGTGTTTTGTTCTTAAAACATTTCAAAGAATTCTTTTCAGGTCTTAGGAGTATTATGTAGCACTTTGGAAAAAAGATGCATCCTAGCAGCCCTGCAGTGGACACCAAGATGGAAAAGATCTCCACAGCTACCATGGTCCTGTCCTTGGTGCTGTGGTAGACAGGGAGGAAGGTGACCCAGACACTGCAGAACACCAGCATGCTGAATGTCAGGAACTTGGCTTCATTGAAGGTGTCAGGCAGATTCCTAGCCAGAAAAGCCACAGTGAAGCTCACTAGGGCAAGGATCCCCAAGTATGCCAGCACAGAGTAGAAACCAGTGACAGAGCCCTTATTGCACAAAATGATGATGTGACCATGTTCAGAGTGTGCATCTTCTTCAATATAGGGAGGCGAAGTTCCCAGCCAGAATCCAAGGAGAATAATCTGGATCAGGACACAGATGGGGATGACATAGTTATAGACGCCTGAGAGAAAGAACCTTTTCAGTGTTCTTCCTGGTGCCATGATTCTAAAGGCCAGAATTACTGTTATAGTTTTGGTCAAGACAGTGGAAAGAGCCAGAGTGAACACCAGAGCAAATGTAATTTGTTGCAATATGCAGGAGGCTGTGTTTGGCTGGCCAATGAAGAGAAATGGGCACAGGAAGCAGAGGATGAGGGAGATGAGTAGGATGAAGCTGAGAGTCCGATTATTGGCCTTCACGATGGCTGAGTCTTGGTGCTTGAGAAAGATTCCCAAAACTACAGCTGTGATGACAGACAAGCACAGAGCTATGCAGGCCAGAGCCATGCCCAGAGAATCCTCCAAGGACAGGAATATCACTGACTTGGGCAGGCAGCTGTTTCTCTCAGGGTTTGGGTACTCTTGAATTGGGCAAGGGATACACTCCTGCTGATCTATGGGAGGAAATGAACCAACATGTCAGCTTCTTCAATTATTTACTCATTTCATATTCATGCTACAAAGAATGCCTTCCACTGTTGCTGTTTGTAGCCTGACACATTCTGCTTTACTTTAGCGCCAAGAAGGACAAGAACTATTTAATTGATTGATTAATTAATTAATTAAAATTCCACCTTTTTCCCCCTCTCTTTTCCCTCTCCCTCCCCTGCTGCACCCAGTAGAAACCAACTGCCAGAAGGCCAATTTGAAACTTGGAGAGAGACACCAAACTAGACCAGAGGTCACACCAGCCACAAGAAACCTAGGGCACAAAGACTAGAAAACCAAAGAGAAAATAGAAACTAAAAAGTAAAATACCCACTCAAGAAAGGCAAACTCAGAAATCAGTAACTGGAGCTAATCATCCCAAACCCAGATTCCTAAATGTCAATGTAAAAATCAATGCCAGTCAGGGCAATAAGGCACCACCACAGCCCATATACTTTATGACAACAAACATGAGTATTCAAACAAAGGCAAAGCAGAATAAAATGAACTTCAAGCAGCTTTATTGAGGATGATAGATATCCTTAAAGACAAAATGAAAAACTCCCTTAAGAAATCAAGAAAAAAGTAACCAAAAAATTAGAGCAAATCAACTAATCTGTAAAAAATGCCAAGAAAAGATATGTAAAAGAAACAGTTGAAAATTGAAATAGAAGCAATAAACAAAACACAATGTGAGGGAATTCAGAAAATGGAAAATGGGTGCATGAACAGGAACTACAGATGCAAGTATCACCAACAGAATACAAAAGATTGAAGAGAGAATCTCAAGCATTGAAGATACAATAGAAGAAATAGATTCCTTGGTCAAAGGAAATGTCAAATCCAACAAATTTCTAACATAAACACCAAGAAATCTGGGACACTATAAAAAACCCAAGTCTAAAAATAACAGTAATAGAAGGTGAAAAATCTCAGCATTAAAACCTAGAAAATAATTCAGCAAAATTATAGAAGGAAATTTCCCTAACTTGAAGAAAGATATAACTAAAAAGGTACAAGAAGCCTACAGAACATCAAATAAATAGATTAGATTAGAAGGGAAAATCACGTATCACATAATAATGGAAATGGTAAATGAACAGAACCAAAAAAGACTATTAAAAGCCAGAAGGGAAAAAGGCCAAGTAACATATAAATGCAGACCTATATGAATTCCACTCAACTTCTCTAAGGAGACTGTAAAAGTCAGAAGAGCCTGGAAATATGTTTTGCAGATGCTAAGAGATTACAGATGCCAGCCTAGACTAATAAACACAGAAAAATTTTAATCACCATAGTTGGAGATGGGAAGACAATATATTCCATTAGAATGTTAAATTTAAATATCTACCCACAAATTCAGGCCTACAGAAATTACTAAAAGAAAAACTCTAACTCAAGGGAAATTAACTTCACCCATGAAGACACAGGCAATAGATATTCTCACACTAGCAAAACCCAAAGAAGGAACACACACACACACACACACACACACACACACACACACACACACACGTACACACACACACACATACACAAACACACTACCACTACCACCATGAACAACAATATAATAACAAGAATTAACAATTACTTGTCATTAATATGTCTCAATACCAAAGCACTCAATTTCCCAATAAAAAGACATGGGCTTACAGAATTTAACAAAACAGGATACATCCTCCTGCTGCATACAAGAAACACACCTCAACATCCAAGATAGACATTACGTCAGAGTAAAGGATTAAAAAAATATTTTTCAATGAAATGAACCTAACAAACAAGCTGCTGTAGTTATCCTAATATGTAGCAAAATACACTTCAAAAAAAGTTAATCAAAAGAAATGGAGAAGGGCATTACATACTTGTTCAAGGAAAAATCTACCAGGATGATATCTCAATTTTGAATATATATGTCCCAAGTGCAACAGCATCCATATTTGTGAAAGAAACGTTATTAAAGCATAAATCACACATTGAACCCCACACATTAGTAGTGGCAGATTTCAACACCCCACTCTCACTCTGACATTTCATCGAAACAGAATCTAAACAGAGAAATAATGGAATTAATAAATTTTATGTTTCAAATGGACGTGAAAGAAATTTACAGATTTTTTTCCTTTTTTTTATTATTTATTTATTCATTTATTTATAAAAATTTCCACTTCCTCCCCTCCTCCCAATACCCTCATTCTCCCCCCACTCCCTCTCCTAATCCCTCTCCAGTCCTAAGAGCAGTCAGGGTTTCCTGCCCTGTGGGAAGTTCAAGTTCCTTCCCCCTCCCTCCAGGTCTAGAAAAGTGAGCATCCAAACAGACTATGATCCCAAAAAGCCAGCCCATGCAGACGAAACAAGACCCAGTGCCATTGTCAATGGCTTCTCAGTCAGCCACCATGTCAGCCACATTCAGAGAATCCGGTTTGATCACATACTCATTTAGTCCCAGTCCAGCTGGCCTTGGTGAGCTCTCATTAGATCAGTCCCCTTGTATCAGTAGCTGAATGCCCCCTTCCCGGTCCTGACTTTCTTTTTTATGTTCTCCCTCCTTCTGCTCCTCATTTAGACCTTGGGGGCTCAGTCCAGTGCTCCAATGTGGGTCTCTGTCTCTATCTCCATCCATCGTCGGATGAAGGTTCCCTATGATCCTGCCTTCCTTTCTCACGTTCTCCCTCCATATGCTTCTCATTTTGACATAGGGAGTTAAGTCCAGTGTTCCAAAGTGTGTCTCTGTCTCTATCTCCATCCATCGCCAGATGAAGGTTCTATGGTGATATGCAAAATATTCATTAGTATGATTATGGGCCAAGGCCAGTTCAGGTACCCTCTCCTCTGCTGCCCAGGGAACAATCTGGGAACCTCTCCTTGTGCCTGGGAACCCCTCCAGAATCAAGGCTCTTGCAAACACTAAAATGGCTCCCTTAGTTGAGATATATACCTCCCTGCTCCCATATCCATCATCCCTCCCTCCCCCCAACCCCATTCCCCGAAGCCATCCCCAATCCTTTCTCTCTTCCTTCTCTCTAACCATCTCCCCTTACTTCTATCCCTCCACCCCCAATGTGCCCAAGTTTTCCTGGAAATCTTGTCTACTTCCAATATCCAGGAAAATAACTATATGATTTTATTCAGGTTCAC